>NW_028270147.1:126176884-126496603 GCF_037043375.1 Chiloscyllium plagiosum
TCCATCTCTGATCTCCAGCATCTGCAGACCTCACTTTCTCCTCACCTGAATGGGCACTGATTTCCAAGTCATTACCAATTGCTGCGAAAAAAAAGCTCTTCCTGATATCCCATATCTCTTGCCCAACAAAGTGTAAGGTCATCTAAATGTGACGACAGGATTTTGTCTCCACATGGACTGTGCGGTGGTCACCCTTACTGATACTGTCATGGACAGCTACACCAGCAGCAGGCAGATTGGTGAGGGTGATAGTATGTTTTTCCCTCTTGTTGGTTCCCTCACCACCTGCCTCAGGTCCAGTCTAGCAGCTGAATCAGGTGGAACTTGACCAGCTTGCTCAGTAGTGATGCTTCTGAGCAGCTCTTGATGGTGGACTTTGAAGTCCCTTACTCAGAGTATATCCTAGATCCTTCCCACCCTCAGTGTTCCCTCCAAGTGTTGTTCAACATGAATGAGGACTGACTGCTCAGTCGAGGTTGGAAGGGCGGGCAGTGCTATATGGTAATCAGCAGAAGGTTTCCTTCCCCATGTTTGACCTGCTGTCATGAGGCTTCATGGGTTCCATAGTTAATGGTGAGGACTCCCAGGGCAACTCGCTTCCGACTGTACACACCACTGTGTTGCCTCCCCTGCTTGGTCTATCCTGCCAGTTAAAAACTGAATGAAGGAATAACTCTGTGCAGGTTTCACAGCTTGGAGACAGAGCTGCTGCTGGATTCTGTTTCTGATCTCCGAGTGCAGGCGTGTGTGTTTGTGAGAGAGTGACTGACACTTTTTTCATCACTGTGCTGTTTCTGCAAAACAAATCCCAGAACCAGCCTCCTGTATTGTCAGATTCCAGGGAGTACAGATGGTTCACAGTTTTCTCCCGTCTCAGTAACAAACGTCCAGCTGCTCCGAGCTCCTTCTTTCACTTCCTCTCTTGGTGAAGTTTCAACCTTGCGATCTGATGTCTTTGCAGTTATTTTTTACACTGGGGCTTTCTGCTGTGGTCAGAATCTCTAATAATAAGTGTCCAATCAGTGACAATCACAGCGGCTAAGAGCAGTCAGGACTGAGGAGCCAGGCTCACTGTGAAACACATTGAGAAGATCAAAACCATCCTCTTCAGATTCTGGTACAATCTCCAACCCTCTCCCTGAGCACTGTCCGCTGCTCAACCAGACTCTTTACAAACTGGGTCTCATCTTTGAGAATGATCTGAGCCCCATATCCTCCATCTCACAAAGATTGGACACTGAAAATCTCAGCCATGTCATGGGACTCCAAACATGACCATTCCAATGCTGTATTTGCACACTTCACAGCAACTGCCCTCCGTATCCTTCAGCTCATCCCAAATTTTGCTGCCCGTATCCAAACTTGCACCAAGTCCCGTTCCCCCAACTCCTGATCCTGAAGCCTACATTGGCTCCTGGCTTAACAACACCTCGATTTTCAAATTCTCATCCTTGTTTGGAAATCCCTCCCTGTCCTCCACCCTCCCTATCTCTGTAACCTCCTCCAAGCTGCCTCAGTCAGTGTGATTAGCAATCTTGGATAATTGGCTCTCTATTCCTTCATCCAAGTCATTGAGAATATCATGAAATGCTGAGGTCCCAGCACAGATCCCTGGGGACACCACTATTCACATCTTGCTCATTGGAGAGCATACGCATCATCCTCTTCTCTGTCTCCTCCCTCCAAACTAATTCCTGACCGAAGACAAATACTTTTCTCTAATTGGCTTGATGGTAGGAAACAGAGGGTAATACTGGAAGGAAGCTTGTCAGACTGGAGGCCTGAGACTTGTGGAGTGCCCTGCGGCTTGGTGCTGGACCTATTACTGTTTTTTTATCTATTTCAATGCCTGCCATATTAGTTTAAACCCTCCCCAACAGCGTTAACAAAAGCACCCCCAAGGACATTGATTCTCGACTTGTCCAGGTGTAGACTGTCTGATTTGTAATAGTCCCACCTCCCCCAGAACCGGTTCCAATGTCCCAAAATTCTGAAACCCTCCTTCCCGCACCATCTATCAAGCCACTCAGCAATCCAGCCTATTTTTTCATTTCTACTCCAACTAGCACGTGGCACTGGTAGCAATCCTGAGATTACTACCTCTGAGGCTATACTTTTTAACTTGTCTCCTAACTCCTTAAATTCTGCTTGTAGGACCTCATTCCGTTTATTGCCAATATCATTGCAACCGATGTGCACCACGACACCCACCCAGTTCACCCTCCCCCTTCAGAATGTCCTGCAGCCAATCTGAGACATCTCTGACCTGTGCCCTTGGGAGGCAACATACCATTTGGGAGTCTCATTCTCTACCACAGAACCACCTATCTACTCCCCTTACAATTGAATCCCCAATACTATTCGCCTTCCACTCTTTTACCCACCCTTCTGTACAGCAGAGCCAGCCATGGTGACATGAACGTTACTTCCCCTGGTGATCCCCCTCCCCCAACAGTGTCCAAAATGGTATTCCTGTTTTGGAGGGAGATGACCGCAGAGGATGCCTGCACTTTCTTCCTGCTCTTTCGGTCACCCATTCCCTTCCTTCCTCAGCAAACCTAATCTGCGGTGTGACCAATTCACGAAATGTGCTATCCACGATCTCCTCAGCCTCATGGATGCTCCAAAGTGAGTCCATCCACAGATCCAGAGCTGTAATGTGGGTCAAGCATGAGAAACCCTTGGTGGGTAAGATTAAGGAAAACCCTCAGGCATTCTATACTTATGTGAGGAAAAATGTGATGGTCAGAGTGAGGGTAGGGCCAATCAGGGATAGTGGAGGGAGCTTGTGCCATGTTGGATGATGTACAGTAAGTCCTTAATGAATACTTTGTTTCAGTAGTCACTAGTCAATTGTGAGGACAGTGTGATACACTCAAACAGATGTTAAGAAGGAGGATGTGCTGATAATTTTGAAAAACATAAGAATAAATAAGTCCCCTGGGCCAGACTGGATATACCCAATGTTACTGTGGGAAGTGAGGGAAGAGATTGCTGTGCCTTTGGTGATGATCTTTGCAACCTGTCCACTGGAGTAGTACCAGATGATTGGAGTGTGGCAAATGTTATTCACTTGTTCAAGAAAGGGATTTGGGATAACCCTGTGAATTGTAGACCGGTCAGTCTTACATCAGTGGTGGGCAAATTATTGGAGAAGATTCTGAGAGACAGGACTTATGATGATTTGGAAAAGCAAAGCTTGATTGGAAATACTCAACATGGCCTTGTGAGGGGCAGGTCATGTCTCACAAGCCTTACTGAATTCTTTGAGGGTGTGACAAAACACATTTATGAAGATGGGACACTGATAGGATGTGGAGTTGGGCTGAGAAGTGACAGATGGAGTTCATCCTGGAAAGTGTGAAGTGATTCATTTTGGAAGATTGAATTTGAATGCAGATGACAGAGTTAAAGGCAGAATTCTTGAAAGTGTGGAGGAACAGTGGGATCTTGGGGTCCACATCCAGAGATCACTCAAAGTTGCCACCCAAGTTGATAGGGTTGTTAAGAAGATACATGGTGTGTTTCAGTAGCTGGGGGGAATTGCATTTAAGAGCTGCGAGGTTATGCTGCAGTCCATTAAAGCCTTGGTTAAACCACACTTGGAATATTGTGTTCAGCTCTGGTTGCCTCATTATCAGAAGAATGTGGAAGCTTTAGAGAGGGTGCAGTGGAGATTTACCAGGATGCTGCCTGGGCTGGAGGGCATGTTTTATGAAGAAAGGTTGAAGGAGCTAGGGCTTTTCTCACTGAAGTGAAGAAGGATGAGAGGTAACTTGATAGAGGTGAACAAGGTGATGAGAGGCATAGATAGAGTTGATAACAGAGACTTTTTTCCCAGGGCAGAAATGACTATCACAAGGGAGCATAATTTTAAGGTGATTGGAGGAAGGTTTAGGGGAGATGTTAGAGGTCGGTTCTTAACACAGAGTGTGGTGGGTGCATGGAAGGTGGAGTAATAGTAGAGTCAGAGACATTAAGGACATTTAAGCGACTCTTGGATAGGCACATGGATGATAGTAACATGTAGGGTATGTAGGTTAGTTTGATCTTAGAGTGGGATAAAATGTTGGCACAACATCAAGGGCTGAAGGGCCTGTACTGTGCTGTACTGTTCTATGTTCTATATTCTATTTTCTCTGTTCTACACCCCAAGCCTAGGCAGCTTGTCTCCCAATGATTGAATAAGATGTCAAATGGGAGACCAAGTTCGGGACAGGCTCATGCTGTGAACCCAGGTCTTCAATAGGGAACTGGAGATTGAGCTGGAAAGGAAAGGTTAGCTGGGTTATAGTGAGAAAGAGGGAGGTGAGACCAATCGGGGATGTATGATTCCTCCAATGAGCAAGATGTATAGTGGTATTCCCAGGGATCTCTGCTGGGACCTCAGCTTTTTATGATACTGCTCAATGACTTGGATAAACTAATCGAGAGCCATATATCCAAGATTGCTGACCACACTGACTGAGAGTGCTTGAAGGAGGTTGCAGAGATAGGGAGAATGGAGGACAAGGAGGGGCTGGAGAACAAGAGTGAGAATTTGAAAATCAGATGTTGCTGGATTGGGAGCCAATGTCGGTCAGTGAGCACAGTGTGGGATGGGAGAATGGGACTTGGTGTGAGATCAGATACAGGCAGCACAGTTTGGGACGAGCTGAAGTGTATGAAGAGCACTGGCTATGATATGGGTTAAGACAACATTGGAATGGTCACATTTGGAGTCCAAAAGACATGGTTGAGATTTTCAGTGGCTGATCTTTGTGATATGGAAGATATAAGGCTCAGATCATTCTCAGAGATGAAGCCAAGTTTGTAAAGAGTCTGGTTAAGCAGCAGATAGTGTTCGGGGAGAGGGGTGGAGTTTGTACTGGGAGCTGAAGAGGGTGGCTTTGATCTTCCCAATATGTTTCCCAGTGAGCCTGGCTCCTCAGTCCTGACTGCTCTTAGCTGCTGTGATTGTCACTGATTGGACACTTATTATTAGAGAGTCTGACCACAGCAGAAAGCCCCAGTGTCTGAACTCCCTGGAATCTGACAGTACAGGGGGAGGCCATTCAGCCCATTGTGCCTGTGAGTGACCCAATTAATCTCATTGACCCTCTCTCTCCCCATAACCCAGCAATACTTTCCTTTTCAGCTTGACCTCTAATTCCCTCTTATAGACCTGGTTCCACAGCATGAGACTGCCCCTAATCTGTCATCTCATTCATTCATTGGTAGACAAGCTGCCTGGGCTGGGGAATGGAGTTCAGGACCTTGAACATTCCCTCTCCCCTCCTGAGGGACACTTCATTTGTTTTCATATATTCACTCATTGGATGTGGGCGTCACTGGCTCGGTCAGCATTTGCTACCCGTCCCTAGTTGCCCTTGAGAAGGTGCTGCCTTCTTGAACCGCTATAGATCACGTGCTGTATGTTGACCCACAATGTCCTTAGGAAGGCAATTCCAGGATTTTGACCCACCTACAGTGATGGAACAGTGATATATTTCCAAGTCAGGATGTTATGTGCCTTGGAGATGAATTTGCAGACATGCTGTTCCCATATATCTGCTGCTCTTGTCCTTCTAACTGGAGCTGTTCATGTGTTTGGAAGGTACCAAAAGAACTGCAGCTGCTGTAAATCAGAGACAAAAACAGAAATTGCTGGAAAGCTCAGCAGGTCTGGCAGCATCTGTGCAGAGAAATCAGAGCTACGTTTTGTGTCACGTGACCCTTCATACTTGAGCTTTTCCAACAATTTCTATTTTTGGGTTTGGAAGGTGTTGTATGAGGATCTTTGGTGAATCTCTGCAGTGTATCTTATAGATAATACACACTGCTGCGACTAAGTGTCAATGGTGGTAAGATGGCTGCTTTGTGGATGTGATGGCAATCAAGCAGGCTGCTTTGCTCTGAACAGTAACAAGCTTTTTGAGTGGATAAGGGAGACATAGGATATGATTGACATGGATAGGAAAGGTTAGAGAGATATGGGCCAAAAACAGGCAAATGGGACTCGGTCAGGTTTGGAAGCCTGGTCGGCATGGACAAGTTTGGCTGTAGGGTCTGTGATTCTATGAATGTTGTTGGAGCTGCACCCAACCAGAAAATGGGGGGTATTCTATCACAATTCTGACTTGTGCCTTGTTGATGATCGACAGGCTTTAGGGGAATCAGGAGGTGAGTTTCTAGATGCAGTATTGCTAGCCTCGAGCCTGCTCTTGTAACCATTGTGTTTCTGTAGTGAGCCAATTGAGTTTCTGGATGTTGACAGTGGGTATTTAGTGATAATAATACCATTCACTGTCAAGGGGTGATGGTTGGATTGTCACTTATTGCTGATGGTCATTGCCTGGCACTTGCATGGAACCAATGCACCACATGTTGGTGCATCTGATCATGGACTGCTTCAGTTTTTGAGGAGTTGTGAATGATGCTGAACATTATGGAATCATTGGCAATCATCACCACTTCTGAGCTTGCCTTGAGTTGCTCTATCTGTTCAAAGTCTGTCCTATTTAGCACAGTGTTAGTACCACACAGCACAATAGAGGGTATTCTCAATGTGATGGTCAGACTTTGTTTCCACAAGGACTCTGTGATGGTCACTCTTACACATACAGGACAGATGCAACTACAGCCGCAAGATTGGTGAGGATGAGGGCAAGTAGATTTTTCCTTCTTGTTGTTTCCTTCACTACCAGCTGCAGGCCCAGTCCTGCAGCTTTGTCCTTTAGGACCCGACCAGCTCGATCAGTAGTGCTACTGCCGAACCACTCTCAGTGGTGGGCATTGAAATTCCCCACCCAGAGTACATTCTGTGCTGTCATCACCCTCAGTGCTTCCACCATGTGCTGTTCAACATGGAAGAGAGACTGATTCACCAGCCGAGGGAGGGTGGTATGTGATGATCAACAGGAGGTTTCCTCACCCATGTTTAACCTGGTGTCATGAGACTCCATGGGGTCTGGAGTCAGCAGAGAGGACTCCCAAGGTAACTCCCTCCTGGCTGTACACCACTGTGCTGCCAGCTCTGCTGGGTCTGCCCTTCTGGTGGGACAGGACACATTCAGGGACAGTGATGGTGGTGTCTGGGACATTGTCTGTAAGGTATGATTCTGTGAGTGTGACTGTGACAGGCTGTTGCTTGACTAGTCTGTGAGACAGCTCTCCTGAATTTGGCACTAGCCCCCAGATGTCAGTAAGGAGGATGGAGCAGGGTAGACAGGGCTATTTCTGTCATTGTCTTTTTGGTGTTTAGATTGATGCTGGGTGGTCTGTCCCATTTTATTTCTTTGTTGAGATGTCATCACGATTGATACAACTGAGTGCCTTGCTCAGTTATTTCAGAGGGCAGTTCAGAGCCAACCACATTGCTGGGGGAGAGTGCCATGGACCCTGACAGTATATACTGACCTCCCCCACTTCCCCATTCTGTATATGGAAGGCTGGAGCCTCTCAGCAGGATATTCACTTGCTGGAGCTATCACTCCCCCTGTACAATTCTGTCCCCACATTAAATCCACACAGATCTTGAATTCACATCGCACCTTCAATGTCCAAAACATTTCAAGAGGGTTCACAAAGTTGCAGTAAGAGGAATGGGGGTGGGGGTGGATGAACATAAGAACTAGGAGCAGGAGCAGGCAATTCAGCCCCTCCAGCCCACTCCACCATTTAATACAATCATGCATGATCCCATCTCAGCCTCAACTCCACTTTCCTGCTCATTCTCCATCATCCTTTAACCCATTACTCATTAAAAGTCTGTCCATCTCCTCCTTGATGTGAGACAGGGAAGGGACCACTCCATTTCAGACAATTGGGGTTTATGGAGCATGGATGGGGGAAGCTAGGAGAGGACATCGGAATCATGGAGTGGGACAAACAGGAATGAAGGTTTCTGTGGTCAAGGGGCTGATGTATTGCAAAGGCGGACAATGTTGTGGGAATGGAAATCAGAGGCCAATTTGGGGTTTAATGCTGAGATACTGGAAGGTCTAATGGGAAGAAGGCCCATGTTTACTGATCTCAGTTAGAGATTCCAGCGGGAATGAGACACATATCTAGTGGTCTCTATTGGAAGGTACAGGGGGAAGGAGACCCATGGTTCCTGCTATCTGTTCGAACATCCAGTAGGAAGGAGGCTCATGTTTACTGGTCTCTACTGGACAGTCCAGTGGAAAGGAGGCCCATGTTTACTGGTATCTATTGGATGTTCCAATTGTATGGATGTCCATGTTTACTGGTCTCCATTGGACTGTCCATTGGGAAGGAAGTCCCAGTTTGCTGGTTTCTATTGGAGGGTCCAGTGGGAAGGATGCCCATATTTAATAGTGTCTATTGCAGGGTGGTCTGTCCAGTGGAAGGAGTTCCATGTTTACTGGCCCCTTTTGGAGAGTCCAGTGGGTCATGGGCACCATGGTGGGTATGGGGCTGAGTTCCATTCTGTTGTAACTATGTAATTGTCCAGCTCTCATCCCAGTGAAACAGTCTGACCTGGAGACTGATCATGGAAAGGGAAGGAGAGGGGTAGGAGAAGGGAAGAGATTGGAACATGTTGTGATTGTCAGGCTGGGTCAGTGGGTAAGAGCCTGTCCTGTCCCTCCAGCTCACACTGATGGCCTGAGGATCTCCTCTCTCTGCTGGGCCTTCATGGAATGAGGTTTGTGTCCAAACCAGTCCCCAGTGAGAATAGGCCAACAGCACAGAATTGCCCTTCATTTGAAAAGAATCTATCCATCTTCCTGAGAGAGGCTAAAGCCTGCTCAGTGTGGGAAATGGGGCCTTACTCCAGGAGAAGACATGTCTCTGGGGTCAATGGTTAACATCCACTCATGAGGCAAAGCAGAGGGGGATTCACCCTGCATTTAAATATTGCCACCTGGCAGACTGTGGAAAAGAGAGAGAAGAGAATCAGTGAGAGAGATAGAGGGAGAGAGTGTGTGTGAGAGGGTGAGAAATAGAGAATGAGGAGTGTCTGGGACAGTGTGAGATGTGTGAAGCAAGTGAGAGAGAGAGAGAGAGAGAGGTGGAGGGAAGTAGAGATGGTGAGGTTGAGGGATAGAGAGAGAAATAGGATGTTACTGAGAGGGATGGAGAGAGAGAAAGAGAGAAACAGACAGAGGAGGAGAAAGAGAGTGTGAGACTAAGAGTGAAGGGAATCAGGATAGGAGGGTCGGGTTGTGATTGAGAGAGAGAGAGAGAGAGAGCGAGACAAGAGTAGGATTTGAGACAGAGTGCTGGAGAGAGAGGGAGGGAGACCGCAGAGATTAGATTAGATTACTTACAATGTGGAAACAGGCCCTTCAGCCCAACAAGTCCACACCGCCCCGCCGAAGCGCAACCCACCCATATCCCTACATTTACCCCTTACCTAACACTCCAGGCAATTTAGCATGGCCAATTCACCTGACCTGCACATCTTTGGACTGTGGGAGGAAACCGGAGCACCCGGAGGAAACCCACGCAGACACGGGGAGAACGTGCAAACTCCACACAGTCAGTCGCCTGAGGCGGGAATTGAACCCGGGTCTCTGGTGCTGTGAGGCAGCAGTGCTAACCACTGTGCCACCGTGCCGCCCACCACCACTGTGCCGCCCACAAGAGATGGAAGAGAGGGAGGAAGAGTAAAAGAGGAAGGAATAGAGAGAGGCAGATCACAATTGGAGTGAGTGAGGGAGTGAATGAGGGAAACAGTGAGAGGTGAAGAAATGGAGATTGTGAGACAGAGTGAAGAAGCAAAAGAGAGTTAGAGAGAGTGGCTATGAGACAGAGTGGGAGAGATAGAATATGAGAGAGATTAAGAGTGGGAGAGAGATGTTGAGAGAAAGACATGGCAGATGTGAGACAGAGAGACAGTGATAGAGAGAGAGCGAGACACGTTCTGGACACCACATTCTGGGAAGGATGTTATTGTACTAGAGAGGGTACAGAGGAGATTTACCAGGACGCTGCCTGGCCTGGAGGGTCTGAGCGATGAGGAAAGATTAGAAAGACTGGAGTTGTTTTCCTTGGAGCAGTGAAGGTTGAGAGGGGACCTGACAGAGGGCTGTAAGATTATGAGATGCAGAGATAGGGTGGGCAGGAAGGCACCTTTTCCATTGTAGAGGGAACAATACCAAGGGGCAGAGATTGAAGGTAACACAGACATAGAAATATAGTAAGAATAGGCCATTCAGCCCTTTGAGTATCTCTGTCATCCAATATGATCATGGATAGCCCTCTGACTTAATTCCATATTCCTACCATCTTCCCATACCCTTTGATGTTGTTAAAATGCAAAAGAATTACCTGTCTTTTTCTTGAATATATTCAGTCATTTGTCCTCAACAGCCTTCTCTGGTAGAGAATTCCACTTGTTAACCATCCTCTAAGTGAAGAAATGTTTCCTCATCTGAATCCAAAACGGTCGACCCAATGTTCCCCTGAGACTGTGGTACCTGATTCCAGACTCCCCAACCTTGGGAAACCTCTTTCCAGCATCAAGTCTGTCCAACCCTGTTAGAATGTTATACATTGCAGTCAGACCTCCTCTCATCCTTCTCAACTCAAGTGAGTTCAGGTTCAGTTGAGGTAGACCCTGAGAGGAGAATTGAGGAATGTTTTTACCCAGAGGGTGGTGGGAGTCTGGAACTCACTGCCTGAAAGGCTGGTTGAGTCACAAACCCTCGAGACATTGAAAGTGTGAGGGGCTGACGTGGCTCTCTCTGCCTGATTCCATTTACATACTGAGGAACACTCAGTCAGACTCTCACAGGCTGCAGCTTTATAAAGCAGAGCCCAGTGAAGGGAGAGTTTATCAGGAACCAGGCACAGGGACAGGAGCACACACCATGATTTCACACATCCAGCTGATCTGGCCCCTGGCATTCTGTGTCACAGGTACAAATCTCTCTCCTTCCACCTTGAATCTTTCGCTGCTCTCCATTTTACTCCAATTCCACTGACTTGTGATTGAAGGGAAAATGCTGAAACCAGAGGAATGTTCAGTGTCTCCAACAATCTCTCATTTCGCAGTCTCTTTCTGTGACAGTTCTGACTTCACTGTGTTTCTCTCTGACCCCTCAGGTATCAGTGGGGACATCATCATGACCCAGTCACCACCGGTGCTGTCAGTGGGACTGAGCCAGACCACAACCATCACCTGTACGGCCAGTCAAGATATTACAAATGACCTCAGCTGGTACCAGCAGCGAGAAGGAAAGAAACCCTCCCTCCTGATCTATGAAGCAACAACTCGAAACACAGGAGTCTCCGAGCGATTCACTGGCAGAGGATATGGGACCAGTTTCACCCTGACAATCAGCAACGTTCAGAATGAGGATGTCGCTGACTATTACTGTAAGCAGCACAACAGACGGCCTTGCACGTTCGGTAAAGGAACCAAGCTCAGACTGAGTAAGTCAACCTCAATCCTCCATTATTAACCCTTTCAATTTCTAAACACAATTTCTAATACACAAGTACTGAATTGTTGAAGGTGTTAGTGGGGAGCTGCAGTGAATGAAATGGTTGATTGAGGAGCACTGTGTCGAACAGGGTATCCAGCTGTATTTCTTTAATTCCATTGCCCCTTTAAGCAGCAAGATATAAGTCAGTAAGTTTTACTCACCGTGTGGAGGAGCTCTGTCCATTTGCAGCCTGTGGTCCCATTCCTGCAGCATGGAGTGAAATCAGTGAGTAGCCTCCTGCCAGTCTCAGTGTGACGGACACGGGCAGAGTTTGATGTGAGCTCTGGCTCCCTGTCCCAGTCTCTGATCTCACTGACCTCAGCAGCAGCAGCAGCAGCAGCAGCAGCAGCACAGTGAGACACCGAGCTCCCACCTCCCCCAGCTTTAACTCTGCTCAATCACACAGTTACAGAATTGTTACAGTGCACAAGGAGGCTATTCTGTCCATCCTGTCTGTACTGGCTCTCTGAATGAGCAATTCACTGAGTGTCATTCTCCTGCCTTCTCCCTGTCACCCTGCACATTGTTAATTTTCAAATAACAGTCTCATTCCCTTCGGAATGTTTCAATTGAAGCTGCCTCCACCACACTCTCAGGCAGTGCATTCCACACCTCAACCATTCACTGGCTGAAAATTCTTTTCCTCATTTCACTTTTGTTACTTATCCAATTATTTTCAATCTTAATCCTTTCACAAGTGGAATCATTTTCTCCCTATTTACACTGTCCAGGCCCCTCCTGATTTTGAATTTCTGGAACAATTCTCCTCGCCGCCTTCTCCAAAGACTTAGAGGTGCCGGTTTTGGACTGGGGTGGACAAAGTTAAAAATCACACAACACAGGTTATAGTCCAACAGGGGGTTTATTTGGAAGCACTGGCTTTCGGAGCGCCCCTCCTTCATCAGGTGGTTGTCAGCGGTGCTCCAAAAGCTAGTGCTTCCACATTAACCTGTTGGACTATAACCTGGTGTTGTGTGATCTGTAACTTTCTCCAAAGAAGACTGTCCCAAATTTTCCAATCTATCTTCATAACTGATGTTCCTCATCCCTGGAATGATCTTTGGGCACATGTTTGCCATCTCTACAAAACATTCACCTCCTTCCTGCATTATTCACATTATTTATGTCCCTCATGATTTTATAAACCTCTATAAGGTCACTCCTCAGCCTCCGGCACTTCAAGGTAAAAGGTCTCAGCTTTTCCAGCCTCTCATGGTCACGGAGTCATACAGCGTGGAAACAGATCTTTCGGTCTAACTTGTCCATGCTAACTAGATATCCAAAACTGACCTCATCCCATTTGCCAGCATTTGGCCCACATCCCTCTAAACCCTTCCTATCCATGTACCCATCCAAACATCTTTTAAATGCTATAATTGTATCTGTCTCCAGCACTTTCTCCGGCAGCTCAATCCATACACGCACCACCCCCTGTGTGACAAGTTACCCCTCAGGTCCCTTTTGGATCTTTTGCCTCTCACCTTAAACCTGTGCCCTCTAGTTTTGGACTCTCCTTCCCAAGGAAAAGACCTGGGATATACATCCTGTCCATGTCCAACATGATTTTATAAACATTTATAAGGCCACCCCTCAGCCTCCGATCCTGCAGAAAAAATAAACCCGTCTATTGAGCCTCTTCCGACAGCTCAAACCCTCCAGTTCCAGGCGACATCCATGTAAATCTTTTCTGCAGCATTTTAAGTTTAACAGCATCCTTCCTATCACAGGATGATAAGAATTGTTCATGTTATTGCCAAAGTAGGCTCACCAATTTCCTGTCCAGCTGCACCATGATGTCCCAACTCTGATACTTAGTGCAGTGACCAATAAAGGCAAGTGTACCCAACACCTTCTTCATCGCCCTGTCTCCCTGTGACTCCACTGTCAAGGAATAATGCACCTGCCACTGCCCCTGCACCTGCCCCTGCACCAGCCCCTGCACTTGCCCCTGCCCCTGCCCCTGCCCCTGCACCGGCCCCTGCACCTGCCCCTGCCCCTGCACCTGCCCATATACCTGCCCCTGCCCCTGCCCCTGCACCCCGAGGTCTCTTTGTTCAGCAACACTACCATTAGCTGTATAACTCCTGCCCTGGTTTGACTTTCCAAAATGCAACACCTCACATTTATCTAAATTGAACTCCATTTGCCACACGTTTAGATCAAAGTGGTGCTGGAAAAGCACAGCATGTCAGGCAACATCCGAGGAGCAGGAAAATCGAAGTTTCGGGCAAAAGCTCTTCATCAGGATTCCTCTAGTCGAACCCCCAGATTCTGCGCAGCCCTCTTGACCTGCAATCTTCTTCCCGACCTCTCCGCCCCCACTCTCTCTCCGGTCTATAACCCTCACCCTCACCTCCTTCCACCAATATATTCCCAGTGCCCCACCCCAAATTCCACCCCCCCCTCTTCCCACATTTTATCTCAGCCCGCTTGGCACACCAGCCTCATTCCTGAAGAAGGGCTTATGCCCGAAACGTCGATTCTCCTGCTCCTCGGATGCTGCCTGGCCTGCTGCTCTTTTCCAGCACCACACTTTTCAACAGAGAATGTTGGTAAAGGGTTGCGTTTCAGACTGGAGATGAGTTATCAGCTGTGTGCCTCAAGGATTGGTGCTGGGTCCATGGCTTTTCATCATTTAAATAAATGATTTGGATGTGAATATAGGAATTATGGCGAGTTTGTAAATGGTGGGACAGTGGATAGTGAAGAAGCTTATCTGAGAGTACAGTGGGACCTTGATCATTTGGGGAAATGGGCAGAGGTGTCGCAAATTGACAAAAGTGAGGACTTCAGATGCTGAAAACCAGCGTTCCGGAGAGACCACTCCCTCCACGACTCCCTCGTCAGGTCCAGACTCCGCACCAACCCAACCTCCACTCCCGGCACCTTCCCCTGCAACCGCAAGAAGTACAAAACTTGCGCCCACACCTCCCCCCTCACCTCCCTCCAAGGCCCCAATGGATCCTTCCATATCCATCGCAAATTCACCTGCACCTCCACACACATCATTTACTGTATCCGCTGCACCCGATGTGGTCTCCTCTACATTGGGGAGACAGGCCGCCTACTTGCAGAACATTTCAGGGAACACCTCTGGGACTCCCGCACCAACCAACCCAACCGCCCCGTAGCTGAACACTTTAACTCCCCCTCCCACTCCGTCAAGGACATGCAGGTCCTTGGCCTCCTCCATCGCCAGACCCTGGCAACATGATGCCTGGAGGAAGAGCACCTCATCTTCCGCCTTGGAACTCTCCAACCACAAGGGATGAATGTAGATTTCTCCAGCTTCCTCGTTGCCCTTCACCCCACCTTATCTCAGTCCCAACCCCCAGATTCAGCACCGCCCTCTTGACCTGCATTCTTCTTCCTGACCTCTCCGCCCCCACCCCCTCTCTGGCCTATCACCCTCACCCTCACCTCCTTTCAACTATCGTATTCCCAGCGCCCCGCCCCCAAATTCCCCCCCTCCCTACCTTTTATCTCAGCCCGCTTGGCACACCAGCTTCATTCCTGAAGAAGGGCTTATGCCCGAACGTCGATTCTCCTGCTCCTCGGATGCTGCCTGGCCTGTTGCGCTTTTCCAGCACCACACATTTCAACTCTGGTCTCCAGCATCTGCAGTCCTCACTTTCTCCAACATTCTCTGTCTCCTATCTTCAAGCCAATGTTTTACCCAAATGGCTAGCCCCCCTGGATCCCATGTGGTCTAACCTTACTAACCAGTCTGTCATGTGGAACCTTGTCAAACGCTTTGCTGAGGTCCGTATAGACAGTGTCTACTGTTCTGCCTACATCAATCTTCTCTTCAAACAACCTCAATCACATTAGTGAGACACGATTACCATGCACAAAACTGCATTGATTGTCCAAATGCATGTAAATCCTGTCCCTCAGAATTCACTCCAATAACTTACCCAGCAATGACATCAGGCTCACTAGTTTATAGTTCCCTGGCTTTTCCTTCCAGCCTTTCTTAAATAATGGCTAACATTAGCCAACCTCTCTGGTTCTCCAGCACCTCACTCATGGCTGTCGATCAGAAACATACCTCAGCAAGGAGTCCAGCAATCTCTTTCCTAGCTTTCCACAATGTCCTGGGATACACCTGATCAGGTCCTGGAGATTTATCTACTGTCTTGCACTTTAAGAAATCCTCTTCCATAATGTGGACTTTTGTCAAGACATTGCTATTTACTTCCCAAGTTCCCAAACTCCCAAGTCTTTCTCCATGATAAATACTGACCTGGAATATTCATTTAGGATCTGAACCATTTCCTGTGGATCCACCCAGAGGTACATTGTTCACCTTCATGGGGTCCTAATCTCTCTCTAGTTACTGTTCTGCCCTTTTCTTATTTACCATAATTCTACCACGTTTGCCCTCGAGTGAGTTTAGGAATTGTTTGCCCTCCCTCAAATATACCTTGACTATCCATGGTCCACATCCTCTACTATTCTCTTCAGGACTTTCCTGACAACCTTTGACCCTACTTTATTCAGATCCAATACATCCATATGCCATGGAAGCTGGCATTTTCCCCAGTGAGTATGTTTGACCCTGAAAATGCCTTTGTTCTTTTCCACTGTCGCCCTAAACCTTGTGATACAATGATCACTCTTCCCTAAATGTCCTCTCACTGACACTTGATCCACTTGGGCCTCCTCACTCCCAAGATCCAGATCTAGCAGAGCCTCCTTTCTCATTGGACTGGAAACATGTGGCTGGAGAAAGTTCACCTGAACACACTCTCACAACTCTGGCCCCTCTCTGCCCGTTACGCTGCTACTACCCCAGTCTATATCCAGAAATTAAAGACACCTCTTCCACCCTAATTATAATGACTCTATTATATTTGCAGGTCTCTGTAAATTCCTTGCAAATGTATTCCTCCACATCCTTCCCACTGGGTGGTGCTGTATTGACTGCACTGAGGATTCTGTGGACCTCGGTGTTCCTCTTTGATATTACCTCCTGGATCCCACAGTCCTGCCAAGTTAGTTTAATCCCTCTCCAACAGCACTAGTAAATCACCCCAAAGGAACTCAGTCCCAGCTCTGTTCAGGAGCAACGCCGTCTGGTCTGTTCAGGTCCCATCTCCCCAAGACCCAGTCCCAATGTCCCAAGAATCCAAAGCCCACCCCCTCCTGGACCCTCTTTCCAGCTCCACATTTACCTGTGTTATCCTCCTGTTCCTCTTCTCACTTTCATGGGGCACTGCGAGTAATGTGACGATTTCTATTTTTGTGCTCCTGAAGTTAATTCCCTCCTGAGCTCCCTACATTCTGACTGCAGGACCACATCCCTTTTCTCCCTCTGTCACTGGGACCGATGTGGACCACGACTGCTGCCTGTTGCCCCTCTCCCCTCAGGGTGCTCTGCAGCTGCTCAGTGACATCCTTGACCCTGGCACCAGGGAGACAACACACCATCCTGGATTCCCATCTGCAGCTGCAGAAACACCTATCGATGCACTCACTCAAATCTTCTCTCACTATCGCTCTTCCAGTCTTCCTTGTGCCCCCCTGTACACTGAATCCCCCCTTGGCTCCATGGACTTGGTTCTGGCTGTAATTCCCAGATGAACCACCATTCTTGTCAGGATTCTGACCTGAACCCTAGTCGGAGAGTGGCATTCACTAAGGGGATACCTGTACTAGCTGCCTGGTTCTTTTGGACTGTCTGCTGCTCCCCCATTCCCTCTGTCCCTGCATACTCTGAAGCTGCGGAGAGACCATAGAGTCATAGAGTCTTAGTGATGTACAGCACGGAAACAGACTCTTCGGTCCAACCTGTCCATGCCGATCAGATATCCCAACCCAATCTAGACCCACCTGCCAGCACAAGGCCCATATCCCTCCAAGCCCTTCCTATTCGTATACCCATCCAAATGCTTCTAAAATGTTGCAATTGTATCAGCCTCCACCACTTCCTCTGGCGGCTCATTCCATACACATCTGCGTGAAAAGGTTGCCCTGTAGGTCTCTTTTATATCTTTCCCCTCTCACCCTAAACCTATGCCCTCTAGTTCTGGACTCCCCAACCCCAGGGAAAAGAATTTGCCTGTTTACCCTATCCATGCTCCTCATAATTTTGTAAACCTCTATAAGGTCACCCCTCAGCCTCCGATGCTCCAGGGTAAACAGCCCCAGCCTGTTCAGCCTCTCCCTGTAACTCAAATCCTCTAACCTTGGCAATATCCTTGTAAATATTTTCTGATCCCTTTCAAGTTTCACATCTTTCCAATAGGAAGGAGACCAGCACTGCACGCAATATTCCAACAGTGGCCTAACCAATGTACTGCATAGCTGCAACATGACCTCCCAACCCCTGTACTGAATACTCTGACCAGTAAACGAAAGTATACCAAATGCCTTCTTCACTGTCCTATCTACCTGCGACTCCACTTTCAAGGAGCTATGAACCTGCACTCCAAGGACTCTTTGTTCGGTAACACTCCAGAGGACCTTACCATTAAGTGTATAAGTCCTGCTAAGATTTGCTTTCCCAAAATGCTGCACCTCATATTTATCTGAATTAAACTCCATCTGCCACTTCTCAGCCCATTGGCCCATCTGGTCAAGATGCTGTTGTAGTCTGAGGTAACCCTCTTTGCTGTCCACTACACCTCCAATTTTGGTGTCTTCTGCAAACTTACTAACTGTACCTCTTATGCTCGCATCCAAATCCTTTATGTAAATGACAAAAAGTAGAGGACCCAGCACCGATCTTTGTGGCACTCCACTGGTCACAGGCCTCCAGACTGGAAAACAACCCTCCACCACCATCCTCTGTCTTCTACCTTTGAGCCAGTTCTGTATCCAAATGGCTAGTTCCCTCTGTACTCCGTGAGATCTAACCTTGCTAATCAGTCTCCCATGGGGAACCTTATCGAACGCCTTACTGGAATCCATACAGATCACATCTACCGCTCTGCCCTCATCAATCCTCTTTGTTACTTCCTCAAAAAACTCAATCAAGTTTTTGAGACATGATTTCCCACACACAAAGCCATGTTTACTATCTCTAATCAGTCCTTGCCTTTCCAAATACATGTACATCCTGTCCCTCAAGATTCCCTCCAACAACTTGCCCACCACTGACATCAGGCTCACCGGTCTATAGTTCCCTGGCTTGTCCTTACCACCCTTCTTAAACAGTGGCACCTCGTTAGCCAACCTCCAGTCTTCCGGCACCTCACCTGTGACTATCGATGATACAAATATCTGAGCAAGAGGCTCAGCAATCACTTCTCTACTTCCCACAGAGTTCTAGGGTACAACTGATCAGGTCCTGGGGATTTATCCGCTTTTATGCGTTCCAAAACATCCAGCACTTCCTCCTCTATAATATGGACATTCTGCAAGATGTCACCATTTATTTCCCTACAGTCTATATCTTTCATATCCTTTTCCACAGTAAATACTGATGCAAAATACTCATTTAGTATCTTCCCCATTTTCTGTGGCTCCACACAAAGGCCGCCTTTCTGATCTTTGAAGGGACCTATTCTCTCCCTAGTTACCCTTTTTTCCTTAATGTATTTGTAAAAACCCTTTGGATTCTCCTTAATTCTATTTGCCAAAGCTATCTCATGTCCCCTTTTTGCCCTCCTGATTTCTCTCTTAAGTATACTCCTACTTCCTTTATACTCTTATAAGGATTCACTCAATCTATCCTGTCTATACCTTACATAAGCTTCCTCCTTTTTCTGAACCAAACCCTCAATTTCTTCAGTCATCCAGCATTCCCTATACCTCCCAGCCATTCCTTTCACCCTGACAGGAATATACTTTCTCTGGATTCTCGTTATCTAATTTCTGAAGGCTTCCCATTTCCCAGCTGTTCTTTATCTGCAAACATCTGCCCCCAATCAGCTTTCGAAAGTTCTTGCCTAATACTGCAAAAAATTGGCCTTTCTCCAATTTAGAACTTAAACTTTTAGATCTGGTCGATCATTTTCCATCACTATTTTAAATCTAATGAGATTATAGTCGTTGGCCCCAAAGTGCTCCCCCACTGACACCTCAGTCACCTGCCCTGCCTTATTTCCCAAGAGTAAGTCAAGTTTTGCACCTTCTCTAGTAGGTACATCCACATACTGAATCATAAAATTGTCTTGTACACACTTAACAAATTCATCTCCATCTAAACCCTTAACACTATGACAGTCCCAGTCTATGTTTGGAAAGTTAAAATCCCCGACCATAACCACCCTATTTTTCTTACAGATAGCTGAGTTCTCCTTCTAAGTTTGTTTCTCAATTATAGGGGGTCTATAATACAATCCCAATAAGGTGATCATCCCTTTCTTATTTCTCATTTCCACCCAAATAACTTCCCTGGATATATTTCCGGGAAAATCCTCCCTCAGCACAGCTGTAATGCTATCCCTAAATCAAAAACGCCACTCCCCCTCCTCTCTCGTCTCCCTTTATTTCCTTCCTGTAGCATTTGTATCCTGGAACATTCAGCTGCCAGTCCTGCCCATCCCTGAGCCATGTTTCTGTAATTGCTATGATATCCCAATCTCGTGTTCCTAACCATGCCCTGAGTTTATCTGCCTTCCCTGTTAGGCCCCTTGCATTGAAATAAATGCAGTTTAATTTATTAGCCCTACCTTGTCCCTGCCTGCCCTGACTGTTTGACTCGCTTCTGTTCTCAACTGTACCAGTCCCAGATTGATGTCTTTCCTCACTATCTTCCTGGGTCCCACGCTCCCCCCCACACCACCTTACTAGTTTAAATCCTCCCGAGCAGCTCTAGCAAATCTCCCTGCCAATATATTAATCCCCTTCCAATTTCGGTGCAATCCGTCCCTCTTGTACAGGCCACTTCTATCCCAAAAGAGATTCCAATCATACAAAAATGTGAATCCTTCCCCCATACACCAGCTCCTCAGCCATGCATTCATCTGCTCTATCCTCCTATTCCTGCCCTCACTAGCTCGTAGTACCGGGAGTAATCCAGATATTATTACTTTCGAGGACCTGCTTTTTAAATTTCTGCCCAACTCTCTGTAATCTCCCTTCAGAATCTCAACTTTTTCCCTTCCTATGTCGTTGGTCCAATGTGGACAACGACCTCCTGCTGGCCTCTCTGCCCCGTGAGAACATTCCGCACCCTCTTTGAGACATCCTTGATCATGGCACCAGGGAAACAACACACCATTCTGCTTTTTCGCTGCTGGCCACAGAAACGTCTGTCTGTACCTCGAACTAGAGAATCCACGAACACAATTGATCTCTTGGATCCCGACGTACTCCTCATTGCATTAGAGCCAGTCTCAATACCAGAAACTTGGCTGTTCGTGCTATGTTCCCCTAAGAATCCATCACCCCCTACATTTTCCAAAACAGCATATCTGTTTTAAATGGGTGTATATCCACAAAGGACTCCTGCACTAGCTGCCTACCTCTCTTACATTTCCTGGAGTTAACCCGTCTATGTGACTGTATCTGAGACTTCCCCCCCACTTCCTATAACTGCCATCCATCACATACTGTTGCTGTTGCAAATTCCTCATTGCTTCCAATTGTCTCTCCAACCGATCCATTTGATCTGATAAGATTCGCAGCCAGCAGCATTTATGGCAGATATAATCCGCAGTAACCCTTAAACTCTTTAAACTCCCACATCTGACAAGTACATATCACTCTATTAAAGGCCATTTTTTTTCTCCTTCACAATCTACAGACCCAGAAAATAACAATGTCGTATTCCTCTACAAACCCTGCCCCAGGTTAAATTAATAGTTATGGCTTATATTTTAAGTTTAATCAAGAGATATATCTCCAGAAACATATAATCAAGAAAGAAGCGACTCTACTCACTACTGCAGATTCTCTGTAGGCTACACTTAAAACAACAATTAACTTATCTGATTCTGTGCTGTGAACTTCTCCCAACAGATCCCCCAAGATCAGTTGTGAATTTCACTGTTGGATAATTTTCCCAGATGCACCCCGATGTCCAGCGATACATGAATTCAAAGAGCAAAGGCAGTAACTGTGCAGGCTCTCTCTCTCTCTCTCTCTCTCTCCTGCAATGACCTCACCATGTGCTTACTTTGTCTGTTCTTCTGCCTTTTAAAACTGCTGTTGTTTTGACTTTTTTTTCCAAAGCTCCAAAACAATGCAACAGCATATAAAACAGTAATTGCTGATCCTGCAATTCGAGGAAATCACCTCCAGCAGCTAAAATACCTCAAAAAAGGAGAAGCTGTTACAGCCAGAAATGTTTCCCGTCCTCCTTCTTGGATTACCCAGAATCTTTCTTAACGTCTAGAAACGTGCTCTCCATGGAGCTCTCAGCCTCACGGACGCTCCGCACTGACACCAGCTGCTGCTCAAGCTCCGAAACCCGGGGCTCCAATTGCTGTCACTGACCACACTTCCTACACTCATGGTATTCCAGGAACTGCAAAGTATCCTGAAATTCCCACATAGATGCACATCGTCTCCACTCTTTGGTTATCTCTTGGCAACATTCTGATGACAAACAGCTACAGCAGGGCTCACAGTCCAGTGGGTTAAGTGTTCCAGGGTTTTAGGGAAACTCTCCAGACGACTTTAAGAAACAAGAGCAGAAATCAGCCATTCAGCCCATGGAATCTGCTCTGCCATTTGATCTTGGCAGATATGTTTCTCACCCCCCATTCTCCTGCCTACTCCTCAGGAACGTTCAATCCCCTTAACAATCACAAACCTATCTATCTCTGTCTTAAATGCACTCTTCCCTCTGTAGCAATGAGTTCCACAGATTCACCACCCTCTGGCTGAAGAAATTCCTCCTCATCTCAGCTCAAAAGGGTCGGCCCTTCATTTTGAGGCTGTGCCTAGGTTACTTAGACTCTCCTGTTTTCGGAAACATCTTCTCTGCATACACTCTTTCCAGGCTGATCGGTATTCTGTAAATTTCAATAAGATCCCTCCTCATCCTTCGAACTCGATCGAGTATAGACCCAGAGTCCTCAACCATGCCTCATATGACAAGCCCTTCATCCCCAGGATCATTCTTGTAAACCCCTCCAATGACAGCACATCGTTTCTTAGAATATGGGTCCCAAATCTGTTCACAATATTCCAAAAGTGGTCTGACTAGAGCATTACATAGCCTCAGCACTCCATCTCTGCTCTTATATTCTAGCCCGATTGAAATGAATGCTATCATTTCATTTGCCTTCCCAAGCACAAACTAGACCTGCCTGTTCACCTTCAGAAAAACCTGAATGAGGATTGTGCTTTAGATTTCCAAAGCATTTCCTCATTTAGAAAACAGTCTTTGCATCTCTTCTTCCTACCAAAGTGCATAACCTCACACTGTAACACATTGTATTCTATCTGCCACTTCTTTGCCCACTGTCTGAGCCTATCTCAGACCTTTTACAGCCTTCCCACTTCCTCAACATTACCTGTCCCTCCACCTATCTCATGTCATCTGCAAACCTAGCAACAATGTCTTCACTTCCTTCATTCAGATTGTTAACGCATGACATGAATAGTTATGGTGCCAACATTAACACCTGCAGAAATCTATTAGTCACCAGGTGCCATTTTTCCTTACTCTCTGCTTTATATCAACCTACCAATCCTCAGTCCATGCCAGTACCTTGCCCCTAACTCTATGGGCTCGTAGCTTATGTCAAAGGCCTTCTGGAAATCCAAATAGATTACTTCTTCAGACTCTCCTTTGTCTGACTGGCTGGGAGCTGTTGCGGCTGTACAGGACATTGGTTAGGCCACTTTTGGAATACTGTGTGTAATTCTGGTTGCCCTGCTGTAGTAAAAATGTTGTGGACCTTAAAATGCTTCAGAAAAGATTTACAAGAATGTTGCCAAGGTTGGAGGTTTTCAGCTACTGGGAGAGGTTGAATAGGATCTAATTTCCCTGGATTGTTGGAGGCTGAGTGGTGACCATTTTGTGGTTTATAGAATCATGAGTGGCATTGAAAGGGTGAGTAGAGAAGGTATTATTTTCAGAGATGGGGAGTCCAGTTCTAGAGGCATAGGTTGAAGGCGACAGGGGAAAGAATTGAAAGGGGCTGAAGGGGCAACCTTTTCACGTGGTGGGTGTGTGTGTACAGAATGAGCTGCCAGAGGAAGAGATGGAGGATGGTATGATTACAACATTTAAGAGGATGGGTACATGAATAGGGAGGGTTTAGAGGGATATGCGCAAAATGCTGGAAAATGGGACTAGCTTAATCGGAGGTTTGTTAAAGAGATATCGAGCTCCATCCCACTTTCCAGCTCTTGCTCCACAAGCCTGCGGTTTCACTGTTTCAAATGAATATCCAAGTGTTTTTTTCAATATGATGAGGGTTTCTGCCTCTCCAACCCTTTCAGACAGTGCCTCCCAGATCCCACCAGCCTCTGGCTGAAAACAATTACTCCACAATTCCCCTCGAACTCTGTGTCCAATTAATTTCAATCTCTCCCCATGGTTATCATCCTCTGTGCTGATGGAAATCCGTCCTTCCTACCCACTCTATCCAGGCCCCTCCTCATTTTCCACACCTCGATCAAATCTCCCCTCAGCCTCCTGTGTTCCAAAGAATACAATCCCAGCCAAACTAATTATTCCTCAAAGCTAAAAATCCCCATTTTTGACAAAATCCTCCTCTGTCCCCATCTCTAGTGGGATCACATCCTTCCTGTAATGTGGTGACCAGAGCCGTACACAGTTCTCTCACTGTGCTCTAACTGGGCTTTTATACAGTTCCAGAATAAACAAACTCCTTGCTTTCGCTCTCAACCAAAAATAATAAAGGGAGGTGATGGTCTAATGATATAATTACTGAACTCTTAATCCAGAGGTCTAGGTAATGTTCTGGGAACCAGGGTTAGAATCCTGCCACAGCTGATGGTGGAATGTGAATTCAATAAAAGAATCTGGAATTAAGAGTCTAATGATGACCATCGTTGATTGTCAGGAAAAAGCCATCTGATTCACTAATGACCTTTAGGGAAGGAAACGGTCATCGTTATCATGTGACTCCAGACCCACAGTAATGTGGTTGACTCTAAACTGCCCTCTGGGCGATTATGGATGGGCAATAAATGCTGCCGATCCAGCAATGACCTCATTCCATCAAGGGAAAAAGAAAAACAGTTTATCCCATGTGTCTTCTTAACCACCTTACTGACCCGCATTCATTAATCACCATGGCCACATCTTCCACCTCCACACACATGTGACTTCCAGGTTCAAATTGACAAGAGACATTCCTTCAATATCTGAGAAACAGATAGAAACATCAAACATAGGAGGCCATTCAGCCCGTCAAGCCTGCTCCACCATTCAATATGATCACGGCCAATCATCCAACATAGTCCCCTGTTCCTGCTTTCTCCCCACATTCTTTGATCCCATTAATCCGAAGAAATAAATCTAATTCCTTCTTGAACACATACTGCATCTAATTCCCTCATGCTGGAAAAATGGATGAGAATTATTGGGTTGTTGTTTTTTGACCAATGTGGACACAATGGACTGATGGGTCTTTTGGGTCTCTCTGACTGTATGACTCTATTATATTATGAATAACTGGGTACCAAGGACTAGCCCCTGTGGTACCCCAACTGGTAACTACCTGCCATTCAGAAAAAGACTTGATCTTCCTGCCCTGTCTGCCAACCAGTTCCCAATCCATGTCAGTACATGACCCCCAATCCTCTTGTTCAGTAGGATTTCCCTGATTCATTTGGACATATTTCATCCTGTCAACTCTTTGCCTTCCTCAGGTCCTGTTCAATTTTAATCCTGCATTTTCTATCCTCCTCTCAGCTTTCTGCAGGTTTGATCTCCAGATAACCAACATCACCTTCCCTGTTTGGTCTTCCCTACACTGGCTGCCTTTTGACATCCCAGGCTAAGAGTCTAGATTTGGGAGTCCCACCCTTACTCTTTGTGGGAACAGATTCTGAATGATCTCTGTCTTGTCACTTGAGGGCTCCCACTGCCCTGACACTGATTTCCCATCATGTCACTGGTTCCAGTCCACTTTTACTAAATTACCGAAACATTTAGTAAAATGAAAACTTTTACACTTGCTCCATGGTTCTCCATTTCCATCCTTAAGTTCAATCTCACTGAGTTCTGATCACTCTCACTAAAATGCTCGCCATCTTTTAGTTCTTCCATCTGCCCACATTCATTCCCCAAACGACGGTCCAAAACTGTCCCTTCTCTTTCACTATCACCTTCTCAGGGGCAATTAGGGATGAGCAATAAATTCTGCTCCTGCTAGTGACACTCATATCCCAAGAATCAATTTAAAAAATGTAAATTCTTTTGTCTGGTTTATTAGGTATTGGAGACAAATATTCAAACATTTTACCAGTGAATATTCTGAGAATTGAAATCCCTTTGAATGGCAGGGATTCAAATTGTTTCTCTTGTCTTTCAGGCCGTGAGAACTCTCAGCCCAAGCTGACCCTGCTGCCCCCCTCCCCGGAGCAGGTCAATGCCAAGGGCACTGCCACCTTGGTGTGCCTTGCCAATCACTTCTATCCCGATGAGCTGGAGGTGCAGTGGAAGAAGGACGGTGCAGTCATTTCGGACGGGGTTCAGACCAGCAACTACCTGCGAGCTTCGGACAGCACCTACAGTGTCAGCAGCCTGCTGACCCTCTTTGGGTCTGACTGGGAGTCCAACGCTCGCTTCTCCTGTGCCCTCACCCACGTGACCCTCCCCCTCCCCTCAGCAAGAGCATCAGGAGATCAGAATGTGTGTAGAGTGTTTGAGACAGTCCACAGAGGAGACACAACTTTAAACAGAACAGGGCTGAGCTGGCAGGACAAAGATCATTGTCAGCACTTAATTTCAACTCTCTTCCATCTCAGGACTGGCTTGGAGACACTTCTGAGGTTCAGGAGTAAAGGTAGTTCATTGGGACAGTGTAGATAGAGCTTTACGCTGTGTCAAACCTCATGCTCTCCCTGTTCTGGGACTGTTTGATTGGGACAGGGTTGATTTGTGATGCCAAGTAAAATCTCTTGAAGTTGCTGAAGGCTGTCAGCTGTACAAAACAATGTGAACCTTCGAAATTTCTGCTTCAATAAATCAGATCTCCTTCCTGCTCAGCAGCCAGTTCCAATTTAAGGTTTTTGTCACTATTTGAAGGGCAGGATTCTCATGTTATTGAGAAAATCTCCACAAGTGTTTTCCTCAAAACACATTGTAGCTATTATTTTGTGCAGCTTCCTCTGTCTGGGCTGTTAATTGCAGTCTGTTTTCTGTCAATGTCAGTCTGGAAAAGGGAATAAAGATGATGAAGATTCAGTCTCTGTCTCTGTGTGTTTTAGAAATGGACCACTCTATTCAGCTAATTAGCTGCATGTCAGCATGACATTGTCACAATTGGTTACGTGGCCTGTCAATCCGTGGTAGATGATACTGACAGCCAATCAGCAATCAGTTTCAAATAATCCAGTTGGTCTGGAATCTGTGGAGGTTACAAGATTCCAAACAGAATAGAAACTGAAAGCTGTTGGGATTCAATAATTACAATCTGAGGCATTCTGTGTTCACTCTCCGGTCCAAACTCAGGTGCTGGGATCGCACTGTGCACTCTCTGCTTCATGCTGTGTTGTACCTGAAATGATCTGAGGCCAATCACTGACACTGCAGACTATGTCTCTCTGAGTGAGTGTACTACATAATGCTGCCTGTAGGTGTCACTCTGAGTGTGGGTGTATTATTCAAAGAGACACCGACAGGCAGCTAGGGTTGTGAGCATGTTACTCAGGGCTGCCTGACTCTGTGTGTGTGTGTGTTAACTCAGTGTTGCCTGTAGGTGTGTCTCTGAGTGTGTGTGTGTTATTCTGCACTGCCTGTAGGTATCTCAGTGAGTGTCAGTGTGTTACTCTGTGTTGCCTGCAGGTGTCTCTAAGTGATGGATAGAGAATAGGCTTTGTGATGGGGATTGAAGATTAGGCCTTAATCTTCTCAAATCTCAGATGAAAAACAATTTAGCCTGAGATGGCAGCTCATTTGGCCAAATTAAAAATCGCACAACACCAGGTTAGAGTCCAACAGGTTTCTTTGGAAGTACAAGCTTTCGGAGCACTGCTCCTTCATCAGGCAGCTAGTGGGGCAGGATCATAGTTCATAGAATTTGTCATGAAATTGAGATGGCAGCTGAGAAAGGTGAATACTGAGAGTGTGTTCTCAGTAAGGGAGGGATTTCAGAGGCAGTGCACTCTGTAGTTCCTATTGTGCTCCCCAATTACAAGGAGCCGGGGTCATTGCAGTTGTGGTTGTCTGCTCAGCCAGTGCTGGCTAGCCATAGTCGTAGTTCAATGATCAATTAGCCCTAAACCAAGTGCAGCAATATTACCTTACAGGGAGGGAGCTGTCTGAGTGAGGGAGGTTGAATTCTTGCAGCCCTGAGAGTGATTGCAGTGGATTAATTAAGGGTGCTACCACCATGAACGTGTGACCTTCTCTCCCTCTGCCTCAGCTGTGATGACCCTCAGGGTTAAACTCACCACCAGTCATTTCTGTTTGTAATGAGTGAGTGGGGGGAAGGGGAAAGTGAGGACTGAAGATGCTGGAGATTAGAGTTGAGAGTGTGTTGCTGGCAAACCACAGCAGGTCAGGCAGCATCCGAGGAGCAGGATAATCAATATTTTGGGCATAAGCTCTTCATCAGGAATGGAGGGAAGGTCAACCTCTCCCAAAGGCAGCACAGGCTGGATCGATGGGGCCACAAGAGTAAGCATGGGGAGATTGAGGGTGACAGAAGGAGGGGGTTGGTTGGCAGGTTGTTATTCAGAGTCAGGTCCCAGAGTATCAGTCCTTCTGACACTCCCCTTCTTATCTGTCAGCCAGGACTCCCTGATTGGACACAGTTGACAGCTCATCAGGGAACTCATATTATCAGAAAAAATGAAACATTTATCGAACCAGGAGTGCAAGAACTAAACGACACTAGACAAAATGAGTGGTTTGAAAGATTTCATTACAGACATCACCAATTTGGCCCAACAAGTCCACACCGACCCACTGAAGAGAAACTCCCCGAGACCTATTCCCCTGCTCTATCACTCGACATTTCCCCTGACCGACACATTCCTGAACACTGTGACAATTGTAACATGGCCAATTCACCTAACCTGCACATCTTTGGATTGTGGGAGGAAACTGGAGCACACGGAGGAAATCCACACAGACACAGGGGGAGCGTGCAAACTCCACAAAGATCTGGGGCTGGAATCGAACCTGGGTCCCTGGTGCTGTGAGTTAGCCGTGCTAACCACTGAGCCACCATGCCACAAATTTTAAAAAATGCCCAAAGAGTTTGAGCTTTTGATAAGCTCCGTGAGCCTGACATGATATAAACTATAAACATGCAACCCTCTGTCAGGGAAGGTAGTGCAGGGTGGAAACGTTACAACTTTTAAATATCATAACATGCAAGGATCTGGGATAAGTGCAGAAAATTGGAATGAGAGTGCCTTTAGTGGTAGTTAAGTTGGTACAGACTCAATGGGACAAAGGACCTTTTCTGCTCTGTATCAATCTGTGCTCCATGTTGAGAGGGCAGTGTAGGTTAATGGTGACTAGGTGAGGCTGTTCTAAGATGGCAAACACATGATCAAGGGTCAGAGGAAATGGCTCAAGCTTCAGTGAAGGCCCAAGTAAGTGCTTGGGAGGAGGGTCAAGGCTAATGGAGACAAGGTCAATGGAGACTGAGCGAGGGCGCAGGGTGCTGACTGGCATCTCATTGTGTTGTAGTGAGGTAATTGGGGACAAGAGGGGAGTGTGTAGGGAGGGAGTGCAGTTTCAGTTAAAATGTGACCTTTGTCAGCAGCAGCATGACCTTCAGCACCAGGGGGTGTCCCTGATTGTGTCCGGCTCACTGACTGCTCTCTGTGTGATTCCACACAGCCACTCGTCTGGTCACTGCACAAAGTCTTGTTTGTGTTTACACTACCATTTACACCACCGCCTGCACCCACCGTCTGCACCTTCTGTCTACACCACTGTCTGCACCCACCGTCTACACCCACTGTCTGCACCCAGCATCCACAGCCACTGTCTAGTCCCTCTGTGAACACCCACCGTCTACACCCACTGTCTGCACCACTGTCTGTACCCACTGTCTGCATCCAGCATCCACAGCCACTGTCTAGTCCCTCTGTGAACACCCACCATCTACACCCACTGTCTACACCATTGTCTGCATCCTCCATCCACACCTCCCATCTTTGTAAGATTGTATCCAATGACTCCATTGAGATTACTGCAACAGCAGCCTGAATTTTAGAACCAGCAATGATTGTCTTCTAACCTACAAAGTCTGTGTTCCACATTGGGCTGATTAATATTAATTACTGAATGCCATTTGATTTCGGTGATAGCAGGACTGACGGATAAGGAGAGGTTGAGTTGATGAGGATTGTCTTCACTGGAGTTTAGAAGAATGAAGGAAGGGAATCTTGGAGAAAGCTATAAAATTGGAACAGGATGAGACAAATTTGATGGAGGAAGGATGTTCCCAATGGTGGGGAAGTCCAGAACCAGAGCACATGGTTTAAGGTTAAGGGTTAAACTCTCTTGGACAGAGATGAGAAAAAATGTTTTCACCCAGAGAGTGGTGAGCCTGTGGAATTCTCTGTCACAGAAAGTGGTTGAGGCCAAAACATGATGTTATCAAGAAAGAGGTAGGTATAGCTCTTGTGGCTAAAGAATCAAGGGATATGGGATAGGAACGGATTACAGTAATGTGCTCCATGACCAGCTTCAATCATATTGAATGGCATAACAGGGTGGAGGGGCCAAATGGCCTACTCCTGCTCCTATCCTCTATGTTTCTACATCACGTAAAATAGATTGCCAGGTGGAAGTCACTCTGTCAGATGGGAAAGTATCCATTCACAGATTCCATCCACACTACTCCCCTTTCATTTTAATTGAGTCCACTCCCTCTCTTCCTATGTCTTTGTTATCTGACCAGTGACCACATCTCCCTTCACCACCCCAGCAGGGAGCTGTGCTAATAACCCATCGTTTGTTTTAATTTGCTAACTGGGTGATGTGGCGGTGGGGCTTTCAAAAATAGGAAGAGCTGAATTCTTATCACCTTTTGTGCTGATTTTTTTGTGTGCCTCCCTCAATGTGGGCGACACAGCACTGCTGCCTCACAGAGCCAGGGACGCAGGTTCGAGAGTCACACAGCATAGAGATAGGCCCTTCGGCCCACCATGTCAATGCTGACCAACAAACACTCAACTACACTAATCCCATTTACCCGCAGTCGTTTGGAGCCTACCATGCCCTGGTATTATAAGTGCTCATCCAAATGATTTTAAAGTTTGTGTAATTTTCAGCCTGCACCACCCTCTCAGGCAGCATGTTCCATATATCTACCACACACTGGGTCAAAAAATACTTCCACCTTAATCTTATAACCTCTGGTCTTAAATAGGTTTGGGTGAGGCTGCAGAACAGTGTGAGAGGTCAGGAGTGGAGAGAGGGAGAACAGTGTGAGGGCGAGGAATGGAGGCTGGAGCAGGAAGACGCTTGTGTTCTGGAAAGCAGCAGAAATAGGGAAGAGATCCAAGAGCTGATAGGAATAGTCTCCATGCTTCCTATCAGTAGCTTTATGGTGGGAAAGAGAATAAATCAGGAGATAATGAGGGCCAGTAACAAAGGCTGCTCATTAATTACAAATGACTTTAATCCTCATCGATTATTTATAGTCAGATTTTTCTTTTTCATTCATTCAAGGGACGAGGACAGCATTTATTGCCCACTCCTAATTGCCCCAGAGGGCAGTTAAAAGTCATCCACATTGCTGTGGGATTGGATCCCCATGCAGGCCAGACCAGGTAAGGACAGCAGTTCCCTTCCCTAAAGGATGTTAGTAAACCAGAGGGGTTTTCCTGACAATCGACATGGATTAATGGTCATCGTTAGACTCTTAATTGCAGACTTTTTAATTGAATTTAAATTCCCCCATCTGCCACGGTGGGATTTGAGCCTGTGTCCCCAGAACCATATCTGGGTCTCTGTGCATTAATCACAGAAGGTTAGTATGTAGGTACAGCAAGTCATCAGGAAAGCTCATAGAACATTATGGTGTAATGTGAGGGGAAACTGAATGCAAGACTTCATTGAAACAAGCAAGATCCTGAGGGGCCTTGACCAGGTGAATATGGAAAGGATGTTTCCTCTTGTGGAGAATCCAGAACCAGGGATCACTGTTTAAAATTAAGGGAGAGTCCATTCAAAACAGAGATTAGGAAACATGTTTTTCTCTCAGAGATTGTCAGTCTTTGGAATTCCCCTCCTTAAAAGGCAGTGGATGCAGAATTTAGAATCCATCCAGTGTGGAAACAGGCCCTTCAGCCCAACAAGTCCACACAAACCCTCCGAAGACTAACTAATCCAGACCCATTTCCCGACCCTATATTTACCCTAGGAAGGGGTAGATAGATTCTTGATGACTGAAGGGATGGAACATTATCAGAGAATGTAGAGTTGAGGTTAAAATCAGATCAACCACGATCTTATTGAATGGAGGGCCGAGTGGCCTACTTTTGTTCCTTGCCCATATGTTGCCTCACACACCTTCGCACAAGCAAAGACTGCCACTCGTATTTTCTACCTGCAGATGAAGCTGCTTGTGCAATAGGCCTCATCTGCACAGTGTTTTCACCAGCCTTTCACTGTGAGGTTAAAGATAATGGTCCCATAATCAATCCATTAACTCTATTTGTTGGTTTATTTAAAACAATAAAATAAATTACAAGTCATGAAACAGACATGACAGCAAGCAATAATAGGCAGCACGATGGCTCAGTGGTTAGCACTGCTGCCTCACCGTGCCAGGGAATCGCCTCAGTTGGGTCTGTGTGGAGTCTGCACATTCTCTCTGTGTCTGCATGGGCTTCCCCCGGGTGCTCTGGTTTCCTCCCACAGTCTAAAGATCTGCAGGCTCGATACATTGACCATGCTAAATTGCCCAGAGAGTACAGGAATGTGCAGGCTTGGAACATAGAGAGATAGGATAGGCGTCGAGATAGAATGACCTTCGGAGGGGCGGTATGGAGTCAATGGGCTGAATGGCCGACCTCCACACTATAGGGATTCTGTGTTACAAATGCAAGTTCCTTCTTTCCATTCTAGCCCTGAAGCATGCATGTGGTTCTGTCTCATATCCACTCAAGGGATGGCAACCCTTTGAAGACAGGACAGCCTCTATTCTTTTGAAAAGTACTTCTTCCACTCTGTGTCCTTCACAGCCTTGTAAACAGCAACAATGAGATCAGGAAATAACCCAAAGCTATAATCTTCTGGGCTCTTCATTAAACTGTGGAACCTGAAAAATACAATTAATGGCCAAGTCAATGAAGATATTTCTCAGCAATCACTAAATGCTGAGTTTTAGTACTCAGCAGGCCCCAGGAGTCAAAATAACTGAGTAGATCATTGCTCTGAATTGCTCATAAATTTCACCTTCACATTTCTGGAGGCTTTGATCAAAAAGGTTGTTTCCTCCTCTCCAATATACAGCTTAAAATCAGCTCCAACTCCCAACCATCCAGCTGAGAGCAGAGCCTTGTACAAACTGGAACCTGGTCAGTGGGAGCACTGTCACCTCTGTCTCAGAAGCTTTGGGGAGTCTATTTTGATCATAGAGTCCTTCAGCACTGGAGGCTGTTCAGAGGATGTTCCCCAGACTGATCCCAGGGATGAAAGGGCTGTCCCATGAGGAGCAGTTAAATAGCTTGGGCTTGTACTCACTGGAGTTCAAAAGAATGAGGAGGGATCTGATTGAGGGATAGAAAATGTGAAAGGGGATTGATAAGGTGGATGTTGAATCGATGCTCCCCCTTGCGGGACAGTCTGGAACAAGAGGTCATCAATATCGAGTGAGAGGAGGTTGGTTCAAAACTGAGCTGAGGAGAAACTACATCTCCCACAGGGTTGTGAATCTGTGAAACTCAATGCCCCAGAGTGCAGTGGAGGTAGAACCAATCCACAGGTTCAAGAAAGATGTGTTTCTGATGGAAAGTGAGATAAAGAGCGATGGGGAGCAGGCAGGAGAGTGGGGTTGAGATCAGGATAAGATCAGCCATGGTCATGTTAAATGGCGGAGCGGGCTCGAAGGGCTGAATTGCCTCCTCCCGCTCCTAATTCCTATGTTGAACACACAGTCAAGGCTGACACTGCAAAACTGAAGGAGCTGTTGTCTTTCAGGTGAGATACAAAACAGAGGTCCTGCCACAATATATCGAACTATACTGTCTCTCCCAGAGACAAGTGCTGGAATTTGAATTCAAATCACAAAGCAAGCCTCATTAATGGTGACCACAATAATGATCCCTGATTGCTGTCCAGTCTCAACCTTACCCAATCTGGATTTCATGAGACTCCAGTCCCACAGCAATCTGGTTAACTCTTAGGTGCCTTCTGAGAGCCACAGCAAGGCCAGCAGTTCAAGGGTAATTAGTCTTGGGTAACAAATGCTGATCTATGTCAGTGACACCCACCTCCCAGAAAACAGAATGCGACAGAGATTGACGTCAGCCAAAATTGTCAGATCAGACTCTCAATGAGATGGGAAGATGGTTAAAGATGAATTCAGCTCAGTATGGAACAGGTCCCCACTTGTTAACACATCATTGCTGACAAAATAAGTGAGAGAAAACAGAAAACGAAAGGTGAGAACACACGAATGTGGGAATATCAGTGAGAATTCAGGCAACTGAAGGAAGACATGTGCAATTTAGCATGGCTAATCCACCTAACCAACATATCTATGGACTGTATGGAAGAAACCCACACAGACATGGGGAAAATGTGCAACCTCCACATAGACAGTTGTCCCAGGGTGAAATTGAATCCAGGTCCCTGGTGCTGTGAGGTAGCAGAACTAACCACTGAGCCACAATCCTGCCCTTTGCAAGGTGGTGGTGAGCTGCCTTCTTGAACCACTGCAGTCCATGTGCTGTAGATAAACCCACAACGCCCTTAGGGAGGGAATTTCAGGATTTTCATCCAGCGACACTGGAGGAACAGTAATATATTTTCAAATCAAGATTCTATGTGGATTGGAGGGGAACATGTTTTTGGTGGTGTTCTGTGTTCTTCTACATGGAAATGATTGTGAGTTTGGAAGGTGCTGTCTCAAGAGACTTGATGTGAATTCCTGCAGTGCATCTTGTAGATGGTGCACACGACTGTTACTGAGCATCAGTGGTGGAGGGAGTGTATGTTTATCGATGTGGTGCCAATCAACCAGGCTGTTTTGTACTGGATGATATCAAGCTTCTTGATTGTTTTTGGAGCTGCATCCATCCAGGCAAGTGGGGAGTAACCCACCACAGTCCTATCCAAAACTTGACTGATCTTTTCTTAATTCATTTGCTGGATTGGGCATCACTTGCTATGTCAGCATTTATTGCCCAGAATCAAATGGGGTGGCACAGCACTGGGACCAAGGTTTAATTCCACCCTCAGGCAATTGATTGTGTAGAGTTTGCACATTCTCTCTGTTTCTGTCTGGGTTGCCTCCCGGTGATCTGGTTTCCTCCCACAGTCCACAAACGTGCGGGTTAGGTAGAATGGCCATGGGAAATGCAAGGTTATAGGAGAGTGGGTCTGGGTGAGATGCTCTTTGGAGAGGCAGTTTGGGCAGAATGACCTGTTTCCACATTGTAGGGATGCTATGAATTTCTTCACTCAGAGGGTTTTGAATCTTTGGGATACTCATCGATACTTAGACGTTTGAATAAATTCAAGATAGAGATGATTCACATGTGGGGAGGCAATGAGTTAATGGTATCATCACTAGATTCTTAATCCAAAGAGCCAAGTAATGTTGTGGGGGACCTGGGATCACTGTGGGGGCAGCATGGTGGTATAGTGGTTAGCACTGCTGCCTCACAGCACCAGGATCCCAGGTTCAATTTTAGCCTCGGGTGACTGCCTTTTATGGAGTTTGCACATTCTCCCTGTGTCTGCATGGGTTTCCTCTGGGTGCTCCGGTCTCCTCCCACCATCCAAAGATGTGCAGGTTAGTTGAATTGGTCACGCTAAATTGCCCATAGTCAGGGGTGAATATGGGGAATGAGTCTGGGTGGGTTACTCTTTGGAGGGTCGGTGTGGACTTGTTGGGCCAAAGGGCCTGTTTCCATACTGTAGGGAATATAATCTAAATCCTGGCAAAGCATGGAGTGGAATTTTAAATTCAAAAAGACTCTGGAGTTAAGAGTCTAATGACGACCATTGTTGGGGGAGAACCCTGTCGGGCCCACTAATGTCCATCAGATTGCTGTCCTTGCCCATACTGGCTGACATATGACTCCAGACCCACAGCAACATAGTATCATAAAATCCCTACTGTGTGGAAGAAGGTCATTCAGCCCATCAAGTACAAGCAGCATCTCACCCAGAATCAGCCCCCTCTCCTAACCCTACACTTCCATGGCCAATCCAACTAACCTGTACATCTCTGGACTGAGAGAGGAAACTGAGGCACCCAGAGGAAACCCATTCAGACAGAGGGAGAACATACAAAGTCCACACAGACAGTTGCCTGATGGTGGAATCAAATCCAGGTCCCTGGCGCTGTAAGGAAGTGACGCCAGGCACTGTGCCACCCATTCCTCATCTCTGATCGAAATGTCTAATCCCTTATTCCCAGACTGGGACTCTGCTTTAGAATCCCCAGGTAGGGGTTCATCCTTCCAAAATCTACCCTGTCAGGGCCCTGGCGAATTTGAAATGTTTCAGTGAAATCTCATCCCAGCCTTCTGAATTCTAGGGAATCCTGACCCAGTCCCCTCTCTCAATCATTAGACAATCCCTCAGCCCGTCACATGAACTGTGGCTGGGTTTGACCATCTCAGTAAGAGTTTCAAGGAGGGAAGGAGAAAGAAAGACTCGTTCTGCTTTGAATTGATGCTTAAAACTGAAAAAGCAGGAAAATATTGTCACTAAGTATTGTTCACATACTCTTACTTTTCATCGAAGTGCTGGGTGAGGTTTCTTATGAATTTCAGGAGGTCACTGGTGGTGTCCTTATATTCTTTATTCCTGCCTTGTCTCTTGTTCATGTCATTTAGGAGAACGGAGTCAACCGAGAAGGAAATGAACAGCAGAGTTTGTTTTCTCTGTTGATTAAATTTACCTTGCTTGGTCCTCTGAGCATCTGAAGAAAGGGCGAGGCTCTGAAAGATTATATTTTCTAATAAACCTGTTGGACTATAATCTGGTGTCGTATGATTTTTGACCTTGTCCTCTGATCACATTCAGGTTGTGCCCACGGGCACTGCATGTTCTTGCTTCTCCAGGTCAGCAGGTGGCGATCTTGACAATGGATTTCACAATGGTCTCCATCAGAGAGGACCCACAAATCAGGGACAGAGACCAGAGATTACAGGCTCCTCAGTCCCAGACCTGAGCACAACGGGCCCCCTGGCATCCCAGGTACCGCTTGTTGCGTCCCGGACCCTGTACATAATGCAAATGGTGCAACTGATCCTTCTGATTTTTCCCAACCTCACCAGGTCTCCACAATCATTGAGATTCGTTAAATGCAGCCTTTGCCAATTAAGGACCCTGACTGATGGGAAACAGACTGAAATGGGTCAATAATACAGTGTTGGGGAGTTACAGACACTGATTGCCAAGTGGAAAACTGATGCTGTCGCTCTAACAGAGATCGGGCGGGACTGGGGATTCCTGGATACAAGGTGTTCAGTAAAGATAGGAAAGAGGGAAAACTGCGAGAAGTGGTGGGATTGTTCTGGGCCCAGACAGAACTGACCAACCTTAGGCTCTGAGATATGATGGAGATGAAGGATGAACTGTGCCGGGCTTTAACTCATTGTTACCAGAGTAAAACAGGGATTACCCATTTCACAAGAGAGGAAATGGATCTAACAAACCAGGTGCATGTGAAACACCCACCCTATCCCTGAGGGAGGGACAAGAACAATGACATTCTCAGACAGAAAGGATGCTAACAATGTTATCACCCCGAGAGTAAAGGGTGGGGTGGGGATAATGATAGTGACACCCCCCAGAGAGTGGGGAAAGTAACACTGACACATTTAAAACAAGCGAGAATTCAACCAGACACTCACTCCGTCACACGGTGTTGAAGATGCACTCTCCTCATCAAAACACTTTTGCAAACCTCTTCATACCACGTCAGGGGAGAGAAACATTGTAAAATGCATTATCACGAGTTAGGGTCCTTTTAAAACAAGGACTATGATGTTAAATGTTCCGAGCCGTAAACAACACTGGTGTATTGACGTCATTACCTTATTAAACAATATTAAAACCTCGGCCAAACATTTTCCTGCAGAGAGTGTATTTAAAATATCAAGAGGCTTTCCGCATTGTTGGTTTGATCAGTGACGTAGCAAGGAAGCAGCAGCTGCCCCATGGACTCCAACAAAAGAATGAGAACAGGCTCTTCATACGGAGCTTGCTCCCGAGAATCTAATTCAACAGCAGGGATCAAAGAACAAGGAACAATACAGCACAGGAACAGGCCCTTCGGCCTTTCTAGCCTGTGCTGACACATTTTGCCCTTCCATCCAGAAACTGTCTTCACCTACAGGATTCATATCCCTCTATTCCCTACCTATTCATGCATTAGTGCAGGTATTTCTTGAATACTTCTACTGTGTCTGCTTCCACCCCCTCCTCTGGCAGTGTGTTCCAGGCACTCAACTCCCTTTGTGTGAAATACTTGCCTCGCACATCTCTTTTAAATTCCCCTGCCCCTTGAACCTCTGTTCCCCAATAATTGACCCCTCCACCCTGGGGATAAAAAAGCCTCATATTCTCCACTCTACATATCCCATTTACAACTTTATAAACTTCTATCAGGACCCGCCTCATTTTTCTGCATTCCAGTGAAAACAAACCCAGTCTATCCAACCTTTCTTCAGGACTACTATCCGCCATACCAGACAATATCCTGATAAACATTTTCTGCACCATCTTCAAAACATCCACATCCTTCTGGTAGTGTGGTGACCAGAACTGTGTACAATATTCCAAGTGTGGCCTAACTAATGTTCGATAAAGCTGCAGCATAACTTGTCTATCCTTATACCCAATGCCCCTTCCAATGAAGGCAAGCATGCCATAACCCTTTTTTACAGCCTTACCTCCCTGTGCTGCCATCTTCCATGATCTGTCAACATACACACCCAGATCCCTCTGCATATCAATACTCCAAAGAATTCTGCCATTCACTGTATAATTCCCACCTGTCCATCACCTTTCAAAATGCATCACCTGGATTAAACTACATTTGGCTGGATTAAACTACATTTGCCATTTTTCTGTCCATGCATCCAACTGATATAATATCCTGCTGTATCCTCTGACAATCCTTCTCATTATCTGCAACTCTACCAATCTTTGTATCAACCGTAAACTTACTCATTGGACCAGCTACGCTTTGCTCCAAATCATTTATGGAGATCATGAACAGCAGAATTCCCACCACTGATCCCTGTGGAACATCACTAGTCGCAGCCCTCCATTCTGAAAAGCGTTCTTCCATCGCTACCATTTGTCTCCTGTAACTAAGCCAGTTCTGTGCCCAGTGCTGGAAACATTTTAGACAAGACACCTTGTTGCCAGCTCGTTACTGCAACTTGACCCAGTTCATTCAGAAAGAGAAAAAGGACAATGTGCAGATTGTTGAACAGGCCCGTTCACCTGGGCCTGAGGCAGGAGCCCAAGCTCCAACACACTGTGCGGGCACAGTGAAACAGCTGCCTTCCAGTAACTATAGAGTACTTGCACAGCAGCTGAGGATTATAGGTAACGACTCCTTCCATTAGCCGCAAACAAACCCGCAGTCATTCCAGTGGATTCCAGTGGGAATTACCTGTCAGTTACTTCCCAGATATTACATGGTTCACCATCGTCATCTCCAGGACAATTCGGGAAGAGCAACAAATAAGCGACACGTCAACGCCCGCCCCATCCCAGGAGAAATCAAAATAAATGGCATCCAATTCAAATGAACAAACTGGTGAGGCTTGAATTCATCTCTTTGAAAGACTGGAGCCTCGCCCAGAAACAGAGCCTTAAAATGGGTGAACCTGGTTTGTCAGACTGAAGGGTGGAGTGTCCTTCGGGTTAGCAGTGGGATCAGCACAAATATAGTGATACACAAAGATCTTACAAACAGCCATCAAAGCGTGCCACCAAAGTGCAAAGATCAGTATTTGAAGCTCCTCGTCTCCATCTCCATCCTTGCTTGTTGCTCTTCCCTAATTGTCCTGCAGAAGGCGGTGGTGAGCCATGTGTTTCTCGAAGAGGATCTGACAGAGGGACAAGGTCATGTACTCGGCCTGAGCACAACTGCCTGACCTGCTGTGCTTTCCCAGCCCCACACTTCTCGACTCCAAGCACATCTATCCCTCAGGAGAATGAGCTGTGGCACAAGAGAAAACGTGAGAGTGTTGGAAAGGCACCGGCAGCCTGGTCAGCCTGCAGAGGGGCAGAAACAGATTTGATAATTGAGCTGATATCCTTCTGAGCTGAGATGCAGACTCAGGCTTTCAGAGCCACACAGTTTACATTGTTACTGACCGTGGCTCCATGGGCAATGCTCCTGCCTCATCGTCAAAATGGTCATCGGACTGAAACCCACCTCAGAAATGAGAGCAGAGAATCCAGGCTGAGACTGTGGTGCACTGCTGAAAGTTGCAGTCTCTGGCACCATCATTTGAGGCTCCACCACCACCACACCCCGACCACCCCCCAACCCCACCTCAGTCGGCTCGACAAGATCCCATTCTGAAGAGATTCCCTCGGGTATCCTGCTCACTATTCAACTAGTGCCAACAAAACAGATGTGTTTCATCATTCGTTTACTGTCTGTGGGACCTCACCATCTTGTCCGTGAACGTGACTGCTCTGTGCTCGCAGCTTTGAATATTCTGAGATGATTAAAAGAAAACTGCACCAACAAGAGTTCTTTCCTCATTATCGTGTAAAAGGGGAGCAATTAGCAAGGGAAATGCACACCGAGCGCAAACACTGAAGCTTCAGCTGAAAGGCTTTTTGCACCATGTTAACCTGCTCCCTGGGCATTTCCTTCCAATGTCCGAGATGGTTATCAGGCTGGGATGGAGGCTGACAGATCACATGGAATCCTTCAGGCAAGGTACACAAGGGCACAGTCCAGGCTTGCTGCAAACGTTGAAGGGCTGGAAGATTTTTTATGGCAGTTTCTTGTGCACATCCTCCATGGAATTATCACAGACTTTACTGAAATGGAATGAACTCGGAGAGGAGAAGGAAATGGGAAGAATTAACCAGACAAGTGTGAGCATCAAGCGAGGTGGGAGTGTGTGGAAGATTCAATGCCATTAAAATTCCCAACTGGGTTTCACAAGGAAAACTCAAATCGTTACCAGGATATAACCTGGAGAATCCTCGCTGACATAAACAGGCTGAGTGTCAGAGACCCCGAGCCTCCGGTGCCTGATTCTCTATGAGGCACTACAGTCAAGGACTGTTCATGTATCAACAAAGGGAGACTTGGTGACATGTGGTTGCATCATGATTAATGACCGGAGAGGTACAGATTAAAGATAAATGGCTGAATGTTAAGAGGGAACATAAGGAAACACATTCACCCAGAGGGTGGTGACAGTCTGGGGCTCACTGCCTGTAAGGGTGGTTGAGGCAGAAGCTCTCCCATAACATTGAAGTATTTCGATGTGCAGCTGTAATGCCAAAGTGTACAGGGCTACGGGCCAAGCGCTGGAACATGGAATTAGAATAGTGAGGTGGATGTTTGACTGGCTTAGGCTCATTGGGCCAAAGGGCCTTGTTCATGTAGACCTGTTGTAGATGTCTGACTCTGCCAGGATTCCAGCAATGCGGCTGACCCTTACCTGTTATTTGAAAGGCCGAGCAAGCCACTCAGTTTCGGGGCATTTAGGGATGGGGAACAAATGTTGGTCTTGCCAGTGACACCCACATCCCAGGAAAGAATAGACAGCCTCAGTGGTAACACTGTCACCTGAACCTGCAGGTTTCAAGCCCCACTCCAGAGACTGGAGCACTATCCTGAGGCTGGCAAAGGCAAAGATGCCATCTGCTGGATGATCGGTTAAATCACTGCCCTCTCAGGTCGATGTGAATGTAAGGGCTTTCCGATCATCTCAGACAAAATCGCCCCCAGTGTGCTGACCAATACTTCTCTTATAACCAATGGCATTAAAACAGATACAGAAACAAAATACTGCAAATCTCAAATAGAAGTGCGATGCTGGAGAAAGGGAACAGGTGCAGCCTCTGTGAGGAGAGGAGGAGTTAACGTTTTGGGATTCAGGGATGTTTTATCAAAAAAGCAGCAGCATGTTGATTTTATTCCATTTTAAGTTGTTTTGTATTATTTTATTTAAATTTTGTTTATCAAATTTTAGCCTGCTTGATTGGCACCACTTCCACACACATCCATTCCCACCACACCAACACTCAGTAACATCTGTGTGTACTATTTACAAGATGCACTGCAATAAATTCATCAAAAGTTCTGAGACAATACCTTCTAAACCCATGATTACTTGAATCAAGATGGTCACCCCAGCCAGTTCCCTCTAAGCTATTCACCAGTTTCATCACTGGGTCAGAATTCTGGAATTCCCTTCCTAAGGACATTGTGGGTCTACCTTCAGCACCATCTTGTCCAGGACAATTAAAGATGGACATTAAAAAGGCTGGTAAAAGTAAGAGTAGGTGTGATTTGGGACCAGAAAGTGAGACTGTGATGTTTCAGTTATTCCTGGACATTGGTGTGATCACATCTCAAATACTGTATTGTGTGTAGTTTTGGTCTCCTTATTGAAGGAAGAATATAAATGCATTGGAGGTGGTTTAGAGGGGTTTTACCCGATTGATCACTGGAATGAGGGGGCTGTGTGATGAAGAAGGATTGGAAAGACTGGCCTTGTTCTCACTGGGGTTTAGAAGAGTGAGGGGTTTTCCTGTCCCACTGTATTCTACAACTCCCTATCTGCCTCCCTCATGGGTCATACACTCCTGCCCATTACTACATGTGGAATTGAACTGTGCAGTCCTGAGGCCTATAACTTCCTTCTGGAACTAAGTCTCCAGGTATCTCCGGCACTCCCTGATATATCACTGCTTTTTCAATTCAGCCTTCATTGCAAACTCCCTGAATGGGAGTTCCTGTAGTTTTATACATTCACTGCAGATATATTTACCCTGAATCATTTCAATGCAATAAAGAAATGTTGATCTCACTTACAAATGAAAAATATCCATTCCTTCATTAGAGCAGTAATTGTCTTCAGTCTCTGTTTTGAAGTTTCAGTACTTTCCATTTATTAACCTTCCCGAATGGACATGTCCTGAAGCAGTCTATTTATACAGTCCCTCTAACTAAACAAATCCCAGATTCCTATTTTCTTGTTTACCATTTTGTTTCAATCAAACCAAGTGCATGTGCAGGCTCCCAGCAGCTGAAGTGACAGTTCCGAATCAGTTTGAAAAAGCAAAGGTAGACTCCTTCCCCGAGTTCACCGAACTCCCACACTGACCAAACTCCCCAGCATTCCCCTCTGTGCTGGCTGCACTCAGTGTGAGCTGCAGTAAATATGCTATCCTGCATTTTTCCTGTTTCTGATTTATATCACTCCATTCTGTTGTGCTGTTGTTCAGGATCTGGGTTAAGTTCATTCATTTCTCAATCGAAAGCTTCTTTATTTCAGCCTGAGAGACACTTTACATGTGCAACCAGGAAATATGACTTCAATGCTGGAATCTGTTCTCAGGATTGATGGGCTCGATGATTTGATTCAGTGAAATAACCTCATCTAATCTCTTCAGGGGTCGACATTTCAGGTGTAACTCTTCTTCAGGAAGCGGGGAGAGGTGTGAGGGAGTTGCAGATAAAGGGGTGGGTTGGAGCGAGGTGGTGATAGGTTGAGAAAGATAGAGAGTGTGACCTGATTGGTCGATGGGAGAGATGAATCCAGAATTATCCATCCCCTCGACCAACCAGGTCCTATCCTCTACCTGTCTCCACCTATCCCCACCTAACCACCCTGCCCCCACCACTCCCTTTATCTGCAACTCCCCCAACACCCACCCGCCCCACTTCCTGAAGAAAGGTTATACCCAAAACGTCGACTTCTCTTCCTCCTGATGCTGCCTGGGCTTGCTGTGTTCTCCCAGCCTCCTGTTTGTCAACCTTGGATTCCAGCATTTGCAGTTTTTTATTTGTCTCTAATCTCTTCAGGGGCCAGGATGAGTGTGAGGAGATTGGGTTTTGGTGGAACTACCCACAGACTGAAGTCAAAAGAAGCAAAGTAAGAAAGGCACGTGGATCGAATACAAGGGGGGAAATTGTGAGCAAAAAGTAATTGTTACCAGTTTAGCAAATTCAAAGGAGAGAGCAACAACATTGAATTGCTTCTGGTGTCATCCTCTGTGCCCTAACATTTCACAGAGCCAGCTCCACATCCTTCCATTGGCTTTGTCATTCAGAGTCAACAGTTCCCTTCCCACAGCCCTTTTTAAAATGTCCTGTCCCAGAGAGGCAGAGAATACTTCACCTTTTCTGGGAAAGATAGAGAAATATAGGATGTCAAGGAGCTGATTTCAGCCTTCAGGGTCTGACAGAAGAATGTGTACCATCTGTGGATTCTGGAGACAGATCACGGAGATTTCCTCACTCCCATCAACACCTGACTTTATTCTAACAACAGTTTCTATTTTTCATTATAAAAGTACCAGTTTCAGACTGGACATTTCACACCCAGCCCCCATGTCCTCACATTGGAATCAAGAATCAAACTTGCCCTCTGAATGTGGTGTCAGTGTGCTAATGCTGTGTTTGAATGAAAGAGCCACGGTGGAATCTGGGACTGAATCCAAAGGGTTTCTGAGCCACCAGCAGCCTCCCCGCTGTGTGAGGGTCTGTTTGGATCAGATTTCAGCCCCATGGGTTCCCACTGATACTAGAGCCATGGAGTGAGATTGCTGGAGCCACATGTGGACTGAGGAACACAACAGGCAGGACAATGAGCTGCTCTGGAATCCACCCTGAGCCCTGGATGATCCTCACTGAGATGGCCCAGGGGCTACAGAATATGACAGCAGAAGATTTATCATTGATGGTCCTCCCCAGCCGTGACTCCCAGATGCCCCCGGACTGAACATTCTCAATCTGACCCTATGGACACACGGGGCAATTCCGTCCCATTTGAAGAGGAAAGAAAACCCAGGTCTAATTTATGGAATATTTATTTCTCAAACCTTGTAGAAAGTACCCCTTCTGGATGCAGTTGTAGAATTGCCCTCCTGCTCCAGGGACCTCATTACCCCCTCAATTCCCCCCTCTTGTTCCAGACTTTGAAGGTGGAGGTTAACACTTCACACACCTTTCCCTGAGGTTTCAACTCTGGCCATTCCCAAAGCACACACGAGACAGAGACTGAATCTTCTTCACCTTTATTCCCTTTTCCAGATTGACATTGACAGAAAACAGACTGCAATTAACAGCCCAGACAGAGGAAGCTACACAAATTCACAGCCACAATGGAGCTTGAGGAAAACACTTGTGGAGATTTTCTCAATAACCGAAGCATCCTGTTCCTTTAAACAGTGACAAAGCCTTAAATTGGAACTGACGGCTGAGCAGGAAGGAGGTCTGTTTTACTGAAACAGAGACTTTTGAGGTTCACATTGTTTTTGTACAGCTGACAGTATTCAGCATTTTCAACAGATTTGACTTGGCACAAAAGGTCATCACTGCCCCAATCAAACACTCCCAGAACAGGGTCAGCATGGAGTCTGATACAGAGTAAAGCTTCTTTTTGATGATTGCAATGACCTGCCTTAACCCTTGAACCTCAGAAGTGTCACCAAGCCAATCCCAAGAAGGAAGAAAGTCGAAGTTCACTGCTGACAATGACCTTTGTCCTGCCAGCTCAGCCCTGTTCTAATTAAAGTTGTGTCTCCTCTGTGGACTGTCTCAAACATTCTACCCACATTCTGATCTCCTGATGCTCTTGCTGAGGGGAGAGTCACATGGGTGAGGGCACAGGAGAAGCGAGCGTTGGACTCCCAGTCAGACCCAGAGAGGGTCAGCAGGCTGCTGACACTGTAGGTGCTGTCCGAACCTCGCAGGTAGTTGCTGGTCTGAACGCCGTCTGAAATGGCTGCACCATCCTTCTTCCACTGCACCTCCAGCTCATCGGGGTAGAAGTGATTGGCAAGGCACACCAGGGTGGCAGTGCCCTTGGCATTGACCTGCTCCGGGGAGGGGGGCAGTAGGGTCAGCTTGGGCTGAGAGTTCTCACAGCCTGAAAGACAAGAGAAGAAAGACAAGAGAAGCAATTTTAATCCCTGCCTTTTGAAGGGATTTTAACACTCCGAACATGAACTGGCAAAACAATCCATTTTGAACATTTGTTGCCAACTCCTAACAAACCCCATAAAAGAACAGACATTGTTTAAAGTGCATCTTGGGATGTTGGTGTCACTGGTAGTGCCAGCATTTATTGCCCATCCCTAATTGCCTCTGAGAAGGTGATGGTGAAAGAACTTTTGAACTCGCTGAAATGATAGACTTTGACCGAGGAGGAAGAAGGAAAAGAGGCGTGCGGACAATGGCATAATGTAATTTTTTTTAATCTTCTCTCTCTTTGTTCTTTTCCCTTTTGGGGTCTCGCGCTTTATAGGCTTGGTATTGCTTTAGTGCGAGATCCGGTATGTTTTATATTATAGCTGTTTGGTGGTTATTAGCTATTCTATTGTTCTGATTTGCTGGGTGAGGGTGGTTACTCCTTTGATGTAAAGGTGTGTGGGGTTGAGATGAGAAGGGGGAGGGGTGGGTGTCCATTGTTAACTTGTCGGAGTGGAAAAATATGTTTTTTTCCCCATTGCTTGGGTTTGGGGCATGACCTTAACTGGAAGGTGCTGGGATGGTTGAGAGGTTGGGAGTGAATGGCCCCTATGGGCAAGGGGTGGATCTCTGGAAATTTGTGTTTTTTGTGTTTATTTGTTGACATTAGGAGTAGTGGTTAGTTTTTTTTAGTTTTAGAAGTTTTGGTGGCGTTTGTAGAAATAGTCTTTAGATTTGATAAAGTCTGTGTTTTTTTTCCCACTCGTCACACATTGAATGGGCTTGTTCCTCTCGGTGGACTGCGGGCTGTAGTGTGTGGTCATGGCTAGCGATCTGTTCAGGTGGTGCACCTGGAATATAAAGGGGAGCCATTCCCCCATTAAAAGGAAGAAGGTGCTCTCAAATCTTAAGAGGGAAAGGGTTGACATCGCTCTACTGCAAGAGATGCATTTGACTGACAGGGAACATCTGAAGTTACAGCAGGGGGAATACGATACGGTGTTCTTCTCCTCCTTCAACTCCAAAAGCAGATGAGTGGCCATACTGGTATGAAGGAACCTCCCATTTCAGGTGATAGATCAAACTAAGGATGAGCATGGATGGTTCATTATTCTCTACGCTCTGGGACACAGAGAAGAGTATGCCATCCTGAACGTTTACTGTCCCCTGGCGCATCCTCTCAAGTTTTTAGCTGATGCAGTCTCTAAGTTAATGGCTCTTGGGATGCGCCATATGATTATAGGAGGAAACTTGAATTGTCTCATGGGCCCTGGGGTGGACAGGATGCCAAAGGGGCTGTCGGGTACACCTCTGCAGACTAGACAGTTAGTGGACTTGTGAGAGGAGTTGGGGCTAGTGGATGTGTGGAGGTGTCTCCTCCCCGAATGGGAGGGACTTTACCTTTTATTCCAACCAGCACAAGTGCCACACAAGAATTGAAATGTTCTTTGTTCCTTTGGTTTATTTGGACTTGGTGTTAACCGCAGGATTGGCAGCATTACTATTTCGGACCATGTGGCAGTCTATTTAGATGTTAAGATCAAAGGTAGTGGAGTAGACACACAGTAATGTCGCATGAATCTGTTTCTGTTGAAGGATGACAACTTTGTACAGTGTATCACAAGGGAGTTCAGGGTTTTTTGGGACATCAATCTGGGTGTGGCTATTAATCCATCAGTGCTCTGGGAGACCACCAAAGCATTCTTAAGGGGTTTGATTATTTCACACTTGATAATGAGAAGGAGGCAGAGAAGAGAGCAGCAGCTGATACTTGAGGCCTGGCTGAAGGCAGCCAAATCGGTACATTATCCCAGACCATCCGGGGTCAAATTGCAACGGGTCACGGCTCTCCGGGCTGCTCTGGACTCTGCGCTCACACAAGTGGCAAAGAGAAGGGTCTCCTTTGCAAAGCAAAGGCTGTTTGAATATGGGGAGAAGCCTCTAGATCCCTGGCTTACCTGGCTAGGAAGGAAAGTGCTCCACAGTCCATTGTGTTTATCAGGGAGAGAACTGGCAATGTCACTCGCGAACTGAGGAAGATCGATGCCAGATTTTGGGAGTCCTATGCAGAGTTATAACGGTCAGAGGGCTGTGGGAATGGAGAAGTGAGAATGGAATCCTCTTTTGAAAACTTGGACCTCCCTGGTATAAATGCAGATCAGGCCTCCCTTTTAAATGTACCTCTCACAGTACAGGGGGTGCAAGAGGCGGTAAGGCAGGTCCAACGTGATAAGGCACCTGGTCCAGACAGATTCCCATGTGGTTTTTACAAGGAGCTCATACACATGTCAGCTGAACCACTGCTAGAGCTGTATAGCCATTCATATAGTCAGGGCTGTCTTCTGCCCTCTTTTACAGAGGCTAATATCTCCCTTATTTTAAAGAAAGGGAAAGATCCTGAGGAGTGTGTATTGTATAGACCCATCTCGTTGTTGAACGTGGATTTTAAAATTCTATCAAAGGTGTTAGCTCTGAGACTGGAGAAGGTGCTGCCTGTTATTATAAAAGAGGAGTAGATGGGTTTTATCAAGGAACGCATCTCCTCCAACAACATCAGGCAGGTATTGAACATAGTGCAACTATGTCAGCAGAGAATGATTCCGGTCTCCCTGGAGGCAGAAAAGGCTTTTGATCGGGTGGAATGGTCGTATCTCTTTGCTGTTCTAGATCGTTTTGGTGTGGGAGGGGCCTTCGCCAGGTGGGTGGCAGTGTTATATAAAGACCCCAAGGTGGCAATTATCGTGAATGGGGTTAAATTGAGTAATTTTGGTGTGGGGAGTGGCAGCCGACAGTGATGTTCCCTGTTGCCCCTATTGTTTACCTTGGTACTTGAACCACTGGCAGAGGCTGTCTGAAAAGACCCTGAAATTCTCTTTCCCCGAAGGTGGGAGTTGGGGAAATAAAAATCACTCTCTATACGGACAATGTCCTACTGTTTTTAGCTAACCCCGAAAAGTCCATACCCCAGCTAATACAAAACATTAAATTATTAGGCAGCTCTTCGGAATATAGAATAAATTTTCCAAAATCGGAAGTCCTGCCTGTGGGGGGATTGGTGGAGGTACTGAAGCTGGAGGACGGAATGGAGTTTCCTTTTAGATGGTCACAGAAAGGTTTTCTCTATCTGGGAATTTTTATCACCCCTCACTTCCTGCAACTGTTTGGAGCTAACTTTGTGTCGCTGTTTGAGAGGATAAAGCAGGACTTGCAGCGATGGAAGGAAATACCCAGATCATAGCGAGGCCACCTAGCCTTGATTAAAATGACTGTTCTTCCTTGGTTGTTATATCCTGTGAGGATGCTCCCTTTGTTATTGCCCAACCAGGTGCTGCGGAGGTTTGCGGGATGGCTTGGATCATTTATTTGGCGCTAAATTTAATTAAATTTACCAAGTTCTTGACCTAACCCTACAAGTCGGATACAGAATGAAGAGTGCTCCGATGTGGGGGCGGTCTTTCAGTTAGTACCATATATCATCTGCAGAGAGGGAATACCTTGGGGGACATGGAGAGAGTCAAGGAAATTTGGAATCAGGAGTTAGGGGAAGAAATCTCATCGGAAATGGGGGAATGAAAGAGAGAGAGAGAGAGAGAGAGATTGCACATTATTCAGTAACATTCATAACTCCTCAGATACTGAAGCAGTCTATATTCAAAGGCAACAAGATCTACACAATATGTAGGTTTGGACTGGCAAGAGGCAAGTGATTTTTGCACCAAAACTGCCAGTCAATAATCATCTCCAGTCGGAGGCCAGTGACCAGTGGTGGCCTACAAGGATCAGTGCTGGGTTCACTGCTTTTTGTCATTTACATAAATGATTTGGATGTGAACATGGAACATAGTATGGTTCCCCTCCCCCCACCTTATCTCAGTCCCAACCCTCGGACTCAGCACCGCCTTCTTGACCTGCAATCTTCTTCCCGACCTCTCCGCCCCCCATCCCCTCTCCGGCCTATCACCCTCACCTTAACCTTCTTCCACCTATTGCATTCCCAATGTCCTTCCCCAAGTCCCTCCTCCCTACCTTTTACCTTAGCCTGCTTGGCACACCTTCCTCATTCCTGAAGAAGGGCTTATGCCCGAAACGTCGATTCTCCCGCTCCTTGGATGCTGCCTGACCTGCTGCGCTTTTCCAGCAACACATTTTTCAGCTCTGATCTCCAGCATCTGCAGTCCTCACTTTCTCCACATACTTTGGTTAGTACGTTTACAGATGTCATCAAAATTGGAGGTGCAGTGGACAGTAAGAAGGTTCAGAATACAACAGGATCTCGAAAAGATGGGCTGACGAGTTGCAGATGAAGTTTAATTCAGATAAATGTGAGGTGCTGCATTTTGGAAAGGCAAATCAGGTCAGGACTTACACTCAATGGTAAAGCACTGGGGAGTGTTGCTGAGCAAAGAGACCTTGGAGTGCAGGTTCATAGTTCCTTGAAAGTGGAGTGACAAGTGAACAGGATAGTGAATGTTTGCCTTTATTGGTCAGAGCACTGAGTATAGGAGTTGGGAGGTCATGTTGCGGCTGTACAGGACACTGATTAGGCCTCTTTTAAAATACTCTATGCAATTCTGGACTCCCTGCTCTGGGAAGGATATTGTGAATCTTGAAAGGGTTATGAAAAGATTTAGAAGGATGTTGTCAGGGTTGGGAGTTTTCTGCTATAGGAAGAGCATGAATTGGTTGAGGCTATTTTCCCTGGAGCAAAGAAGACTGAGGGGTGACTGTGTAAAGATTTTATAAAATCATGAGGGGCATGGATAGGGTAAATAGACAAGTCTTTTAACCGGTGTAGGAAATCCAAAACTGTAGGGCACAGGTGAGACTAGAAACACAGGAATGTCACCTGCAAGTGCCCCTCCAAGACACTCACCATCCTGACTTCGAAAAATATCACTGTTTCTTAGGGATTGCTGTATCAAATTACTGGAATAGACAATAGACAATAGGTGAGGAGAAAGTGAGGTCTGCAGATGCTGGAGATCAGAGCTGGAAATGTGTTGCTGGAAAAGCGCAGCAGGTCAGTCAGCATCCAGGGAACAGGAGAATCGACGTTTCGGGCATAAGCCCTTCTTCAGGGCTTATTCCTGAAGAAGGGCTTATGCCCGAAACGTCGATTCTCCTGTTCCCTGGATGCTGCCTGACCTGCTACGCTTTTCCAGCAACACATTTCCAGAAATAGACAATAGGTGCAGAAGTAGGCCATTCTGCCCTTCGAGCCTGCACCATCATTCAATATGATCATGGCTGATCATCCTTAATCAGTATCCTGTTCCTGCCTTATCTCCATAACCCTTGATTCCACTATCCTTGAGAGCTCTATCCAACTCTTTCTTAAATGAATCCAGAGACTGGGACTCCACTGCCCTCTGGGGCAGAGCATTCCACACAGCCACCACTCTCTGGGTGAAGAAGTCTCTCCTCATTTCTGTCCTAAATGGTCTACCCCGTATTTTTAAGCTGTGTCCTCTGGATCGGCACTCACCCATCAGCGGAAACATGTATCCTGCCTCCAGAGTGTCCAATCCTTTAAGAATCTTATACATCTCAATCAGATCCCCTCTCAGTCTTCTAAACTCAAGGGTATACAAGCCCAGTCGCTCCAGTCTTTCAGCGTAAGGTAGTCCCGCCATTCCAGGAATTTACCTCGTGAACCTACGCTGCACTCCCTCAATAGCCAGAATATCTTTCCTCAAATTTGAAGACCAGAACTGCACACTGTACTCCAGGTGTGGTCTCACCAGGGCCCTGTACAGCTGCAGAAGAACCTCTTTGCTTCTATACTCAATCCCTCTTGTTATGAAGGCCAGCATGCTATTAGTCTTCTTCACAACCTGCTGCACCTGCATGCTTACCTTCATTGACTGGTGTACAAGAACACCCAGATCTCTTTGTACTGCCCCTTTACCTAAATTGATTCCATTTAGGTAGTAATCTTCCTTCCTGTTCTTGCCACCAAAATGGATAACCATACATTTATCCACATTAAACTGCATCTGCCATGCATCTGACCACGAAGGGCATTGTGAGTCTACCTACAGCACATGGACTGCAGTGGTTACAAAAGATAGCTCACCAGATTCTCAAAAGCAACTAGGATCAGTCAATAAATGCTGGCCAGCCGGCGATGCCCCCCAGAGCCTGAGAGTCATTTAAAAAAAATATTTATTGAGGAGTTTAGAATTAAAATGGTGTTCCTTGGTGTTCAATGAGCTTAGAGGAAAATATTTTCTTTTGTTTGTTCATGGAATGTGGGCATCATTGTCTGGCCAGCACTTATTGCCCCTTCCTAGTTGTCCTTGAGAAGATGGTGCTGAGCTAGACCCACAATCTCATTAAGGAGGGACTTCCCAGAAGCAGTGACAGATTTCAAGTCAGGATAGTGGCCACTCTTTACAAGGTGAGTCACTCACTTAATCGATCTACATATTTTAACTCCAACTAGCATCACACTTGCAACATTATTACTGACAAGTAGGACAAAGGGATTACATGGAGTTATTACCTTCACTTCATTGAAATTTTGTGGGTTCCTCGCTCGTTTGAAAAAAACAGATCTAATTTGGCTTGGCTTCATCCATGGAGGTCGGCTGGAACTGGGATCTTCAGAAAACATCTCAGTGAAAATTTCTCTCGTCATGTTAAATACAAGCTGGAAGAAGGAAAAGAGTAACAGAGAAAAGATTATATTAGATACGTCCTCTCCCCTCCAAAAAAAGCTTGTTAAATTGCTACAGTGAAAACAAAAGGGAATACTGTTCAAAATACATAAAAGAAAAGGCAAAAGTGAGATTAGAGAAGGGGTTTAATAGGATTGCAGAACTACCAAGGGTAGGTGCAGATGTATTAGATAAGATTACCTGCATAATACTAAGGAAGGTACCACAACATAAAAGGAGGCAAATCTTTGAAACAAAATGAATGACACCTATGGGACATGCTGCAAATAGAAAGCAAACTATCATGGCTCCAATTATTATATCCTAAAATTCGACCAGAGGATTATCGGGCAGCTAACTCCTCGTTCAAAAAAAGCAAAACAGAAATTTTGTGATTAGTTAGTTTTGCTTCATTTGTTGGTAAATTAAGAGTGAACAATATGGAGTGAAGTACGAGCACTTGAAGAGACAGTAGCTAATCAGGAGAAATGAGCATGAATTTCTAATGAGCAGGTTGTGAACTATCAAACAATTTGACAAGGTTGTATTTGCAAAAGAGCAGATTAGTGGGAAAAAGTTTACATGATAGACGTGGATTTTCAGAAATTATTTCAAGTAGTTGCCTCTGAGAAGACCAATGGCAAAACTCAAGGGCACCTCAAATGAAAGGGAGCACAGTCAAATGGATAGAGGTGGTTAGGAAAATGCAAGGTTCGGGGTAAAATAAAGATTTCACACAAGAAAGGTGCAGAGAATGGAAGGGAAAAAATACACCCAATGCCACCCTCACCCTGATGGCCACCTTTGTGTGTGGCTGCATCAAGCTGTGCGTGGATCCCCGGTACGCAAACACCAAGTGTCAGTACGTACTGAGGTTCTACCTGTCCCCGGTGTTGCGAAGGATGGGTCTGGCCTCGCTGCCGCGGAACGCTCCAAGTAGTTGGACTGTTTCCGTATCACCTGTCCTTCGTGGAGAAATTTATGAAGAAAAACACCTTTGACCACAAGTCCATCAGGGAGTGGTCAGCACGTAGCGTCCCTGAGACCCTTCGGGAAAAGGAGAGGGCGGATCCTATCATGCGGTCCCCTGAGCAGACTGTCAAAGCCATTTGGCAGAATGCCTCATTGCCAGAACTTTCCAACAAGCACCAAGATATGGCTTGGCTGGTGGTGAGAAGGGCTCTGCCTGTGAGATCATTTATGCACGCCCGGACTCTCAGCTGCACCGCACGCTGCCCTCAAAGCGGCTGCAGGGGGGGACGAGACTGTCACACACCTCCTTCTGGAATGTGCCTATGCAGAGGAAGTCTGGAGAGGAATGCAGTGGTGTTTGTCAAGGTTCGTCCCGAGCAGCGCCGTGTCGCGGGACTCCGTGCTCTACGGCCTGTTCCCCGGGACGCACACCGAGACGAACATCAACTGTGCCTGGAGGATCATCAACTCAGTGAAGGACGCTCTCTGGGTGGTCCTAAACCTGTTGATCTTCCAGCTGAAGGAGTTGACCCCGACTGAGTGTTGCAGACTGGCACAATCCATGGTCCAGGACTACGTGTTGAGGGACGCGCTGAAGCCTGGGGCAGCTGCCGCCAAGGCGCGGTGGGGAAAGACCACTGTGTAAAGTCTGCCTGCCTAACGGAGAACAGGGGGCCCATGCAGTCATTTGGGCTCTGCTGACGCCTCAGCTAATTATATGGGCATATGATCAAAAAATGTACAGACCTGTATAAAACTGATAAGTTTTGATCTCTGTATGTAAATGTTTACATACGTATGGCATGACCAATTGTACAGACCATCAAATTATTTATGAATAAAGTATATTTTTGAAAAAAAAATGGAAGGGACCCACAGGAGTCCATGCTCAGATTGCCCTTAATTGTTATAGTAATAAACACAATCTTGACTTGGGAATTTAAGAGAAGGAAACTAAACGATTCCAACTTGGGTTGAAGGGACAGAGATGGAATTGCCGTGCAGTGACAGATACAGAAGAATATTTTCCGGAAGATGGAATTGAAGTTGAGAGTGAGATGAAGTAATACATTGAGAAGATAAAAAAGGAATTACACCTGAAACGGTAAGATCCTAACCCGATTACAGCAAAGGCCACAAAGTATTCAAACATACAGGCCATTTAAGGTGATAGATATGGCCATTAAAAAACACCTGGCTCTTCCAACTGGACACAAACAATTTAAGTCACATTAAGTTGTGTAATGGAAAATTATCCATTTACTGTGAAATTTGAAAGAGTACGCTTTTCTAAAACTTAATGCTGTGCTGAGCTTTGTAAACAATACTTTGAGGAGGTCTGCAGTCAGCTGTTTGAATTTTGTAAACATTCACCTTGACCTTGCGATCGTCATACTCAGCGAAAGCTGAAGAACTGTCATGTCCAAGACCAGGGGATGAGAGAATAACAATTTGAGTTTTCCCAGTCTTTGCCCTTGAGAGCGTGATAAGAACAGTATAAGGCAAGTCTCTGAACAATGCTTAGATACCCCTTACATTGAGGCATCTAGCTGAATATACTGGGTCAATTCTACAGAATTTAAATAAAGCTCCTTTCTTTGCTCTTGCTAATAGTTGAGTCAAGTCGATTTAATTTCCATGACAGTTGCATAAGATCTTCAAATATTTTGGTCAATTTTGGGAATCTCAACATAGTGCATATTCTCAAGATATTATCAGGAAAAGAGGTACAGACATGATCACAGATTGAGAAGTTCAACCTTTGAGGCACTCTTTATCTGAAAATTATGGAGTGACACGTGGAAGATCATGATTCTAGAGAGTTTTAAGAAGGTGAATAATAATCATGTATTGTCTTATCAACAAATGGAAACAGCAATAGAAAGACAGAAATGATACAGAAGAACTTGAAACAAATACTGAGTGACTGGAAGAGACACCATATATTATGTAAATAGAAGCAGAAACTATAGATTCTCAGAGTGAGCAAAGTTATGACAGATGGGATTTAATGGATAACAGTATGATGATGATGAGGATGATAAATTAATAATGGGAGAGTACAAACAGTGGAGGAGAAAGGGGCTTTGGGATTTTTAGGGAAAGGGCAAAATAGTAAATTGAATTCAATGCAGTCATCAGGATCAAGATAATGTTTTTAACATGTTCTGTTATACATATCATCAATCAGAGTTGCTGTGGAGCACTCTTCACCCATACCTTTCTTGTTTAACTAAGGGAAAATAATTTTGTGTTCAAATGCCAAAAGCTGAATCTCACCTCACAAAAAACTCTTCTGCTCACACTCTCTACATCTTTCTATTTATTATACTTAGGGGAATGAACGATTTCAGACTGAAGGTTCTGAGCTTCAGCTTTCCAAAATCAGATCATTTTCAGTTGACTGCTGCACCCCTTTTATATTCCTGTAATTTGTAGGTAAATGCAAATCAGAAAAGAATGTGTCAGTTTAGTCAGGATGTTGCTGCATCAAATCAAAGTGACCCAAGCACCTATTTCAGCAATTTCCTACATTGAATGCTCAGAAAGGAATGGACAGTATGAGAACTTGTCAAGCACTTTCATGAAAAGAGCTGCTTGCCCAATCAATGTTAATATGTGCAAACCATAAACCCTTCTGTTCTTCTAATCAGATGGTCATTCAGTCTCTGGACTTTGCTTCAGAACACTACGCTGGATAAACTATGTGTGAACTGATTTAGCCAGAGATTGAAAAGCATGATTCAAAACAGTTTAAAAAAAAACTCTTTAAAAACATTGCCTACCTTTGAGGGAAGGTCGGAAAAGTGCAGGAGGAAAAGATTTGAATTTCAATAGCAATCTTTAAGTTCTAAACTCAATAATTACACAGTAGAAATGGTCACTAAATCCTTGAGAAATAATCGGGTGTACTTATACATATTATTGAGAATTGATGGGCAAGGTAGAAAACAACGAGACACCAGAACTTTTAAGTACATTCCCCACAACTTGATTTTATCACCCACAAATATATTTCACAATTTATCAAAGTATTCCTCACAACAGTCTTTTGGTAAAGGGTCCTTGGGAAAGCGGAACACTCAGGGTAGTTTCTGAAAATGATGACCTGCAAAATGTGCCTGAAGAAAGTGGAGTTGTATTTTGGCATATTGTTCAGGAAACAACAATAATCCTGTCATTGGTCCCACCATCCTGTTGTTGGTACGACAGGGACACAATCCTTTATTCGAAACCCTCGGGACCAGCTGGTTTGCAGAATTCGGAATTCTTTAGTTTTCAGAGTAAGTGACAGTTTAACAGTAAAACTTTTAAAACTCTCACTGAACAGCAGACCCACCTGTGAAAACTATGAGCCCTGAGACAGAACTGACGCCTGCCAGTGCTGGGCCACACCCCCAGTGTGATGTGGGTCGAGTGGGTTCGAGTGGGTGTGGAGCGAACCCAAACAACCTTGTTAATTAGACAAAAAAAAAATTCACGACAAAAACTTCAGATTTCAGAGCTTTTCAGATTTTGGGATTTCAAATAAAGAATTGTCTACCTGTATGTTCAAATGTGGGAATTTAACGAGCTCTGGAATCATTACTAAAACAATTTCATCAATGCTTCGAGACCGATAACACATCTCCAATTCTTGAAATGCAAATCCATCCCAAAACAGCTTCAAAATTAATACTTACAGGTCAGGGACAAAGATCTGGAGATAATACTTCCTCCTTCTCATCAACACTGTCAGCTCTTTCAGATGTCTCCAACTGGATAACAGTCTTGTGTTCCTCCTTTGGATCCTTGTAAGGTGACCTGGGCCAGGATTCAACATCCAGTTTGAACTGTAATCCTTGATTAGTAAGCTGGATCTTCTCAGCTTGAGACTTCCATGATTTCTTCCAACTGTTCAATAGCGTCCTTCACAAAGGAAGATGGCAATATATCAACCAAAGAATTGGCCTTTGAATCACTGCTCTTCCGATCATCTCCTTTAAAGTCTTCACTATCCTCATGATTGTCCTCAAGTTCCTCTCCTTTGATGTCCACGTGCTCCTCATGGATTTCCTCAGATTCAGGCTCGAGGAATGATACTTTAAATTGAGCCTTTTCCCTGTTGAGTAAATCCAACAGAAAAATTGAAGCATTCCTGTGGATATTCAGTGAAAACTCCTCCCTTTGTGCACTGGAAGACACATTGGTATTGATATAGGTTTCTGTCTCTAGTACTGCCTTGGATGCTTTCTCTATGAACACATCAGTATGGTTAATGTTTTCTTCATTCTGGTCTTCACACAAGTTTGCCAATCGTTCCTCCTCACCAGACTTGGGCAAGCTCTCTTTTAAATTTTGGTCATCTCCAAAAGTTACCACTGCCTTGCTAGATTCATAAATAATGTGCAGTAAGTCAAAGGTACTTGGTTCAGAAAACTGATTACTTGCATTTGGATCATTCAAGCTGTTTTTAAATGAACTGAGCTTAAAGTCTTACTGAGCTCAAACTCTTCCGCCTGCCGTTCTGTTACTTCTTTTAGAAAGCTCTGGCTTTTTTTCCTTCATCACAACACGTTTTGTAGTCTTGACCTAATTTATCCTCCACAAGTAGGTCCCTTTCATCTTCAGTTGTATTGATGCCATCCCCATAATATTCAGGTCGAAGGGAAATCTTGTGGGGAGGACCAAAGATGCCACATTTGTCCTTGCATGTGAAGTATTCAACTCCATCATATGTCCCATTATGACTGCCTTCTGGCTTATCCAGCTCCACACCAGCCCAAAAGCCACTGGTGAAGCTAGTTCTGCCATTGAAGCGAAGTGTCCCCAGTGGATGCTACTAACTAAAATTCTTGCACCAATTTGGGATTCAGGCAGCTCATCGGTTTCAGGCAACATGGCTGTTGGGGTGCGACACGGAGACGGAGAATGTGATGGCATGGGAATCTGTTCCTCATTGCTAGCATCACTTTGCTCTTCTCAGTTGGTGATTTCAAGTCTACAAGTTGTTCTGAATGTACGCGACCACAGCTGGGAGAGTATTTCTCACCCAGCCGCTTACTGATTTCATCATCCACACTGATACTTGGTGAAACACTTCAAGAAAGCTTCTTCCCTTCATTCATTCCCTCCTGCTGAAATGCACAGGACAGGAGAGCACTTGGGCCTCAGTGAGATTTTTGTCACTGGTAATTTTGATCCTTCGCGAAAGGGCTTCTGCAGATTCCGGGCCAGCTTTGCAACTCCCACCGTGTAAACCTTTATTCATGTCTTCATTCCTCCATCGCAATGACTCAAAACTTTCTGAGTAAGTTGCTTCCTTTCCTTGGGAAAGGTACTCAAAACCTTGAGAATATGAATTATTCTTTGGAGTTCGTTTCAATTCTCCAGAGTCAGATAGCGCAGATGCAATGGAGGTGCCCAACTTAACTGATCTGACAATCTTCACAGAACTGGCTGAATGATCACTTGCACCGTCCTCCTCATCAGGATAGCCGTCCTTGTGCAAGTAATATTCCTCATCCTTCAAGTCCTCAAATGTCTTTTCAACAAGCTAAGCTACTAAAGGCTGTTCTGTGTCATCAGATAGGACTCTGTTTAGTGGAGTTAATTCCTTGATACGCTCAGGGACATTGATGTGCTGCAGTTTCTCAATGTCTCATTTCAGCAAGGGTTCAGACTGATCAGATTGCTGAGACAAGCCTAATACATCCTCGACATCAGAGTCTTAGTCATCTAAAATCATAAGTTCCTCCTGGATATCACCCTGCACAGATTGATGACTGGACACAACACTTTCATCACCAGAACCATTCTCTGGCCTAAATGCCAACTGATCTGGCATACGACTATATTTAAGAGCTCCTGCCACATTATCCAGCCCTTCAACAAAGTCAGGTCGAGATTTCAAATAACATTTGAAAACTGGAGAAGGACTCATAGAGGGGGCATCAAGTCGACTTTTGAAGAGTGCAGACTTGTTTCGATCTGATGCATCGTTCGCTGAGCAAGTTGGATTTCTGCCCATCTCGACTCGACGATCTTTGATCTGTAACAAATATAAGCAATTTGTGTTTATAACTCGGTATCTATAAAGAAAGTGCCAAAATATAATGTCTTTTACAATCAATGATCCCCAAAATCTTATTGTAATGAATCAAATAATTTTTCAGCATTGGTTGAAACATTGGAAGTCCAAAACCAATTTTGAACAGCATAGTTCCAGCAATGACACAGATGAAATAAACTGTTTTCGGTGTTCGTTGAAGACTGAATATTAGCTAAGACGCCCACAAGGACCCTCTATGCTTGTCTTCCAAAAGTAGGCAAAGACTCTTTGCATTTATCTGATGAGCAGCCGAGGCCTCAGCTCAGCAAATGTTCGCACTCGAACAGCAAAGCACACCCATGGCACTGCACTGGTGCATCAGTCTGATTCACAAAGCACAGGTCTCTGAAGTGGGACATGAACTTACTTTACATAATCTTGTAATGAAAGCGCTTGAGAATGCAATTTTTATACCTTTCGAAAAAATGTGCATTCTTAATGAAAGAACAAGCCTTTTTGAAATATATGTTATTTAGATTATTTAAAAACAAGGTTTAGTGATGGCACATAGTGGTCTGAACTAAATTAAAAAATCCAGCTACAAGGGAGAACATGTTGAACTGAAGCAGTTAGTGAAGAATTTCAGAATTCCAAAAAAACCAGATACATCAGCTGTCTATTTATGTTAGTTTCCGGTTTGAATGCTGATAGTTTGCTGCTGAATAAACAAAGTCAATTTATTAAACTACCTGTAAACATTTTATGGAATTTTGCAATCCTGAACTAAATTAACACCATAGGTGTTGTAAAGAAACAAGCCCTATAGTTTGTGGTGTTACATAATATCCTGCTTTGTAATGGGGCCTAGTGATGCTTTGGATATTTCACTCAGTAAGAGATTTCCAGCTCTTTGCAGATCCAGTCCTGGAAACATGGGAAATAATTTATAAAGTTGGAACTTTGCAGCATAAAACACACAGCACATGCAGAATAATCAGCTCTGTAATTTCATAACATATACATCCCGACACCACCTTCCTGGACAGTGGTGACAAAGATATAGCATCCATAATTATAGAATCATAGAATTTTACAGTACAGAATGAGGCCATTCAACCCATTGTGTCCATCCCGGCTACCCAAAGAGCTACCTAGGTAGTCCCACTGTCCAGACTTATCTCTGTAGCCGTCTAACTTAATCACTTTCAATGAGCAACATTCCCCCATTTCTGTCTAACCTTCAGTACAGTCTGCAATAGGTAAAACTGGCAACTGAACAGTGATAACCCCAGGCAGAATCACAAAATTGTTGCACGATTTTATTTCCACTAGATCGTCATAAATTGCTTTTACAGTCATAGGGATGTACAGCACAGAAACAGACCCTCCAGTCCAATTCGTCCATGCCGATCAGATATCCCAACCCAAACTAGTCCCACCTGCCAACACCTGGCCCATATCCCTCCTATTCATATACCCATCTAGACGTCTTTTAAATGTTGCAATTGTACCAGCCTCCACCACTTCCTCTGGCAGCTTATTCCATACACGTACCACCCTCTGAGTGAAAACATTCCCCCTTAGGTCTCCTTTATATCTTTCCCCTCTCACCCTAAACCTATGCTCTCTAGTTCTGGACTCCCCCACCCCACAGAAAAGACTTTGCCCATCACGATTTCGTAAACCTCTAGAAGATCACGCCTCAGCCTTCGACACTCCAGGGAAAACAGCCCTAACCTGTTTATCCTGTTTAACCCCTCTCTGTCACTCAGATCCTGCAACCCTAGCAACATCCTTGTAAATCTTTTCTAAACCCTTTCAAGTTTCACAACATCTTTCAGATAGGAAGGAGACCAGAATTGGTCGCAATACGACTCATCTCCAGTTATGAGTCATACTTTAAATTACAAAACCAGCTTTCTGTACATCTGTCTTATAGGAGTTACAATAATGAAAAGACAGCCAGCTGTCAAAAAAGTCTCAGAGAAAAGCAAAATAATTCTCATTCCAATTCATGATAGAATTGAAAAAAAAATAAGCACGTTACTGTACTGATCTGATGATACAACAGTTAAATGCAAAAATGCTAAAAAAAAGCTACCATGCGTCATTTATAAAAGCATAGCAATTTTTATTTTCCACATATGCATGCATTGATATCAGTGCATTAATGTCAAGGAATTACATGGGTCATACGGCCCAAACCAGGAGCTTATAAATTTTAAATGAATCACTGTTACCAACATCTGAAGGAGAATATAACTGTAGCGTCTTAGCACAAACTGATGGAAGGTGATTGAAAATGGTACTGGGCTTGGTACAGACGGTATAAAAAGAAAGGAGTCAGCATCAAGTTGCATGCATGGCACTCACTCCGACATTCCAAGGTGAGACCAGCAATTGACAACATGGCATGCAGGTTCGCCTGACACTGAAGGTGACCACAGAACAGTACTCAACATATATGCAATTGGTTTGCCAAGCTGGAGCAAGACATTCTTCAGACAATACTGGTAATGAAGATCTGGACCCGCAGTGGAGTTGGGGGGAGGTAGTCTCTCTGTTCCATGATCGGTGAAAAAGCACTCACAACTGGTCTGGTTCTTGAACATTTCATTCTTTATTTTTCATACAGCCAGGCACAGATCGTCCACAAACACAGAGGTTATACACTTCCATATTCCTCAGAGGAACTGCGCATATGGCTTAAAACAGACATTTGCAAAGTTTGTAGCTCAGGTTGAGGTTTAGGGTGTAGGTTTGCTCGCTGAGCTGTAGGTTTGATATCCAGACATTTCATTACCTGGCTAGGTAACATCATCAGTGGTGACCTCCAAACAAAGCTGTATCAGAACACTATTCCAACGAGCCAAACTGCAGCACAGACGAACTTTGGAAAACAGAGGAGAACCTCCTATACAACGTATTCAAGAAGAACGGATACTCAAAAAATACAGTGCGCAGATTCCTCAAGAACAAACCATGACAAGCAGACCAAACACAGCCAGAAACCCAAACCACCTTACCATACATCAAAGAAGTTTCAGAAATGACAACCAGACTACTAAGACCCCTTGGAATCATAGTAGCACACAAACTCACCAACACTCTCAAACAAAAACTAACAAACTTAAAAGACCCAGTACAACCCATGGACAAAACCAACGTCATCTACAAAATTCCATGCAAGGATTGCCACAAACACTACAGAGGACAAACAGGAAGAAAGTTAGCCACCAGGATACACGAACACCAGCTAGCCACAAAAAGACACAACCCTCTCTCCCTCGTAGCCCTACACACGGATGAAAAAAACCCCATTTCGACTGGGACAACACATCTATCCTGGGACAGGCTAAGCAAAGACATGCCAGAGAATTCCGAGAGGCCTGGCACTCCAACCACAATGCCATAAACAAACACAGAGATCTAGATGCCATCTATCAACCCCTCAGAAAATGAACAGGAAATGACATCACCACAACCCCAGGAACCCCATCCAGGAGAAAGATATAAATAGAAAGCAGGAGACAACAGCTTCGCTTCACTTCGAGGTCGCCACTGATGATGTTACCAAGCCAGGTAATGAAACGTCTGGATATCAAACCTGCAGCTCAGCGAGCAAACCTACACCCCTTAAAACAGACATTTTTATACTTCTCTTAAAGAAAGGTACAGGCCATTATCGTATAGTACATTCAGACAATTACCAACTAACTTATGAAACAATCTTAACTGACAGCTACTTGGTCCAATATTTCCTGGGAACCAACTTTGTTTTCCAACACTTAAGCCACCCTAACCTCACTAACCGAGTCTTGCCATCTGCACTTGAAGGTCAGTTAGGGTGACCAGTAATGTCTCATCTAGTCTAGTTATTTCTATGCTGTAAAGGAAGCATTGTCTGCTAATCTCTGTTGAGGCAGACTGCAGCCCGAACAGCATTAAAAGCTATTTTATGCAGCTTTTAACAGAATTGTCAATTTGCAGCCAAGAAGCCATTCTGTCATATTATTTGCATTGAGAAGCCATTTTGTTCCCACTTAAATTAGTAACAGCATGGGTTAAGTGGTTGTTCCTGACAACAACTAGTTACCTCAGCCTGTATTCAGGCTTCAGATCCTCAGGAGATAGAGATAGGGAAGTGGGAAGCAAAACAAAGGTCACATTTCATGTATAAAAGGGTATTGAATATGAATGGGCAGTGATCTTGTCCATTTCATTGTTTGAAAAATTACAGTATGGGGGTCGGATCACAATATATGTGGCAGTTCTCCATTCCAACAATACTCAATACTTTGGAGAAATCTTTCACCCACTAGACTGCTTTAAGGCACATCTCAAAAACCCACCTAATAGAACTGATTATATTCTATATGAACATATAATATTCTGCAGCAGCAAGTATACAGGTTTTATGTCAAATGCAACCTTCAGCCATCATTCCATCTTTAAAAATCATGATTCATTCTCTTTCTTTTTCATATACAGAATAAACAGATCGACTTAATTACAAATGCATCTTTTTTAAAAAAAATGTTAAACTCCAGATAGTTCTGGCCATGAAATATTTCATCTCAAAAGATTGATTGAGCATGGGGGTCAAAAGGCAAGGGGTCATAGAGTCAGTTATACAACAGACCCAACTCACCCGCACAAACCAGATATCTCAATGTGACCTAGTCCCAGTTTGCCAGCATTTGGTCCATATCCTTCTCAACCCTTCCTATTCATGTACCCATCCCGATGCTTTCGAAAAGTTAGAATTGAACCCCTCTCCACCACTCTGGCAGCTCATTCCATGTATGCAGCACCCTCTGCCTGAAAAGTTACTTCTCAGGCCCTTTTTAAATCTTCACTTCTCACCTTAAACCTTTGCCCTCTAGTTTATGACTCCCCTGCCCTGGGAAAAAAATCTTGGCTATTCACCCTATCCATGCCCCTCATGATTTTACAAACCTCTGCAAAAACCCTTCAGCCTCCAATGCTCTGGGGAAAAATACTTCAGCCTATTCAGCCTCTCCCTGTAAGTCAGTCCCAGCAACACCCTTGTAAATCTTTTCTGCACTCTCTCAAGTTTAACATCCTTCCTATAGAAAGGCGATCAGAACTGTATGCAGTATTCAAGATGAGGCCTCACCAATGTCCTGTACAGCTGCAACGCAATGCCTCAACCACTACAGTCAATGTTCTGCCGGCAACTCCTCTTTCAAGAAACTATGCACCTGCATCCCAAGATCTATTTGTTCAGCAACACTCCCCAGGGCCCGACCATTAACTGTATAAACTAGTGACCGGATAGAGAACTTTGAAAACGAGATTTGATAGAGAAGTTTAAAAATGAAGACCATAAGACAGAGGAGTGGAAGTAAGGCCATTCGACCCATCGAGTCCACTCCACCATTCAATCATGGCTGATGGGCATTTCAACTCCACTTACCCGCACTCTCCTCGTAGCCCTTAATTCCTCGTGAGATCAAGAATTTATCAATCTCTGTCTTGAAGACATTTAACATCCCGGCCACCGTGGCAATGAATTCCACAGGCCAACGACTCTCTGGCTGACGAAATGTCTCTCATTTCCGTTCTAAATTGACCTCCTCTAATTCTAAGGCTGTGCCCATGGGTCCTAGTCTCCCTGCCTAACGGAAACAACTTCCCAGCGTCCACCCTTTCTAAGCCATGCATTATCTTCTAAGTTTCTTGTAGATCTCCCTTCAACCTTCTAAACTCTCATGAATACAATCCCAGGATCCTCAGATATTCATCGTTTGTTCAGCCTACTATTCCAGGGATCATCCGTGTGAATCGCTGCTGGACACACTCCAGTGCCAGTATGTCCTTCCTGAGGTGTGGGGCCCAAAATAGGTCACAGTGTTCGAAGTGAGGCTTATCTCAAGCTTTATAAAGTCTCAGTAGCACATCACTGCTTTAATATTCCAACCTTCTTGAGATAAATGACAACATTACATTTGCTTTCTTCACCACGGTCTCAACCCGCAAGTCAATCTTGAGAGAATCCTGGACTAGCACTCCCAGATCCCTTTGTACTTTGGCTTTTTGAATTTTCTCACCGTTTAGAAAATAGCCCAGGCCTGTATTCTTTTTCCCAAAGTGCAAGGCCTCACATTTGCTCACGTTGAATTTCATCAGCCATTTCCTGGACCACTCTCCTAAACTGTCTCAATCTTTCTGCAGTCTCCCCACCTCCTCAGAACATCCTGCCTGTCCACCTAACTTCTTATCATTGGTGAACTTCGCCAGAAAGCCCCCAGTTCCCTTCATCCAGATCATTAATATATAAAGTGAACAGCTGCGGCCCCAACACTGAACCCTGCGAGATTCCACTTGTCACCAGATGCCATTCCGCACAAGAACCTTTTATCCCAACTCTCTGCCTTCTTTCAGACGGCCAAGCCTCAATCCATGCCAGTAGCTCACCTCAAACACCATGGGCCCTCATCTTACTCAGCAGCCTCCCATGAGGCACTTTACCAAAGGCCTTTTGGAAGTCTAGATAGATCACATCCACTGGGTTTCCCTAGTCTAACCTACGTGTTACCTCTTCAATGAATGCCAACAAGTTTTTCAGGCATGACCTTCCCTTACTAAATCCATGCTGGCTTGTTTTAATCAGACCCTGCACTTCCAAGAACTTACAAATCTCATCCTTAACGATGGATTCTAGAATTTTCCTACAACCGAGGTTAGGCGAAGCAACCTATAATTTTCCATCTTTTGTCTTGATCCTTTCTTGAACAAGAGAGTTACAAAAGCGATTTTCCAATCATCTGGGACTTTCCCTGACTCCAGTGACAACCAACGCCTCTGCTATTTCCTCAGACACGTGTCTCAGAACATCTGGAATGGAGCCCATCTGGGCCAGGGGATTTATCAATTTTTACACCTGTTAGCTTTTCTCGCACTCTCTCTTTTGTAATGGATACCATACTCAACTCTGCTCCCAACTCTCCTTCACTCATGCCTTCCACTGTGAAGACTGATTAAGTTCTTCAGCTATTTCCTTATCTCCCATCACAAGCCTTCCTGTATCAATTTGGAATGGCCCAATTTCTACTTTTGCTTCTCATTTGTTTCTTATGTATTGAAAGAAATTTTTACTATCATTTCTAATATTACTGGCAAGCTTATTTGATCCTCTCCTTCTTTATTTCTCTCTTTGTTTGTTTTCACAGTCTTCCCAATCTTCTGATTTCTCAGTTCTCTTGGTCACTTTATAGGCTTACTCACTCTCTTTGATCCATTTCCTGACTTCCTTTGTCAGCCATGGCTGTCTAATGCCCCTGCCACCCCCTCCCCCCACCCCCGAATAATCTTCCTTTTTTTGGGCTGAACCTTTGTACTGTGTCCTCAATTACACCCAGAAACTCCTGCCATTGTTGCTCTACTGTCTTCCCCACTAGGCTCTGCTTCCAGTCGATTTGCATCAGTTCCTCTCTCATGCCCCTGTAATTACCTTCATTTAACTTTGACACCATTACATCCAATTTTGCCTTCTCCCTTTCAAATTGCAGACTGAACTCGACTATATTATGATCGCTGCCTCCTAAGTGCTCCCTTAGTTTAAGATCTTTTACAACATCTGGCTCATTACATAGCACTGAGTCCAAAATAGCCTGCTCTCTTGTAGGCTCCATCACAAGCCGTTCCAAAAAGCCATCATGTAAGCATTCCATGAATTCCCTTTCTTTGGATCCATTGGCAACATTATTCACCCAGTCCTTTGCATATTGAAGTTCCCCATGATCATTGTGACCTTGCCTTTATGACATGCCCTATCTATTTCCTGGTACATCTGTGCCCCTAGTCCTGAACACTGCTGGGAGGTCTGTACATAACCCCCCTTATGGTTTTTTTGCCTTTGTCGTTTCTCAACTCCACCCACACAGAATCCACGTCATCTGACCCTATATCATTCAGTGCCATAGATTTAATTTCATTCTGAACTAAAAAGGCAACTCTGCCCTCTCTCTCTCTAAGTTGTAAATCCTTGGATGTTTAACTGCCAGTCCTGAACCCCCTGCAACCACCTCTCTGTGATGCCTACCACATCATAATCATTCATCATGATTTGTGCTGTTAATTCATCTACTTTGTTACGAATACAACGAGCATTCAAGTAAAGTGCCTTAATGCTAGTTTTCTTATCCTCATGATTTCCAACATCTCTACTAATATGTTCGAAGTTATCCTTCTTTTTTGCTTCAATTCTAGTCTGCCTTGAACTTAAACCCTGCACACATGCTAACCCGCTGCTTATCTTTCTACTTGACTCCATACTCCCTGTTGCTTTCCCTTTTCCCAGACTCATAAGTTTAAAGTCCTAGTGACCACCCGATTTATCCTTTACGCCAGAAGACTGGTTCCAGATCGGTTCAGGTGGAGACTGTCTCATCGATACAGATCGCCCAGGTTCCAAAAGCTGATGCCAATGTCCCATGAAATGGAATCCCTCATTCCCACACCAATCTCCTAGCCACGTGTTTACTTCCCTAACTTGCTTATCCCTATGACAATTAGCACGTGGCTCGGGCAGTAATCCAGAGATTATGACCCTCGAGGATCTGTTCTTCAATTTCCTTCCTAGTGCTTGATATTCGCCAACAGGCCCACATGCCCAGCTTTGTCTGTGTTGTTAGTGCCAACATGGATCACAACAACTGGATCTTCTCCCTCCTGCTCCAATATCCGTTCAAGCTAATCGAAGATATCTGGCACCCTGGCACCAGGCAGGCAACACACCATGTGGGACTCCCAATCCGGCTTGCAAAGGATACTATCTGTCCGCTAATTACAGAATCCCCTGTAACAACTACTTGTCTTTTTACTCCCCTTCTTGAATGGCCTTCTGCACCATGTTGCAGTGGTCAGCTGGCTTATCCTGTCCACAGCCCTTTTCCTCACCCATACAGGAAGCAAAAATTGCATATCTGTTGGACAAGGTCAAGGGCTGAGGGTCCTCCACTCCTGAACTCAGAATCCCCCTACCTGCCTCACTTACAGTCACACCCTGTTGTTCCTGATCACTAACTGAATTTGAATTACTTAATCTACCGGGTGTGACTGCCTCCTGAAACAAAGCAGGTAACTCTCCCCCTCCCGGATGTACCGCAGTGTTTGAAGCTCAGATTCCAGATCATTAATTCTGATCCGGAGTTCTTTTAGCAACCAACACTTGCTGCAGATATGGTCACTGCCCTTCACAATGGGTCCAGCCAGCTCCCACACCATACAGCTACAGCACATCACCTGTCCATCCATCTCTACTTATTTAATTCATTTATACAAATTTATGAATTAAATAATTTCTAGTACTTCTCTATGGTCTTATTCAACTAACTAACTAATAGCCAACTTTTAATTAATCACACGAAACACAAGAAATATCAATTGAAACACCTTACCTTAGCAACACACGGGAGGCCATTTTTTTGGTTAGAGGAGGGGGCGCGGGGTGGGGGGGAGGGGGGGTAACACTACACGTGTAGCATCTTGGGATTCAGCTGCTGCCCAAATATATATCCACCAGTCCGCTGCGCCTTCCCGTGCCCTCTCCCTCTGTTGCTCCTTTAAAAGCCTCACTTACCCAGCAGTCTCGTGTCCATTCCTGCACAGTGTTTGCTCTGCCAAGGTAAGTTTTTATATTGGAGGAGAAAGTGAGGACTGCAGATGCTGGAGATCAGAGCTGAAAATGTGTTGCTGGAAAAGCGCAGCAGGTCAGGCAGCTTCCAAGAAACAGGAGAATCGACGTTTCGGGCATAAGCCCTTCCTGAAGAAAGGCTTATGCCCAAAACGTCAATTCTCCTGTTCCTTGGATGCTGCCTGACCTGCTGCGCTTTTCCAGCAACACATTTTCAGCTAAGTTTTTATATTTCAAAGTTATCTTCCCATTAGGTCTCTGGTCCTCGCTGTCACTCCTCCCACTCCACCTGCCACCGAAGAATTGAAAAACACTGAACTCCGAGCTAAGTTATTACATTTTCAAGTTACCTTCCCATCAGGCCTCTGGTCCTGGCTGAAGGTGCCTGAGCTGCATAGAGGGAGAAATGTTTTCACTTGTGAGGCTGACTGAACAGGAAGTTAACATTAACGAATTGAATCACAAATTCAAAACAAAATATTATTCCCTGAGAAAGGTGACAACATGAAACTTGCTAGAGCCGGGAATGCTGAAGTTGAATAGCACAAATTTCTGAAAGGGGAAATTAGATAGGTACCTCAGGGAGAAATATACAGAAGGATGCACTGATGGGATGAGACAAAGTGGGAGTAGACTCGCATGGAGACTAAATAACTGCACAAATCTGTGGGGCCAAAAAACACGTTTCTCTGCTGTAAAGTCTCTGTAAAAGTACTGGTCTCCTTAACTAAAGAACCACTTCATCACCAACTTATTTGGACAAAAGGGGTTCCACTAGGGCATAAAAGAGAAATACAAGAGGCTTTCCTTCGTAAAGTTACAATTAACGTCCATTACTGAAAGTACCTCTGCAGACAAGGAGGTTTCGTCTTCGGTTTCTCAGTAGCAGTGGAGTACAGAGTTTTAATCTGCGGTTTGGTTGAGTTTGAGCTGGCAACATCAAGATCTGTACTGAGTTCAGCTTTGGTCTTCTTTACAAACTCATCATAGGACTGAAAGAAACATGGACAGAAAGTGAAATCAAACATTGGGACTTAAAGAAGTACACATGACACTACTTTGCCAACTGCACTGAATTCAATGTACTTCTGAATATTTTTTCAACTTTTCTGGCAACTAAGGAATAATAGGATTTGGATTTCAGCAAATTACTCCAGTGAGGACCCAAGTTTTCAATTCAATCAGAAAGTTGAAGCATTTTCTGGATGTGTCCAGGAGAACCAGACAGGTAAGCCAAAAACAGATAAAGCATTTGCCATTTGAAATAATAGAAAATTCAGATGTATGATGCAGTGTTCATAATCGTGACGTAATGCTACAATGTAAAACTGGACAATTCCGAAACTGAAGCACTTACCAAAATATGGGTCATCCAATCACGTTTTCTCCTGCCAAATTTCTTCATCTTCTGCCAAGCTGTCTTCTGCTATTGCTCCTGGTTGAATCCAAACAACATCATAACTTCATTAGAAATGAAGATCTGGGGATAGAAGCACTGGAGAAATGGCAGCTGTTGCAAACACCCTAAATACACAGACAAAACAATCCACAATCCATTATCCGTCTCTAAAACTGCTCAATGAAGATGCAAAATTGGATGAAACTCAAAGCATGTTCTATTTAACAAAAATCTGCTAAATGCTTGAAAACTGAATGACAATTGAAGTGAATAACATCAGTGAGATCTGAAAGCATATACAAAACAACATTAAGGTAGCATGCAACATTCCCAGATTGTGAGAAGTTTTGTCACTTTCTCTTGCTGAAGACCTCGGCTGAGAAAATTAATTATTTCACTTAACGATTCACTGCATTACGTGGTTCAGCACTTTGCCAACAGCACCTTCTAAGAAGCCTCTGCTCCCTCGAATTCCAGAAATGTTCTGCCTTTCATAGACTGTAGGCAGACAACTCAAGATCAGCGCTATGGGAAGTCTCACAATAAATATTGGGGCTGATGTGGATTCATACAGTGAACCCAGCATTTCAGGAGGGTCAAATCGTTCTCAGTTTAACAGATGAGTTCATCAAAGCTATATGACCTAACCACTGCCTCACATGGCTCCAGGCAGGAAGTGTTTGATAGGTTTCCCGGCTAACACCACCAAAGGCAAGTAACACACTGGAAATGTAGGTGTGGGAAATAGTACAGTTCAGACTGAAGACACAGTCGAGTCGAGTTATAAAGACAAAACAAAGGAAATGAACAGTCCCAAATTTGCTCTGTGAATGAAAAGCTGATGTCCAAACATGCCCATTCTCAGTCTCTGGCAAAGTGCAACACTTCACAAACTGTGCTCAAAGTGAAGTCAGGCTAGACAATGAGCAGCTTGATATTGACTTTAGACCGTGGTAAAAAGTTCACATTGCAGTGTTTCAAGTCTGAGTTACTGGAAGAAGTCATCCAGTGTGCACTTCAATGTCAGTGCCACAGTAAAATAGAAGGTGCATTGTTGTAATAGTAAAGAACTTGGTCTGCGTCCTGGACAATACTTTGTAACCAATGCTCAAGTCATCCACCTTAACCTCAAATTGCCAAAAACAACTTGCAAATATACATCACATTTCACACTTGTTGCATGTTGTTCCCAACCTTTGAAGTATATTCACTATTAAAATATCGTCAAAAGCTGCAACAAACTTTCACACAGCAAGTTCCCACAAATTAGAGAAATGGTTCAGTAAACGTTGAGCCAGACTGACTCATGTAGTAGATTGACCAGGACCATGAGGGAGAACTCCACTCCTCTTCAATGTCACACCAAAACTCTTTTAAAAAAACTCACCCAAGGGGGAAAATGTGGCCTCACTTCGAAAACAATATTTCAGTACTGCACCAGGACCGTCATCCAGGATTTCACTTCAGCGTTTGCTTAATCCCCTCTGCTGACTGAGGAAGAGTGCCACTGAGCCATGGCTAACACTCAGAGCTATTACATTGTGTCTCCAGTTTGGAGTAAAATGAGGTTCCTCGAGGATCATCGGGGAGATCAGAGTAAAATGGGGCTCCTCAGTTCCTGATCTTACTTCCATCATAAGGTCAGAAGTGCTGATGGTTGCACAATATTCAGTACCATTCACAGACTTAGTATCTGAGGAGTTATGTTCAAAGGCAACAAGATCTGGACAATATGCAGGTTGGACTGGCAAGAGGCAAGTAAGTTTTGCACCCAAACTGCCAGTTAATGACCATCTCCAGTAGGATGCCTGTGACCAGTGGTGTGCCACAAGGATCGGTGTTGGGTTCACTGCTTTTCTTAGGTTACATAAATGATCTGGATGTGAACATGGGACATAGTATGGTTAGTAAGTTTGCAGATGACACTAAAAATAGAGGTGTAGTGGACAGTGTTGCATCTTGTGAAGGCAAATCGGGGCAAGACGTATATACTCAATGGTAAAGTCCTGGGGAGTGTTGCTGAATAAAGAGACCTTGGAGTGTATGTTCATAGTTCCTTGAAAGTGGAGTCACAAGTAGACAGGATAGTGAAGGCGGTGTTTGTTATGCTTGCCTTTATTGGTCAGGGCATTGAGTTTAGGAGTTGAAAAATCACGTTGCGGCTGTACATGACTCAGATTCGGCCTCTTTTAGAATACCGTGTGCAATTCTGGACTCCCTGTTCTCGGAGGGATTTTGTGAATCTTGAAAGGATCATGCAAAGCTTTACAAGGATGTTGCCAGGGTTGGGGGGGTTCTGCTATAGGAAGAGGATGAATTGGTTGCGGCTATTTTCCCTGCAGCATCCGAGGCTGAGGGGCGACTGTATAAAGATATTTAAAAGGTATCTGGATGAGTATATGCATAGAAAGTTTTTCAGAGGAAAAAGGGCCAAACGCTAGCGAGGGGACTAGATTTTATCTCGGATAACTAGTCAGTATGGACAAGTTGAACCAAAGGGTCTGTTTCTGAGCTGTACAACTCAATAACGCTCAGAATATTCAACCAATGGCCCTTGTCATTCAGTGGTGTTACCATCACTGAATCCTTCACTATGAACACCATGGGGGTTACCATGGACCAGAAACTCATCTGGACTCATCATATAAATACTGTGGGCTACAAGGGCAGGTCAGAGACTTGGAATACTGTGGTGTATAACTCACCTCCTGAATCCCCATAGCAAATCCACCGAGTACAAAGCACAAGTCAGGAGTCTGATGGAAAACGCCCCACTTGCCTGGATGAGTGCAGCTCCAGTAACACACAATAAGCTCGCCACATTCAAGACAAAGCAGCCCACTTGATTGGGACCACATCTGCAAGCAGCCAGGCCCTCCACCACCCTCCACTCAGTAGCAGCAGTGTGTACAATCTGCAAGATGCATTGCAGAAATTCAAAGATCTTTAGCCAGATCCTCCCAAATCTATGACCATTTAGATTTAGAAGGACAAGAACAGCAGATACACAGGACTGTCACTTGCAAAAGCCCCTCCAAGCCACGCACCATTCTGATTTAGAAAAATATCACTGGTTCTTCAGGATTACTGTATCAACTCCCTGGAATTTTCCCCCCTTAGGGCTTTGTGAGTCTACCTACAGCACATGGACTACAGTGGTTACAAAAGATAGCTCACCAGGTTCTCAAAATCAACTAGGATCGGTCAATAAATGCTGGCGAGCCGACGATGCCCAGACCCGAGGAGTCATTTAAAAAATGTTCATTGAGGAGTTTAGAATTAAAATGGAGTTCCTTGGTGCTCAATGAGCTTCGAGTAATTTTTTTTTGTTCATTCATGGAATGTGGGCGTTTACATAAATGTGGGCTAGCAGTTATTGCCCCTTCCTAGTTGTCCTTGAGAAGATGGTAGACGGAAGTGGATACTGCAGTTGCTGGAGATCAGAGTCAAGATTAGAGTGGTGCTAGTCTTGCACAGCAAGTCAGGCAGCATCCGAGGATGAAAGGCTTTTGCCCAAAACGTTGATTTTTCCTGCTCTTTAGATACTGCCTGACCTGCTGTGCTACACCAGCACCACTCTAATCTTGACACAATGGTGCTAACCTCGACCCACAATCTCATTAGGGAAGGACTTGCAAGAAGCAGTGGCAGAATTCCAAGTCAGGATAGTGGCCACTGTTTGAGTCACTCACTTACACAATCTACATATTTTAGCTCCAGGTAAAAACAAGGACTGCAGATGGTGGAAACCAGAGTCTAGATTAGAGCGGTGCTGGAAAAGCACAGCAGGTCAGGCAGCATCCAAGGCTCCAACTAGCAGTGCATTTGCAACATTATTACTGACAAGTAAGACAAAAGGATTCCATGGAATTATTACCTTCACTTCATTTAAATTCCTCGCTCGTTTGAAGAAAGCAGAGCTAATTCGGCTTGGCTTCATCCATGGGGCTTGACTGGCACTGGGATCTTCAGAAAACATCTCAGTGAGAATTTCTTTCGTCACGTTAAATACAAGCTGGAAGAAGTAAAAGGGTAACGGAGAAAAAATTATATTAGATACGTCCTCCCCCTCCAAAAAAAGCTCGTTAGATCGCTACATGGAAAACAAAAAGGAATACTGTTCAAAATATATAAAATAGCAACTGTTTGCTCCACAATCTGAACCAAGGATAAATTTAGAATATCATTGATTGCAGGAGAGAAGGCAAAAGAGAGATTCAAGAAGGGGTTTAATAGGATTGCAAAACGACCAAGGGTAGGTGCAGACGTATTCGACAAGCTTACTAATATAATACTAAGGAAGGCACCACAACATAAAATGAGGCAAATCTTTGAAACAAAATGAATGACATTTGTGGGACATGCTGGAAATAGAAAGCAAACTATCATGGCTCCAATTATTACCTCCTAAAAGTTGACCAGAGGATTGGAGGGCAGCTAACTCCTCGATCAAAATAAGAAAAACAGGAATTTCTCAATCAGTTAGTTTTGCTTCATTTGTTGGTAAATTAAGAGTTAAAAATATGGAGATAAATACAAGCACTTCAAGAGACAGTAGCTAATCAGGAGCAATTAGCATGAATTTCTAATTAGCAGGTTGTGAACTATCAAATAATTTGACAAGGATGTATTAATAAAAGAGCAAATTAGTACGAAAAAAGCGTACATGGTTTACATGGATTTTCAGAAATTATTTCAAGAGTTGCCTCTGAGGAGACCAATGGCAAAACTCAAAAGCACCTCAAATGAAGGGGAGCATAGTCAAATGGATAGAGGTGGTTGGGAAATGCAAGGTTTGGGGTAAAATAAAGATTTCACACGAGAAAGGTGTGGAGAATGGAAGGGGCCCACAGGAGCCCATGCTCAGATCGCCCTTAATTGTTATAGTAATAAACACAATCTTGACTTGGGAATTTAAGAGAAGGAAACTAAATGATTCCAACTTGGGGTGAAGGGACAGAGATGGAATTGTAATGCAGTGACAGATACAGAAGAATATTTACCGGAAGATGGAATTGAAGTTGAGAGTGAGATGAAGTCATACATTGAGAAGCTAAAAAAGGAATTACACCTGAAACGGTAAAATCCTAATCCGATTACAGCAAAGGCCACAAAGTATTCAAACATACAGGTCATTTAAGGTGATAGATATGGCCATTAAAAAAAAAACTGACACTTCCAACTGCACACAAATGACTTAAGCCACTAAGTTGCATAAGATCTTAGAGAATATTTTGGTCAATTTTGGGAACCTCAACACAGCACAAATTCAGACTGAAAAGTGCAACTTTTAAGTCTTTCTTCATCTGAAAATTATGGAGTGACCTGTGGAAGATCAAGATTCTGGAGAGTTTTAAGAAGATGATTAATAATTAAATGTTGTATTATCAACCAATGGAAAGACAGATGATACAGAAGAATTAAAAAAAAATGAGTGACTGGAAGAGACACCATATATTATTAAATAGAAACAGAAACTATCGATTCTCAGAGTTGGCAAAGTGGTGATAGATGGGATTTTGTGAATAACAGGATGAGGAGGAGGTTGATGATGATAAATTAACAATGGGAGAGTACAAACAGTGGAGGAGAAAGGGGCTTTGGACTTTTAGGGAAGGGGCAAAATGGGAAATTGAATTCAAAGCTGTCATCAGGATCGAGATAATGTTTTTAACATGCTCTGTTATACATATCATCAATCAGAGCTGCTGTGGAGCACTATTAACTCAGACCTTTCTTGCTTAATTGAGATAAAATAATTTTGTGTTCAAACGCAAAAGCTGAAGCTCACCTCACAAAAAAACTCTTTTGCTCACACTCTCTACACCTTTCCATTCATTATTCTCAAGATAGTCTGGGGTATTCGTAGATCTCCTGGAGCGTGGCCAAGTTCCTTCTACTTCCTCAGCCACTGCATGAACCATCTTCTCAACCTCGAAAGCATCAGGAGCTACAGAAAAGTAAGGTTCCCTTTGGATTTTCAGAGGCACATCCTTTGGAGACGGGGCCTCCTGTACTGGCTGCTGCATTTGCTACAGCTCAGCCCAAAGTCCTCATCAAACGAATTTTGGTCATCTACCAGGTCATCGAGTGTCTCATGACTCAATTCCAACTCTGCCAGGCGTTTGGCTAATTCTTCCTGCCCACTTGTGCCAAACACTGGGCTTCCCTGTTGCAAAGTACACAGACTGTTGGTCAATCTAGAAACTGAAGGTCAGGAACAAAACTGAAATCAAAACATGAAAGCGGGGAGACAAACAAACAAGAACCTTCTTTTTATATCTCAGAGCATGTCTGACGAGTTGGCCACAGGCTGGAATTCATTTCCAATTTATTCTCAGCCATGTAATGAAAGTTAAGGTTTCCACATGGAGTGACATTAAACAGTATATTTTATCGGACTGAGTACTCAAACTGAATACACAATTCAGTTAATGGAGTCAGGAGAAATGCTTTATTCTCGTTTTCGATTTTTAAAAATAGTTGACTTGATCAAGGTGGTGGAAAAAATCATCTTTACAAAGTTGCAAAGTATCCCAAGTGGTCTTCCTGAGCTTTAAAAATGCATTTGTTAACCATTTAACAGTCTTTTTGTAAAGGGTCCTTCGTAAAGGGGAACACTCAGGGTAATTTCTGAAAATGAGACCTGCAAAATGTGCCTGAAAAAATTGGAGTTGTATTTTGACATATTGTTACAGAAACAATGACAATCCTGTAAGTATGTTAAAACATGGGAATTTAAGAAGCTCTGTAATTATTAATAAAACAATTGCATCAATGCTTCGAGACCAATAACACATCTCCAATTCTTGAAATTTAAATCCATCCCAAAACAGCTTCAAAATTAATATTTGCAGGTCGAGGACAAAGATCTGGAGATCATACCTCCTCCTTATCATCATCACTGTCATCTCTTTCAGATGTCTCCAATTGGATAACCGTCTTGTGTTCCTCCTCTCGATCCTTGGAAGGTGACCTGGGCCAGGATTCAACATCCAATTTGAACTGTAATCCTTGATTAGTAAGTTGGATCTTCTCAGCTCGAGACTTTGTGATTTCATGCAATTGTTCAACAGTGTCCTTGACAAAGGGAGATAGCTCAGGTGCACAATCCTTTATCTGAAATGCTTGGAACCAGCTGGTTCTCGGAATTTAGAACTCTTCAAATTTCAGAATAAGTGACAGTTTGATGGTGAAATGATTAAAAATCATACCGGAGGAATGATTTTTGTAAAATGGGGCAATGAAACAGAATTGTGGTTTGCCAGTGCTGCTCCCCCTGCCCCCACACTACGTCACATCTGAGTGATACGCCAAACAACCATGTTAATGAGGAAATAACTTCACAAAAACAACTTTGGACTTTGGAGCTTTTCGGATTTCGGGATTCAGGTTAAAGGATTGTCTACCGTTTCATATCAACCAAAGAATTGGCCTTTGAGTCACTGCTCTTCAGATCATCTCCGTTAAAGACATCCTTATCCTCACAATTGTCCTTGGGTTCCTCTCTTTTAATGTCCATTGTCCATGTGCTCCTCATGGATTTCCTCAGATTCAGGCTCGAGGAATGGTACTTTAAATTGTGCCTCAAGTTGGTCCTTTTCCCTGTTCAGTAAATCCAACAGAGGAGTTGAAGAGATCTCATGGATATTGAGTGAAAACCCCTCCCATTGTGCACTGGAAGAACACACAGACACATTGGTATTGATTTTGGTTTCTGTCTCCAGTCCTGCCTTGGATGCCTTCTCTATGAACACATCATTCCAGTTCATGTTTCTTCATTCTGGTCTCACTCAAGTTTGCCAATCGTTCCTCCTCACCAGACTTGGACAAGCTCTCTTTTCAATTTTGGTCATCTCCAAAAGTTTCCACTGCCTTGCTAGATTCATTAATAACGTGCAGCAAGTCAAACTTACTTGGTTCAGAAAACTGATTACTTGCATTTTGATCATTCAAGTTGTTTTTAAATGGACAGAGCTTAAAGTCTACTTGCCCTCCAGGAGTATTACTTCGACCAAACTCTTCCGCCTGCAGTTCTGCTAATTCTTTTGAAAGCTCTGGCTCAACCTCCATCACATGCCCCATTATTACGGCCTTCTGGCGTATCCAGCCCCGCACCAGCCCAAAAGCCATTGGCAAAGCTAGTTCTGCCCTTGAAGCGAAGTGTCTCTGGTTGGATGCTACTAACTAAACTTCTTGCACCAATTTGGAATTCAGGCAGCTCATCGGTTTCAGGCAATATGGCTGTTTGAGTGTGACACGGACAGAGACAGTGTGATGGCATGGGAGTCTGTTCCTCATTGCTGGCATCACTTTGCTCTTCTCAGTTGGTGATTTCAAGTCTACAAGTTGTTCTGAATGCACGCTACCACAGCTGGGAGAGTATTTCTCACCCAGTCGCTCACTGATTTCATCATCCACACTGATACTTGGTGAAACACTTCAAGAAAGCTTCTTCCCTTCATTCATTCCCTCCTGCTGAAATGCTCAGGACAGGAGAGCACTTGGGCCTCAGTGTGATTTTTGACTCTGGTGATTTTGATCAGATCGCTGGGTGAGCCTCTGAGGTAGGTTACGCCCCCAGTGGGTATCCTGGTCCCAATCAACCCCGTCAGGGTTGGCACACAGCATTTGGGATCTCCCAATCACATGCAGAATTCCTTGAACTGGCCAGTAAGGTATATTTGCATTCTTTTGTTGGCAATGAGTTAAAGCAGCCATGCTTCAGATCGTTCTGAAACTTTCACTAATCAACAACCCAACATTGAACAACAAGACTAATGATTTCTGCCAAACATTCTCGACATTCTAAAATCCGACAGTTTTGTTATATCGTGATACTTCTTTGCTTCGTCTTTCACAGAACAATTTCAGAATTAATTTAGGCAACACCAATCCGACCGAATCCGAGTCCCCTACTCGTCTCTTTTTTTTTCCAAAACAAAAGTGTCCTGGACTCTATTTTGGATCCACAGGTCCCCCACCTGTTAGTGGGTGTCCCACCTCCTCTTTAATCTTTCCTGAATTAATTCTTACCAAGGCCGATCCCTGGTAAGCAGCGAGGGGTCAAGTGAACCACTAATGAATGAGGGGGAAACCAAAGGGACAAAATACTCACGCCTGGCTGGCCGATTCCTCTACACTCAATAGCGGAGGACCCAAGGCACTTACACCGCTTCCCATAATCTGTCCGTACTGAGTCCGAGTCATAGCACCAGATGGGACCTGGACCCCAGTGGATAGGGGCGGGGGGGTTCTGTTCCGTGATTGGTCAATAAGCACTCACATTCTGTCTGGTTCTTTAAGACTTCATTCTTTATTTTTCATATGGCCGGGCACAGATCGCCCAGAAACACAGAGGTTATACGCTTCCGTGTTCCTCAGAGGAGCTGCACGCATGGCTTAAAACAAAGATATTTTTATACTTTTCTTAAAGAAAAGTACAGGCCATTGTCGCGTAGTAAATTCAGACAATTACCAATCAAGTTACAAAATAATCTTAACAGACAGCAACTTGATCCAATGATATTTCCTGGGAACCAACTTTATTTTCCGACACTTAAGCAACTTTTATCTCACTAACCAAATCTTTGCACCAGCAATTGAAGGTCAGTTAGATTGGCCAGTAATGTATCATCTAGTCTAGTTATTTCTGTGCTGTAAAGGAAGCATTGTTTGCTAATCTCTGTTGAGGCAGACTGTGATTTGTCAACTATGGACTATAACAGCGTTAAAAGCCATTTTATGCAGCTTTTAGCAGAATTGTCAATTTGCAGCCGAGAAGCCATTTTGTCATATTATTTGCATTAAGAAGCCATTTTGTTCCCATTTTAGTTAGTAAGAGCATGTGTGAAGTGGTTGTTCCTGACAACAACTGGTTACCTCAGTCTGCATTCAGGATTCAGATCCTCAGTAGATAGAGATAGGGAAGTGGGAAGCAAAACAAAGGTCACATTTCATGTACAAAAGGGGATTGAATATGAATGAGCAGTGATTTAATTGTTTGAAAACTGACAGCATAGGGGTCGGATCACAGTATGTGTGGCAGTTCTCTATTCCAACAATACTTCAATACTTCGTAGAAATCTTTCACCCACTAGACTGCTTTAAGGCACATCTCAAAAACTCACCCAATAGAACTAATTATATTCTGTATGAACATGTAATATTCTGCAGCAGCAAGTGTACAACCTTCAGCCATCATTTCCTCTTTAAAAATAATGATCCATTCTTTCTTTTTCACATACAGAGTAAACAGATCAACTTCATTACAAATGCATTTTAAAAAAAAAGACGTTAAACTCCAGATAGCTCTGACCATGAAATAGTTTATCTCAAAAGGTTGATTCAGCATTGACATCAAAATGCATGGGGTCATAGAGTCAGTTATACAACAGACCTAGCTCATCCGCACCAACCAGATATCCCAACGTGATCTAGTCCCAGTTTGCCAGCATTTGGCCCAATCCTTCTCAACCCTTCCTATTCATGTCCCCATCCCAATGCCTTTTAAAAGGTACAAGTTGTAATTGTACCCCTCTCCACCACTCTGGCAGCTCATTCCATGTGTGCAGCTCCCTCTGCCTGAAAAGTTATCCGTCAGGCCCTTTTTAAATCTTTCCCTCTCACCTTAAACCTATGCCCTCTGGTTGACAACTTTCCTGCCCTGGGAAAAAAATCTTGGCTACTCAACATATCCATACCCCTCATGATTTCATAAGTCTCTACAAAAACCCTTCAGCCTCCAATGCTCCATGGGAAAAATACTTCAGCCTATTCAGCCTCTCCCTGCAACTCAGTCTCGGCAACATCCTTGTAAATCTTTTCTGCACTCTCTCAGATTTAACATCCTTCCTACAGAAAGGTGATCAGAACTGTATGCAGTATTCTAGGCGAGGCCTCACTAACGTTCTGTACAGCTGCAACGTAACACTTCAACCACTACAGTCAATGTTCTGACCGATGAAGGCAAGCATGCTTTCTTCACCACCCTCTCTACCTGCAACTCCACTTTCAAAGAACTATGCACCTGCATCCTGAGGTCTCTTTGTTCAGCAACACACCCAGGACCCGACCGTTAACTGTATAAACTAGTGACTGGATAGAGAACTTTGAAAATGAGACTTGATAGAGAAGTTTAAAAATGAAGACCATAAGACAGAGGAGTGGAAGGAAGGCCATTTGGCCCATTGAGTCCGCTCCGCCATTTAATCATGGCTGATGGGCATTTCAACTGCACTTACCCGCACTCTCTCCGTAGCCCTTAATTCCTTGTGGGATCAAGAATTTATCAATCTCTGCCTTGAAGACACCCAACATCCCAGCCTCCACTGTGCTCCATGGCAATAAATTCTGGCTGAAGAAATATCTCCTCATTTCCATTATAAATTGATGCCCTCTCATTCTAAGACTGTGCGCACGGGCCCTAGTTTCCCTGCCTAACGGTAACAACTTCCTAGCTTCCACCCTTTCTAAGCCATGCGTTATCTTGTAAGTTTCTATTAGATCTCCCCTCAACCTTCTAAACTCTCATGAATACAATACCAGGCTCCTCAGCCGTTCATCGTATGTTATGCCTACCATTCCAGGGATCATCCGTGAGTCTCTGCTGGGCACACACTAGTGCCAGTATGTCCTTCCTGAGGTGTGGGGCACAAAATTGGACACAGCATTCTAAATGGGGTCTAACTTTATCAAGTCTCAGAAGCACATCAATGCTTTTATATTCCAACCCTCTTGAGATAAATGACCACATTACATTTGCTTTCTTAACCACGGACTCAATCTATAAGTCAACCTTGAGAGAATCCTGGACGAGCACTCCCAGATCCCTTTGTACTTTGGCTTAAGGAATTTTCTCACAGTTTAGAAAATAGCCCATGCCTGTATTCTTTTTTTCAAAGTGCAAGGCCTTGCATTTGCTCACGTTGAATTTCATCAGCCATTTCCTGGACCACCCTCCAAAACTGTCTAAATCTTTTTGCAGCCTCCCCACAGCCTCAGAACATCCTGCCTGTCCACCTAACTACTTATCATCGGTGAACTTTACCAGAAAGCCCCCAGGTCCCTTCATCCAGATCATTATTATATAAAGTGAACAGCTGCGGCCCCAACACTGAATCCTGCGAGACACCACTTGTCACCGGCTGCCACCCCGAAAAAGAACCTTTTATCCCAACTCTCTGCCTTCTTTCAGATGGCCAATCCTCAATCCATGCCAGTAGCTCACCTCAAACACCGTGGGCCCTCACCTTACTCAGCAGCCTCCCATGATGCACCTTACCAAAGGCCTTTTGGAAGTCGAGATGGATAACATCCACTGGGTTTCCCTGGTCTAATCTACTTGTTACGTCTTCAAAGAATTCGAACAGGTTTGTCAGGTACGATCTCCCCTTACTAAATCAATGCAGACTCGTTCTAATCTGACCCTGCACTTCCAAGGATTTAGAAACATCATCCTTAACAACATATTCGAGAATTTTATCGACAACCGAGGTTAGGCTAATCGGCCTATAAGTTTCCATCTTTTGGCTTGATCCTTCTTGGACAAGGGGGTTACAAAAGCAATTTTCCAATCATCTGGGACTTTCCCTGACTCTATTGATTTTTGAAAGATCACAACCAACGCCTTATAGAACATAGAAGAATACAGCGCAGTACAGGCCCTTTGGCCCTCGATGTTGCGCCGATCCAAGCCCACCTAACCTACACTAGTCCACTATCCTCCATATGCCTATCCAATGCCCGCTTAAATGTCCATAAAGTGGGAGAGAGTCCACCACTGCTACTGGCAGAGCATTCCATGAACTCACGACTCGCTGAGTAAAGAACCTACCCCTAACATCTGTCCTATACCTACCACCCCTTAATTTAAAGCTATGCCCCCTCATAATAGCTGACTCCATACGTGGAAAAAGGTTCTCAGAGTCAACCCTATCTAAACCCCTAATCATCGTGTACACCTCTATTAAGTCACCCCAAACCTTCTTTTCTCCAATGAAAACAACCCCAAGTGCCTCAGCCTTTCCTCATACGATCTTCCTACCATACCAGGCAACATCCTGGTAAACCTCCTCTGCACCCATTCCAGTGCCTCCACATCCTTCCTGTGGTATGGCGACCAAAACTGCACACAATACTCCAGATGCGGCCGCACCAGAGTCTTATACAACTGCACATGACCTCAGGACTCCGGAACTCAATTCCTCTACCAATAAAAGCCAGTACGCCATATGCCTTCTTCACCGCACTATTTACCTGGGTGGCAACTTTCAAAGATCTGTGTACATGGACACCAAGATCCCTCTGCTCATCCATACTACCAAGTATCCGACCATTAGCCCAGTACCCCATCTTTTTGTTACTCTTACCAAAGTGAATAAAATGTTTAATACATGTAAAACTTCAGTATGGATACACTCACATTCCAGGCAATTCTCTCAATAAAATCCTAGGCAAGCCTATGACAACTTTGTCAAAGAATTAATAAATGGAAACTTAACAAAGCCATTATGGAATCAGACAATCTTTAAAAAGAGGTTTCTAAATCCTAAAAAAAAAGAGATAATAATGACAACAAAATGTTAATATTTTCTCAGATAGGATGTCAATTGCTATATAGTCCAATGAGAGTCAACATTAGGATACAGGTCATTTGGTCAATGCTCTATAAATCTTACTTGGGCTTTTTCTAATTAAGAAAAAGATTTATAACTTGAGGACTGAATTTGTCAAAGATCAGCATTTTAAAATAAAAGCAGAAACAGATATCACATTTCAAATACTGGACATCAGATGAGTTATGGCTGAAAAAGGCAATTAAATTCTATTGATTTAGCATAACAATGTTTGCATTTTAACTTGAATCACGTGCAGCAGTTTGTATGACATTTATTGTCAGATTTATAAACTTTTCACAATTTTAGATCAAAACTCAATTCAACAAAATCCTAAGGATTCAGCATGTTTCAAACATTTGTATCGTAGCCACAGACAATGACTTTTTAAAAATAAACATCTTTCATTCCGATGTATCATTTTGTAGGTGATGCAATATCATTTTAATTTGGATTGTAAATGGGGTGGTTTCATTGTAATTATTTGTTTTTATTGCATCCAACTTCTTAATATATTCGGCAGGCAATCCATTCTGTTTTGCACCTGTACAAATTACCTTTTTGTAAAGTGGAGATGGCAGGGTAGAATTAAAATTCTCTATTTCCTTAGCCACTTCCCTCAGAACTCTGGGATGTGGCCCATCGGGCCAGGATATTTATCAATTTTGTTACCTTTTAGCTTTTCTAGCACTTTCTCTTTTGTAATGGCAACCATTCTCAACTCTGCTCCCTGATTTTCCTTAATTGTTGGGATATTACTCATGTCTTCCACTGTGAAGACTGACACAAAGTACTTATTAAGTTCTTCAGCTATTGACTCCCATCTCTAGCCTTCCTGCATCAATTTGGAACAGCTCAATTTCTACTTTTGCCACTCATCTGTTTCTTATGTATTGAAAGCAACTTTCACAAACATTTCTAATATTACTGGTGAGCTTACCTTCATATTTGATCCTCTCCTTCCTTATTTCTCTCTTTGTTATCCTCTGTTTGTTTTTGTAGTCTTCCCAATCTTCTGATTTCTCAGGCTTCCCAGCCACTTCATAGGCTCTCTCTTTTTCTTTGATACATTTCCTGACTTCCTTTGTCAGCCATGGCTCTCTAAATCCACCTCCCCCCATCCGGAAACACCCAGAAACTCCTGCCATTGTTGCTCTCCTGTCTTGCCCACTAGGCTCTGCTTCCAGTTGATTTTCCTCAGTTCCTCTCTCACGCTCCTGTGAGAGAGGTGTTATAATGGTGTTATTTAACTGTAACACCATTATATCCGATTTTGCCTTCTCTCTTTCAAACTGCAGCCTGAACTCTACCATATTATGATCGCTGCCTCCTACGTGTTCCCTGACTTTAAGATCTTTTATGAAGTCTGGCTCATTACATAAAACTAAGTCCAGAATAGTCTGCTCCCACGAGGGCTCCATCACAAGCTGTTCCAAAAAGACATCCTGTAAGCATTCCATGAATACCCTTTGTTTGGATCCACCTGCAACATTATTCAACTAGGTCATTTGCATATTCAAGTACCCCATGGTCACCTTGACCTTGCCATTCTGACATGCCCTATCTATTTCCTGGTACATCTTGTGCCCTTGGTCCTGACCACTGCTGTGAGGTCAGTACGTAACGCCCATTACGGTTTTTTTGCCTTTGTGGTTCTTCGACTCCACATCATCTGATCCTATGTCATTCAGTGCCATGGATTTAATTTCATTCTGAACTAATAAGGCAACCCTGCACCCTCTGCCCACCTCCCTCTCTTTGTGATAAGTTGTAAACCCTTGGCTGTTTAACTGCCAGTCCTAAACCCCCTGCAACCACGTCTCTGTGATGTCAACTACATCATCATCATTCATGATGATTTGTGCTGTTAATTCATCTACTTTGTTACAAATACAAAGAGCATTCAGGTAAAGTGCCTTAATGCTAATTTTCTTATCCTCATGATTTCCAACATCTCTAGTCATATGTTCAAAGTTATCCTTCGTTTTTGCTTCATTCCTGGTCTGCCTTGAACTGAAACCCTGCACACATGCTAACCTGTTGCTTATCGTTCTACTTGACCCCATACTCCCTGTTGCTTTCCCTTTCCCTTCCCCCAGACTCATAAGTTTAAAGTCCGAGTGACCACCCTATTTATCCTTTTCACCAGAACACTGGTTCAAGATCGGTTCAGGTGGAGACTGTCTCATCGGTATAGATCGCCCCTGTTCCAAAACTGATGCCAATGTCCCATGAAATGGAATCCCTCGTTCCCACACCAATCTCCTAGCCACGTGTTTACTTCCCTAACTTGTTTATCCCTATGACAATTAGCACTTGGCTCGGGCAGTAATCCAGAGATTATGACCCTCGAGGACCTGTTCTTCAATTTCCTTCCTCGTGCTTGATACTCCCCACACAGGCCCACCTGCCTAGCCTTGCCTATGCTGTTAGTGCTAACATGGATCACAACAACTGGATCTTCTCCCTCCCGCTCCAATATCCTTTCAAGCCGGTTGGAGATGTCCAGCATCCTGGCACCGGTCCAGCAACACACCATGTGGGACTCCCAATCCGATTCGTAAAGGATACTATCTGTACCCCTAATTATAGAATCCCCTGTAACAACTATTTGTATTTTTGCTCCCGCTCTTGAGTGGCCTTCTGAACCATGGTGTCATGGTCAGCTGGCTCATCCTGTCCACAGCCCTTTTCCTCATCCATACAGGGAGCAAAAATCGCATACCTGTTGGACAAAGTCAAGGGCTGAGGCTCCTCCACTCCTGAACTCAGAATTCCCTTTCCTGCCTCACTTACAGTCACACCCAGTTTTTCCTGATCACTCACTGAATTTGAATTACTTAATCTACCGGGTGTGACTGCCTCCTGAACCACTGCGTCCAGGTAACTCTCCCCCTCCCGGATGTGCCGCAGTGTTTGAAGCTCAGATTCCAGATCATCAATTCTGATCCAGAGTTCTTTGAGCAACCAACACTTGCTGCAGATGTGGTCACTGCCCTTCACAATGGGATCAGCCAGCTCCTACAATATACAGCTACAGCACATCACCTGTCTAGCCAACTCTACTTATTTAATTAATTTATACAAAATCATAAGTTAAATATTATTCAACTAACCAACTAATAATGAACTTTTAATCAATCACACGATACACAAGAACTATCAATTGCCTTACCTTAGCAACACACGAGAGTCCTTTTCTTTGGTGAGAGAAGAGGGCGGGGGGAGACACGACACGTGTAGTACATCGGGATTCAGTTGCTGCCCAAATATATACCCAACAGTCCTCTGCGCCTCGCTGTGGCCTGTCGCTCTGCTGCTCCTTCAAAAGCCTCACTTATCAAGCAGTCTCACGTCCGTTCCTGCTCAGTGTTCGCTCCGCCAAGCTAAGTTTTTATATTTTAAAGTTATCATCCCATCGGGTCTCTGGTCCTCATTGTCGCTCCTCCCACTCCAACTGCCACCCATAAAATGAAGAACACTGATCCCCCGAGGTAAGTTTGTATATTTTAAAGTTAACTTCCCATCAGGCCTCTGGTCCTCGCTGAAGGTGCTTCAGCTGCATGGAGGGAAAAATGTTTTCACTTGTGAGGCTGACCTGAACAGGAAGTTCACATTAACGAATCAAATCAGAAATTCAAAACAAGATATTCTTCCCTGAGAAGAGTGACAACATGGAACTTGCTTATGCCAGGAATGCTTCAGTTGAATGGCACGAATATGTTTAAGGGGAAATTAGATAAGTACCTCAGGGAGAAATATACAGAAGGATGCACTGATGGGATGAGACAAAGTGGGATTAGAGTCGCATGGAGACTAAATAACCGCAATAGCCTGTTGGGCCAAAAGGCACGTTTCCCTGCTGTAAATCTTCTGGAAAAGTTCTGGTCTCCTTCACTCAAGAACCATTTAATCACCAACTAATTTGGACAAAAGGGGTCCCACTGGAGTATGAAAGAGAAATACAAGAGACATCCCTTCATAAGGTTACACAATTAACATCCATTACTGAAAGTACCTCTGCAGAGAGCACGGTTTAATCTTCAGCTTCTCAGTATCAGTGGAGTACAGAGTTTGAATTTGCGGTTTGGTTGAGCTTGAGCTGCCAACATCAAGATCTTTACTGGGTTCAGCTTGGGTCTTCGTCATAAACTCATCATAGGACTGAAAGAAACATGGACAGAAAGTGAAATCAAACATTGGGATTTAAAGAAGTACACATGACACTACTTTGCCAACTGCACGGAAATCAATGTACTTCTGAATTTTTAAATAAGTTTTCTGGCAACTAAGGAATAGCAGGGCTTGATTTTCAGCAAACTACTCCAGTGAGGACTCAAGTTTTCAAATCAATCAGAAAGTTGAAGCATTTTCTGGATGTATGCAGGAGAGCCAGACAGGTAAGCCAAAAACAGATAAAGCATTTGCCATTTGAAATAATAGAAAATTCAGATGTAGGATGCAGTGTTCATAGTCGTGATGTAATGGTACAATATAATACTGAACAGTTGCTAAACTGAAGCACTTACCAAAATATTGTCCACCCGATCACGTTTTCTCCTGCCAAATGTCTTCATCTTCTGCCAGCCTGTCTTCTGATACTGCTCCTGGTTGAAACCAAACAACTTCATTAGAAATGAAGATCTGGGGATAGAAGCACAGGAGAAATGGCAACTAATGCACACACCCTAAATACACAGACAAAACAACCTCCAATCCATTATCCTTCCTGTAAACTGCTCAATGAAGACTTTGATGCTTGGACCTTCTGATTCTTCTCCCATTCTGAAAGATGTAAAATTGGATGAAACTCAAAGCATGTTCCATTGAACAAAAATCACTAAATGCTTTAAAACGTAATTATAATTGAAGTGAATAACATCAGTGAGATCCAAAAGCATATACAAAACAACTTTAAGGTAGCATGCAATACTCCCAGATTATGAGAAGGTTTGACATTTTCCCTTGCCTAAGACCGAGACTGAGAAATGAGTAATTATTCACTTATCAATTCACCGCATTACGTGGTTCAGCACTTTGCCAACAAGTGCTGGCCTCTGCTCTGTCAAATTCCAAAAATATTCTGCCTTTAATAGACTGTAGCTGAAAATGTGTTGCTGGAAAAGCGCAGCAGGTCAGGCAGCATCCAAGGAACAGGAGAATCGAAGTTTCGGGCATAAGCCCTTCTTCAGGAAACGTTGATTCTCCTGTTCCTTGGATGCTGCCTGACCTGTTGCCCTTTTCCAGCAACACATTTTCAGCTCTGATCTCCAGCATCTGCAGTCCTCACTTTCTCCTTTAATAGACTGTAGGCAGACAACTGAAGATCAGCGCTGTGGGAGGTCTCACAATAAATATTGGGGTTGACGTGGACCCAGCATTTCAGGAAGGTCAAATCGTTCTCAGTTTAACAGATGAGTTCATCAAAGCTATATGATCTAACCACTGACCACTGCCTCACGTGGCTCCAGGCAGGAAGATTTTGATAGGTTTCTCAGCTAACACCGTCAAAGGCAAGTAACATGCCCAGAAATGTTGGTGTGGGAAATAGTACAGATCAGACTGAAGAAACATTACAGTCGAGTTATAAAGACAAAGCAAAGGAAATGAACAGTCCCAAATTTGCTCTGTGAATGAAAAGCTGATTTACACATGCCCATTCTCAGTCCCTGGCAAAGTGCAACACTTCACAAACTGAGCTCAAAGGGAAGTCAGGCTAGACAATGAGCTGCTTGATGTTGACTTTAGACCGTGGTAAAAAGTTCACATTGCAATGTTTCAAGTCTGAGTTACTGGAAGGAGTCATCCAGTGAACACTTCAATGTCAGTGCCACAGTAAAATAGAAGTTGCATTGTTGCAATAGGAAAGAACTTGGTCTTCGTGCTGGACAATACTTTTTAACCAATGCTCAAGTCATCCACCTTAACCTCAAATTGCCAAAAAACTTGCAATATATATAACTTTTCACACTTGCACCATGTTGTTCCCAACCTTTGAAGTATAGCCACTAATTATAATATCGTCAAAAGCTGCAACAAACTTTCACACAGCAAGTTCCCACAAATTAGAGAAATGGTTCAGTAAACGTTGAGCCAGACTGACTCATGTAGTAGACTGACCAGCACCATGAGGGAGAACTCCACTCCTCTTCAATGTCACACCAAAACTCTTTTAAAAAACTCACCCAAGGGGGAAAATGGGGCCTCACTTTGAAAACAATACTTCAGTACTGCACCAGGACTGTCATCCAGGATTTCACTTCAGCGTTAATCCCCTCTGCTGACTGAGGAAGAGTGCCACTGAGCCATGGCTAACACTCAGAGCTATTACATTGTGTCTCCAGTTGGGAGTAAAAGGAGGTTCCTCGAGGATCACTGGGGAGATCAGAGTAAAATGGGGCTCCTCAGTTCCTGACCTTACTTCCATCATAAGGTCAGAAGTGTGGATGGTTGCACAATTTTCAATACAATTCATAGACTGCTTCAGTATCTGAGGAGTTATGTTCAAAGGCAACAAGATCTACACAATATGCAGATTTGGACTGGCAAGAGGCAAGTAATTTTCGCATCAAAACTGCAAATTAATGACCATCTCCAGTTGGAGGCCTGTGACCAGTGGTGGCCCAGAAGGATCGTTGCTGGGTTCACTGCTTTTCGCCATTTACATAAATGATTTGGATGTGAACATGGAACATAGCAAGGTTAGTAAGTTTGCAAATGACACCAAAATTAGAGGTGCAGTGGACAGTGATGAAGGTTCAGAATACAACAGGATCTCGAACAGATGGGCTGAGGAGTGGCAGATGAAGTTTAATTCAGATAAATGTGAGGTGCTGCATTTTGGAAAGGCAAATCAGGTCAGGACTTATACACTCGATGGTAAAGCACTGGGGAGTGTTGCTGAACAAAGAGACCTTGGAGTGCAGGTTCATAGTTCCTTGAAAGTGGAGTGACAAGTAAGCAGGATTGTGAAGGTGGTGTTTGGTATGTTTGACTTTATTGGTCAGAGCATTGAGTACAGGAGTTGGGAGGTCATGTTGCGGCTGAATAGGACACTGATTAGGCCTCTTTTAGAATACTCTGTGCAATTCTGGACTCCCTGCTCTTGGAAAGATGTTGTGAATCTTGAAAGGGTTATGCAAAGATTTACAAGGGTTTTGCCAGGGTAGGGGGCTTCTGGTATAGGAAGAAGATGAATTGGTTGGGGTTACTTTCCCTGGAGCATCAGAGGCTGAGAGGCAACTATGAAAAGATTTATAAAATTATGAGTGGTATGGATCGGGTAAATAGATAAGTCTTTTCCCTGGTGAAGGCAAATCCAAAACTAGAGGGCATAGGTGAGAGGGGAAACCTTTAAAAGGTACGTAACGGGTAACTGATTCATGCAGAGGGTGGTGTGTACATGGAATGAGCTGCCAGAGGAAGTGGAGGCGGCTGGCATAATGACGATATTTAAAAGGCATCTGGCGGAGTATATGAATAAGAAGGGTTTAAGAGGGAAATGGACCAAATGCTGGCAAATGGGACTAGATTTTATCTCGGATAACTGGTCTGTATGGACAAGCAGAACCGAAGGGTCTGTTTCTGAGCTGTACATCTCTACGACTCTAAGAGACAATTTAACCAATGGCCCTTGACATTCAATGGTGTTACCATTACTGAATCTTCCACAATGAACATCATCGGGGTTACCATGGACCAGAAACTCATCTGGACTCATTATATAAACACTGTGGGCTACAAGGGCAGGTCAGAGACTTGGAATACTGTGGTGTATAACTCACCTCCTGATTCCCCATAGCAAATCCACGGAGTACAAAGCACAAGTCAGGGGTCTGATGGAATACACCCCACTTGCCTGGATGAGTGCAGCTCCAGTAACACACAAAAAGCTCACTACATCCAAGACAAAGCAACCCACTTGATTGGCACCACATCCACAAGCAGCCATGCCCTCCACCACCCTCCACTCAGTAGCAGCAGTGTGTACAATCTACAAGACGCATTGCTGAAATTCAGAGATCTTCAGCCAGATCCTCCCAAATCTGTGACCATTTAGATCAAGAAGGACAAGAGCAGCAGACCGCCACCTGCAAGTTCCCCTCCAAGCCACCCATCATTCTGACTTCGAAAATTATCATTGTTTCTTCAGGATTGCTGTATCAAATTCCAGGAATTCCCTCCCGAAGGGCATTATGGGTCTACCTACAGCGCATGGACTGCAGTGGTTACAAAAGATAGCTCACCAGTTTCTCAAAAGCAACTAGGATCGGTGAATAAATGCTGGCCAGCCGGCGATGCCCTGTGAGTCATTTTAAAAATGTTCATTGAGGAGTTTAGAGTTAAAATGGGGTTCCTTGGTACCCAATGGGCAAAGAGGAATTTTTTTTGTTCATTCATGAAATGTGGGCGTCACTGGCTGGCCAGCACTTATTGCCCCTTCCTACTTGTCCTTAACAAGATGGTGCTGAGGTAGACCCACAATCTCATTCGGGAGGGACTTCCAAGATGCAGTGACAGATTTCCAAGTCAGGATAGTGGCCACTGTTTACAAGATGAGTCACTCACTCACTTACTACATATTTTAACTCCAACCAGCATCACGTTTGCAACATTATTACTGACAAGTAGGAAAAAAGGATTACGTGGAGTTATTACCTTTACTTCATTTAAATTCTGTGGGTTCCTCACTCGTTTGAAGAATGAAGAGCTAATTCGGCTAGGCTTCATCCACAGGGCTGGGCTGGCATGGAGGTCGTCAGAAAAGATGTCAACAAAAATTTCTCTTGTAACATTAAGGACAAGCTGGAAGAAGTAAAAGACTAACAGAGAAAAGATTATATTAGATGCGTCCTCTCCACTCAACAAAAAGCTTATGAGATCATTACAGTAAAAACAAAAGGGAATCCTGTTCAAAATATATAAAATAACAACTGTTTGCTCCACGATCTGAACCAAGGATACATTTCAAAGTTCATTGATTGCAGGAGACAAGGCAAAAGAGAGATTAGAGAAGGGGTTTAAAAGGATTGCAGAACTACCAAGGGTAGGTGCAGATATATTAGACAAGATTTCCTGTATAATACTGAGGAAGGCAGACAACATAAAAGGAGGCAAATCTTTGAAACAAAATGAATGACATCTGTGGGACATGCTGTAAATAGAAAGCAAGCTATCATGGCTCCAATTATTAAGGTGAATAATAATCAAATATTGGATTATCAACCAATGGAAACAGCAATAGAAAGTCAGAAACGATGGAGAAGAGTTTGAAAAAAATACTGAGTGGCTGGAAGGAACACCATATATTATGTAAATAGAAACAGAATCTATAGGTTCTCAGACTGGGCAAAAGTTATGACAGATGGGATTTAACGCATAACAGTACAATGGTGATGAGGATGATAAATTAATAATGGGAGAGTACAAACAGTGGAGGAAAAAGGGGCTTTGGATTTTTAGGGAAGGGGCAAAATGGTAAATTGAATTCAATGCAGTCATCAGGATCGAGATAATGTTTTTAACATGCTCTGTTACACATATCATCAATCAGAGCTGCTGTGGAGCACTCTTCACCCATACCTTTCTTGCTTAACTGAGAAAAAATAATTTTGTTTTCAAATGCAAAATCTGGGTCTCACCTCACAATAAGCTCTTCTGCTGACACTCTCGTCATCCTTCCATTTATAATTCCCAAAGTCTGGGGGTATTTGCAAATCCCCCAGATCATGGCCAAGTTCCTGCCATTTGCACAGCTCCTCAGCTGCTGCATGAACCAATGTCTCAATCTCAACAGCATCTTGAGCGAAAGCAAAGTTATTTTCCCCTTGGATGTTTCGGGGCACATCTTTTAGGGACTGGGGCTCCTGCACTGGGCTGCCCTGTTGCAAAGTACACAAACTGTTGGTCAATCTAGATACTGAAGGTCAGGAACAAAAATGATGGAATTCATTTCAAAACATTAATGAACAATACATGGTTATAATAAACTGTGAAATCAAAGCATGAAAATGGGAGACAAACAAACGAGAATCATCTTTTTATATCTCAGAGTATGTCTGACGTGTCAGACACAGGCTGGAATTCATTTCCAATTTATTCTCAGCCATGTATTGAAAGTCAAGGTTTCCACATGGAGTGAGATCCAGAACATTAAATAGTATATTTTATTAGACTGAGTACTCAAACTCAATACAAAATTGACTTGATGGAGTCAGAACAAATGCTTTATACTCCTTTTTAAGTTTTAAAAGTTTTTGGCCTTAATCAAGGTGGTGAAAATAATCATCTTTACAAAATTTCAAAGTATCACAAGTTGTTTCCCTGAGCTTGAAATATAAATTTAGTATGATTAGATTAGATTAGATTAGATTACAGTGTGAAAACAGGCCCTTCGGCCCAACAAGTCCACACCGACCCGCCGAAGCGAAACCCACCCATACCCCTACATTTACCCCTTACCTGACACTACAGGCAATTTAGTATGGCCAATTCACCTGACCCTGCACATCTTTGGACTGTGGGAGGAAACCGGAGCACCCGGAGGAAATCCACGCAGACACGGGGAGAACGTGCAAACTCCACACAGTCAGTCACCTGAGGCGGGAATTGAACCCGGGTCGCTGGCGCTATGAGGCAGCCGTGCTAAACACTGTGCCACTGTGCCGCCCACCATGAAAAGAACACGTCACATTTATCCATTAAGTGGAATCAATATTCCATTCGGCTCACAAAGGGAGATATCATGGACTATCATGGAGTGTGGAGGATGAGAAGAATACAGTTATTGAACTGAAAAGAATACTTTTGGACAGTTCAGGATCAGATACATTGTGATGAAAACAGTGAATATTCTTCAAACTATGCAATCAAAAACATATGGCTTGTTACAAGTAACCATAGAGAAAGTAATGGCCATTTTAGGAAACTGATATAGACTGTTCAAATCTTTCCTGGCTCACAGTATAAGTATGGAGAATCTCTTTATCTTCTAACTGTTGTGTACTTTGGGGAATGAACGATTTCAAACTGAATGTTCTGAGCTTCAGCTTTTCAAAATCAGATCACTTTCAGTTGACTGCTGCACCCCTTTTTATTCCTGCGCTTTATAGGGAAACACAAATATTGACAAATGAGAAGAGCATGTGTCAGTTTAGTCAGGATGTTGCTGTGTCAAATCAAACTGACTCAAGCACCTATTTCAGTGATTTCCGATATTGAATGCTCAGAAAGGAATGGACAGCATGAGAACTTGTCAAGCACTTTTATGAAAGAGCTGCTTGTCCAATCAATGTAAATATGTGCAAACCATAAACCCTTCTGTTCTTCTAATCAGATGATCATTCAGTCTCAGGATTTTGCTTCCGAACACTACGCTGGAAAAATTGCGTGCGAACTGAAAAAGCCAGAGATGATTCAAAACTTAGCTTAAAAGATCCACTTTTAGGGAAGGACAGAAAAGTACAGGAGGAAAAGGTTTGAATTTCAATAGCAATCCTTCAGTTCTAAACTCAGTAATTACACAGTGGAAATAGTCACTAAATCCTTGAGAAATAATCAGGCGTACTTACACTTATTTTGAGAATTGATGGGCAAGGTAGAAAACACTGAGACACCAGAAATTTTAAGAATATCCCCCACAGCTTGATTTTATCACCCACAAATATATTAACAATTTATCAAGATATTCCTCACAACAGTCTTTTTGGAAAGTGTCCTTGGGAAAGGGGAACACTCAGGGTAATTTCTGAAAATGTTGACGTGCAAAATGTGCCCAAATAAAGTGGAGTTGTATTTTGACATTTGTGACGGAAACAATCACAATCCGACATTTATGTTAAAATATGGGAATTTAATATGCTCTGGGATTATTCATCAAACAATGCTTCAAGACAAATAACACATTCCAATTCTTAAAATTAAATCCATCCCAAAACTGGCTCAAAATTAATACTTACAGGTCGAGGGCAAGGATCTTGAGATAGTACTTCCTCTTTATCATCAACACTGTCATCTCTTTCAGATGTCTCCAATGGATGACAGTCTTCTGTTCATCCTCAAGATCCTTGGAAGGTGACCTGGGTGAGGATTCAACATCCAATTTGAACTTTAATCCTTCTCAGCTCTTCTCTTCTCTAATATCCCAAGTTGCCAGCATTTCGCCCATATCCTTCTCAACCCTTCCTATTCATATATCCAACTCAAAGCCTTTTATAAGTTAAAAGTTGTAATTGTACCCCTCTCTACCACTCTGGCAGCTCATTCCATGTATGCAGCACGCTCAGCCTGAAAATGTTAATCCTCAGGCCCTTCTTAGATCTTCCCCTCTCACCTTAAACCTATGCCCTCTAGTTTTGGACTCCCAAAACCTGGGGAAAAGATCTCGGCTATTCACCCTATCCAACCCCCTCTACAAAAATCCTTCAGCCTCCAATCATCCAGGGAAAAAAATGTTTCAGCCTATTCAGCCTCTCCCTGTAACTCAATCCCAGCAACATCCTTGTAAATCCTTTCTGCACACTCTCAAGTTTAACATCCTTCCTGTAGAAAGGCGATCAGAACTGTGTGCAGTATTCTAGAAATGGCCTCACCAATGTCCTGTACAGCTGCAACGTAACGCCTCAAGCCCAACAGTCAATGTTCTGACCAATGAAGGCAAGCACGCCAAATGTCTCCTTCGCCACTCTTTCTACCTGCAACTCCACTTTCAAGGAACAATGCACCTGCATCCCGAGGTCTCTTTGTTCAGCAACACACCCAGGGCCCGACCATTAACTGTATAAGCTAGTGACCGGATAGAGAACTTAAAAAATAAAATTTGATAGAGAACTTTAAAAATGAAGCAGCCCAAACTGCATGGAGGGAGAATGTCTTCACTTGTGAGGCTGACCTGGACAGGAAGTTAACATTAATGAATCGAATCAGAAATTCAAAACAAAACTTTCTTCCTTGGAAAGGGGACAACATGGAACAACATGACAATTAGTACCGGGAATGCTGAAGTTCAATAGCATGAATATGTTTCGGGGGAAATTGGATAAGTACCTCAGGGGGAAACATACAGAAGGACGCACTGATGGGATGAAACAAAGTGGGAGTAGACTTGCATGGAGACGAAATAACTGCACAAATCTGTTGGGCCAAAAGGCACGTTTCTCTGATGTAAAGTCACTGCAAAATGTACTGGTCTCCTTAACAAAAGAACAATTTAATCACCAACTAATTTGGACAAAAGGGGTTCCTCTCGGGTATAAAAGAGAAATACAAGAGGCATCCCTTCATAAGGTTATGCAATTAACATCCATTACTGAAAGTACCTCTGCAGAGAGCACGGTTTAACCTTTGCCTTCTCAGTTTCAGTGGCGCACAGAGTTTTATTTTATGGTTTGGTGGAGTTTGAGCTGCCAACATCAAGATCTCCACTGAGTTCAGCTTGGGCCTTTGCAATAAACTCATCATAGAACTGAAAGAAACATGGAGAGAAGGTGAAATCAAACATTGGGATGATAAGAAGTACACATGACACTACTTTAGTAACTGTATAAGACAAACCACAAAATCTTTTTTGAATGAACAAATCTAATTTTAGCAATCTGTAAAACCAGTTAACAACAAAATTGAGAAAGATTAACAGGGAGACCAAGAAGCCCAGTTGGTTGAATACGATCAAAACAAGTTTGTTTATTCCTCTCAAGCCACTGCACACACCAGTCAACATTACAACAACCTATTTATGCAGCACTTAACAAGTAATAGGCCCCAAAGCTGTTTTAATAAAGAATACTGGGACATTGCTCAGGAAGAAGTATAAGGACAGAATACCCAAGACACCATTGGAAAAAGGAAGCTCTTGAAAGTCGGATGAGATGAGGATATGAAGAGGAATTTGGGATAAAAGGTTTGAATGAATGTTTGAAAGAATATAAAAACTCTTATTAATGGCAGAGAAAAAAATCAAACAGATAAAGCAACCCTGCTTGACCACTTTTGCTTAAGATGGCAAGAATAAAAGTCAACAGCCCCCAACAATTTTTAGTTCAAGGAAATGGATGCTGATTTGGTTTTGAGAACGCAGTATGCAACATGTGAAATGCTCTGAACTCAACCTCTGCAAGGTCACATGTTCCAACCATCCCCAGCTGAAACCTGCAGGGCAGTGGAGGGTTCAATCTCACCTCTAGCTGTTTGATGAGACTGGCCTCCTGTGCTTTCAACCGCTCCTGTTGACGTTCCTCCTGCTCTTTCTTCAGCTTGTCCACAATGGACTTGCGCTTCTTAAGTTCATGGTCTCAATATCACTCTGGTCTGACGTAGTTTCTGTTGAAGATCCACCCAATGGATGTTAACAGGTCTCCTTACAATCAAATTCAACTTGGACACTAACATTAGCGGATAAGAGATATATGCAAACCTGCATAACTCTTGGTGGCACTTCTCACAACTTGTTCAACAACTTTAATCAAACCTGCTGAACCACTGACAAAGCCTCATGCAATGGACACATTGACCACTTGGGGGCCACAGTGTCACCAAACACATCAACTCCTCAGACCGACAGTATCACCGTACACACCGGCCGATCACACAGCAGGACTATCTGGGTAGTCAGTAACGGTGAGCATGGTTAGAACCATATTGAGGCAAAAGCCAAAATGAGAAGCTGGAGACTAAAAGCTTGCAAAAGATGTGCATTTGAAAGACAGGAGAGGAATGGGCTTTGGAAATGAATTCTGCAATTGGGCTACTATACATGGCCATTATTTAAGTTAACTCTGGAAGGGATGCAACAGTCAGAGAAATTAAGACCACAAGAGGTTGAAGGATGATGTTAGACTAAAAGTCACAAAGAGAGACAGGGATTCATCGTGAAGGGCTTTCTTAACTGTGAAAATTAGATTGGAGATGTTGAAAAATTGGGAGGCAAAGTTCAATTAAGGACAGTCTGATAATTTTCAGATAAGCGTTCTTTCCAGACTTTTGGAAGTGCTCACATTCATGGAGTATTCAGAAATCTGACCAGAAAAGGATAGAATGGTCAAGTCTCTGGGTGAGAGTTGTGGATGATGAGGCAGGAGGCATGTAACTTTACAGAGACAGGTTTGTGATTAGTAAATGCTGGGTTTACTCAACGATGGAACATGCTGCTGAGATATAAAGGGTGTGGACCAGCTGAGGATAGCAAATGAGAGGCTGGAGTGGCAAAGGGACACAGTTGGAGAGTCAGAAACAGGCAAACCTGTTGGAGTTGACTTTTCTTTGTTGAATACTTCAGTGGTGTGCAATTTTTTCTGAAAGGCTGGTGACATTCTTTCTCCAATTTAGACAGGTGTAACATGACCGAAGTTACAGACCAATGAAATCAAACTTGCACAGGCATTCAACTCTTACTGTTTCAACTTCAGAGATTCCAAAGGAAACTGACAGAAAGAGATGTTAACAGACAATCTACCACACCGATGCTGACTTAACTCTGGGCTGTCAGCCTCAATTACAGTGACAATACAGTAATAAGCAAAACTAGAGGGAAAACCTCCTGTGACAGAACTCATGTCATCATCCCACCATGCAAGATGGTGGAAGTTGAATTCAATAAAATAAAAAGTCTGGAATTAAGATTCAAATGATAACCATAAATTCATTGTCGTTTGTCAGAAAAATCCCATCTGATTCATTAATGTCCTTTCGGGAAGAGAAGTGCCATCTTTACCTGGTCTGGTCTCCATGTGACTCCAGACCCACAGCAATGTGGTTAACTCTTAACTGTTCTACGGACAATCATGGATGGGCAATAAATACTGGCCACCCAGCAATGCCCACATCCCACAAGTGAATTAAAACAAAATTCCCTTAATAAATCCTACAGCAAGGCCATTTCAGGTGTTATTTTCACTTTCACACAAGACAAAGTCTCAAGAATCACCATCCCTCGGTGTTGTGATATACTCTCAGCCAAGCAACACTTTTAAACAAAAATTAATACACATCGTGTTTGAGTTTCGAAGTACATCAAATAATTTGAAGAACCTCTGTGAAGCTTGGTCATGTTTGAAATTTCCTACCTGACTGTGTCTCAGAAACAGTTTCATCAGACCAGCTGCCAGATGTTTGGCGGGATTTTAGAATAGGTCTGTCATGCACACGGATGCTGGAGCTGATTTTCTGGCCATCTTGCTTCGATGTACTCTCAGTCACTTTTGAGGAAGGAGACTGAAAAACCAGAGAAGAAAGCAAACATTAGTTCTAGTCTGACATTATTTTCCAAGTTTATGAAAAAGGAAGGAGGTGGCATAAGCCAGGAGATTGATTGTCAGCCTCCCTCTGGGTGTCACGATGTCTCAGTGGTTAGCACTGCTACCTCTGAGCACTATGTATCTGGGGTCAAATTCCTCTCTTGAGCAACTGTTTGTGTGGAATTTGCACATTTTCCCTGTGTCTGCATGGGTTTCCTCTAGTTCCAGTTTCCTTCCACAGTCCAAAGACGTGCAGTTAGGTGGATTAATGACACCAACACAAGGCCATCTAGAATTATGGGAAGATTGAACAATCTCTCTTCCCAAGTTCTAGAATTCTACTTGCTCCATAATTAAAAGCACAGCTTTTAAGGTAAAGCCTTTATTGCCCTTTGAACCTGCTTTTACAAATCACCATCCTTCATAGCACCAGGCCTGCTCCCACTCAAATTACAATTGCTGCTGGTACGCTTAATCTAAAATTGAAAAAATACACTGCCACACACATACCCACCAACACAATTCTACCTGTCATCTTTAAACCATTCCTGCTTCTTATCAAACCTCCTCACAGCTTCCTTAACTTTTCCAAAACACTCATCATTCTTCTTATATTACAAAATTCTGATTTTCAACACCACATGCTCTTGGTACATAATCAAATTATTAAATAAACACCGAAAATAAATGTGCCCCCACAAGCAAACCCAGAAACCACGACTTTCTTGAACCACTCTGGGACTTCCCCAAATCCTTTTCTATATTTCCACCCTTCTATCTGTTTAAATCCCGTTTGCTACCCCTGCCTTAATTCCTTGCCAATTAATCTTATGCATGACACCCATCATATCTCCACATCTGAAAGGTGAGGTTTTTTAAGCATAGTCATCACTTTTGAAATCTGCTCTGATGCTTTATTTCACAGTTACCTGTTTTCTTCCTATTTTATCTTTAAAAACTTGCATTTATAACAAATCTTTCATATGATAAAACAAACAGTAGCTTCACAGAAATAGAATAAAACATAATACTGAGCCTCAAAGAGATCCAAGGGCAGATGTGAAATCTGTCATACAATTCGAGTGTCTTGAAGGAGGAAAGTGACATAGACAGAAGTAAAGTTCAGGGACAGAATTAAAGTGGTCACTGTCTTAGTAACTGAAGGCTTTTCCAGTAATGGAGCAATTAAAATTGAAATTCTTAAAGATTTAATTAAAGGAATACAAACAGCTTGCCTGCAATGTATAATCATGTAAATTAATTTAAATGGTGCAAAGACTGGTTCTGGTATTATCCTTCACCAACCGGCTTTCTGGAATAGAACAAGTAGTATAATACAATCGTCAAGTCTGGAAGTAAGACAGACATTGATGAGGCTCCTGCAGTGGGAGAACGGAGGTGGGGCAGAGACAGATAATCAGAGATTTCATAAAGTGCCGAAGCAGGCCATTTGGCCTTTTAAGTCCACACCAACCCTCCGAGGACCAGCCCACCCAGAGCCCCCTCCCCTCCAGCTGGATTTCCCATTGCTGATCCACCGAGCCCGCACATATTTCACATGCCTTCACAAAATTCCTATTCTTTCCCACATTACATTTCTCATTCCCCCTCAGAATTCCCATTCTCTGCCATTCCTGTTTCCCATTCCCCTCAGAATTCCCTTTCCCCCAACACCTATATTTTCCATTCATTCTCAGAACTCCCATTCCCTCAGATCTCCCACCCACCTCCCCATACTGTTTCCCATTCTCTCCACTTCCTGTTTCCCTGGGACTGATTTTGAGCGAAGCCAATGATTTTCTATTCACTGCAGCCTTATATGATATTCTTTACTCATTAGAAACAGTTTTTGTAGAAAAAACAATGCAAAACATCTTTTTACCATTTTCCTGTGTGTTGCGACAAAATCCTGGGAATAAACATCATCTATGAAAATACGATGGTCAGGACTGGTGGTCATCCGAAGGGCTGCTGATGGTGATTCCAGAGTCTGAGCAGGTGAACATCTAACCTCCTCAGGAATTGAACTGTCACGGTGGGGCTGGGAGCAAGGTGGCACAGGACATCTTCCTCACTGGCTGTGTCTAGAGAAAATACCAATACTTAGAACATTTATACTACAATGGATTAACAGTGCTTAAAGTGAGATGCACAATTCAGTATGTCTGTCTTACATGTCCGTCCTCCTTTCAATGTATTCTTTATTTCAGATCCATGTAACAATATCATAAGGAGAGTAGGTTAGAAACAGTTAACCAGAGAAAGTTAAGTTTGCACAGGTCACTGATGAAAAGCACCTTGAGCTAATTCAGATTCTATCAGACATAACTGCTCATTGTCAAAATACTCCGATACAACATTCTGCGGAGTCCTGCAGTTACAGTTTCATGCTGCTGCTAATGGTGAGGAATGAAATTAATTGTCAATATTGCAAAGAAAATTAGATTTTTCCATGTAAACAAAGTGACCACATAGCCTTGTGTAAACAACATCCAAGCTCTCACACTGATTACAACTTTTGCTGCTTTTCAACTCTGCAAGTGATATGCAACCACCAGCAGTGAAAGGAATTCAAATCTGAAACTTCAGCCTCCCTCGAGAGGGTGAGTGGGAAACTACACTGGGCTGTTGTGTCAAGGTACCATTGAGAAAGATGATAATTCCAACATCTGACCTATGCTGAATAAATGGATGACAGTAGATGCTTGGGAAATGTGATTTCTTTGAATGAATGAGACAGGCAAAATAAAAGGCCAGGTTTACACCTTGCTTCTTCTGCATTAATCCAGACTGATGACATTTATACATCAATACATCACCTCACACGTGCCATGACAATCAGCGATACCAAAGTGCACTTGAAAGCAGTCAGAACCACAGTAAATGCATTACTGTCTCGAAGAGAAAACAAACAAACAAGAAACAGAGGCTAACATTACCTTTCGATTCGGGAATCTTCTCGCTTGCCTCTCTCTTTGCCATGTTTGGTTTGAGCTCCTTGTCCCAAGCAGCCAGAGCCTGATTTTCCATTTGCTGGATCGCAGCTTCCTCAGCATCGAGCCGCCGCTTCCACTCCAGCAGCTCCTCTGCATGCCGTCGCTGATGCATCAGTTTCTGCTCCCGTTTAGTGAGGAACCTGATGGACATGCAAGCAGGACTGGGGAGAGAGAAAGGAAGTGTCAGCTAGCTGCCGATATTCATTTCTAAAATCGGACATTAACCTGCAGCTCAAAATGTATAATTCTTACTTTTTAAATTCAACACTGTTTGGGTTATAGTTTCACAACACAACCAAAATTCAGGGCAAGGTCTCCTTGTACACCTCACACATCCTAGAACATTGCAGCACTACTGCATGTAAATAGGCTCAGTGCAGTTAATCAACACATTCAAAAGGATTTCCTCCAAGTTTGCTGACGCAATATTAGTCAAAACAGTCAACTTCAATCTGCAATGTTGATCTTCAAAAAAACTTCAATCTGTCATAGATTTCCCCACCCCACTGCAATTGGTAACCTGGCCCGGCCCAGGGATTGGTACTGGGACATTAGTGAACTGTGATCTCAAAGGAAGCGAGCAAACAAAATTCTGATAGCCTGGTCCTCACAAGTTCAGTAAGAGGTTTGAGACAAGTCAGATGCTATGCCTTCTTGCATTTAGCTCAATAGCATTTCCTACTTACAGTACAGTGTTTTGCAAAGTATAAAGAATTATGTGTTTTTTTTGCCATGGTGGGGGATTTTTATCCTAGTTTATCACAGTTGCTGCCTCTCGCTCCCCAACAGACACTGAGAGAAGCCCAGTGATGAGACGTAAAGACAGAGAAGTAGTGGTGACAGGAGAGCAATGTTTACAAAAAAAGGAGCAAAACAAGAAAAACAAAATAGCTGAGTATCACCCCAAAATTTCTTTATCTTTAGATATTCAAACAAACCTCACATTATTAAGGAGAAATTCCAAATATTCCATCAAACATTTCTAGCCAACTTCCCTCTACCTCTACCTCAACACAACTTGAGGATTCATTAACTTCAAATGGCAACAGAGCTCATCAAAGTCAACCCGAGCTCCATTTCTCTTTCTGACTTAGATAGTGGGAGAATCTCAAGCACTGCCTTCCCAACAGTCCATCCACAGCTTACAAACCCATCTGATGTTTGTTTAATGTTGTCATTATTGCTGCCTTCACCACCAACTCTGGCAGCTCATTCCATACATGTGTGAAAAAATTGCCCCCGAGGTAACTTTTAAATTTTTCCTTTCTTACTTACGCTCTCTAGTTTTTGACTCCGCGATCCTGGGAAAAAAGACGGCCAATCACCCTATCCATGCCCTGCATGATTTTATAAACTTTTAAGGTTACCCTTCAGCCTCTCCCTATAGCTGAAACCTTCAACCCGAGCAACATCCTTGTAAATCTTTTCTGAATCTTTTCAAGTTTCACAACACACCAGCACTGAATGCATTATTCCAAAAGTGGCCTCTTCAATGTCCTGTACAACCATAACATGACATCCCAACTCTTATACTCAATGCACTGACCATAAAGGCAAGCACACCAAATGGTTTCTTCACGACCCTGTCTGACTGAAACTCCGTCTTCAAGGAACCAAGAACCTGCACCCCAAGGTCTCCTTGTTCAGCAGCACTGCCCAGGACCTTCCCATTAAGTCCTGCCCTGACTTACCTTACCAAAATGCAGTGCCTCACATTTATTTAAATTAAATAGATCAGAAAAACACACCAGTAGTTTAGCACATCATCCCAATCTAATTATTTATTAAATATGCTAAACCTGAATCAAACCTTGCTTAAACCACAATTGGATACTGTGTGCAGGCTGATCATCATACTATAAATAGAAAAAGGAGAAACTGAAGTGGGTACAAGACAAGATTGACAAGGTTGGTCACAGAAATGTGTGGGTTCACATGTCAGGAAAGGGTTAACAAGCTACATCTCTTTTCTCTGAAAGAAGGCCAAACAGGGACATAATAGAGGTCTTTAAAATGTTGAGAGGGTTCAGCAGACTGGATACAGACAGAATGTTTCCTTTCACAAAGTAGTCACCAAGAAATCCATCAGGGAGATATGGAAGTTCTGCAGAATTGGATTACAACAATGAAGACTGCACAGGGAGTGGTTGAATCAAATATCATACAGTGTTTAAGGGGAAGATAGACAAGATTAGAAGGAGAAAGGAATAGAGGGTCAGGGTAATAGATGAGCAAAGGTGACAGGAGTCTCAAGTGGAGCAGTAACACTGATGTGAACTGATTGGAACAAATCATAGAATCCCTCAGTGTGGAAACAGGCCATTTAGCCCATTGAGTCCATAATGACCCTTCGAACAGCATCCCACCCAGACTCACTCCCCTACGCTATCAATGTAACTCTGCATTTCCCATGGCTAATTCACCTAGCCTGCATATCGATCGGCACTATGGGCAATTTAGCATGGCCAATCCACCTGACATGCATATTTATGGACTGTGGAAGGAAACCTATGCAGACATTGGGAGAATGTGCAAACTCTACACCGTCGCCTGAACGTTGAATCGAACCTGGGTTCCTGGCACTGTGAGGCAGCAGGGCTCGCCATTGAGCCATGGTACTTCCCTAATAAGACCTGTTTACATCCTCTGTAGTGTACGCAATTGCCTTCATTAGATAAAAAAGCTTACACAATGATGTCAAGCTGATAATTCCACCAGGAAAAACAATTTCTGCAACATTTGCATGTACCTCCAGTTTCCTAACACACTCCACTGAAAGGAAAAGCAAGCTTTGCACCAGTGAAAGATTTCACATTGCAATCCCATTCTGAGACTGTTACACCAGGGCAATGGGTGTAAATAAAGAAGATGAGGGTAAGAAAACAGCTCCACTACTTGGAGAGCAGTAGCAGTGAGGCCATATTGATGTTTTGCTGCCCCACTCGCAGGGTCAAACATGACAACACCTCAGGTGGGATAATTAGAAACACCATATGCAGCAAACACACTGCCTTTGAAAAACACAGTTAAATGGATTTCATATATTTATCTCTGCTCAGAGCCACACTGTCTCTCTCTTTCTCATCCTCTCTAATTTTTTTATTTCAAAAATATACTTTATTCATATATATTTAATCTATACAATTGGACATGTCATCATTCTGTAAACATTCCATTTCTTTGCGTATCGAAACAGGGTAATCATTCCTATTCACAGGTTGGTGCGATTACATTGAGCTGAGGCGCCAGCGGAGCCCAAATGACTGCGTGGGCCCCCTGTTCTTCTTAGGCAGGCAGATGTTAGATGGTGGTCTTTCCCCACCGCGCCTTGGCGGCAGCTGCCCCAAGCTTCAGCGCGTCCCTCAACACATAGTCCTGGACCTTGGAATGTGCCAGTCTGCAACACTCAGTCGGGGTCAACTCCTTCAGCTGGAAGATCAATAGGTTTCGGACCACCCAAAGAGCGTCCTTCACCGAGTTGATGATCCTCCAGGCACATTGATGTTCGTCTCAGTGTGCATCCTGGGGAACAGGCCGTAGAGCACGGAGTCCCGCGTCACGGCACTGCTCGGGACGAACCTCGACAAACACCACTGCATTCCTCTCCAGACTTCCTCTGCATAGGCACATTCCAGAAGGAGGTGTGTGACAGTCTCGTCCCCCCCCCGCGCAGCCGCTTCGAGGGCAGCGTGCGGTGTGGCTGAGAGTCCGGGCATGCATAAATGATCTCACAGGCAGAGCCCTTCTCACCACCAGCCAAGCCATGCCTTGGTGCTTGTTGGAAAGTTCTGGCGATGAGGCATTCTGCCAAATGGCTTTGACAGTCTGCTCAGGGAACCGCTCGACAGGATCTGCCCTCTCCTTTTCCCGAAGGGTCTCAAGGACACTACGTGCTGACCACTTCCTGATGGACTTGTGGTCAAAGGTGTTTTTCTTCATAAATTTCTCCACGAAGGACAGATGGTACGGAACGGTCCAACTACTCGGAGCGTTCCGCGGCAGCGAGGCCAGGCCCATCCTTCGCAACACCGGGGACAGGTAGAACCTCAGTACGTAGTGACACTTGGTGTTTGCGTACCGGGGATCCACGCACAGCTTGATGCAGCCACACACAAAGGTGGCCATCAGGGTGAGGGTTGCATTGGGTGTGTTTTTTCCCCCATTGCACCGGTCTTTGTACATTACATCTCTTCGGACCCGGTCCATCTTTGATCTCCACACGAAGTGGAAGATGGCCCGGGTGATTGCGGCGGCACAGGTTCTGGGGATAGGCCAGACCTGTGCCACGTATAACAATACTGAGAGTACCTCACACCTGATGACCAGGTTTTACCCGCGATGGAGAGAGACCATTGCTTCCATCTGCCCAGTTTCTGTCTCACCTTCCTGATCAGCTCCTCCCAGGTCTTGGCGCACACCCCAGCGCCCCCCGAACCAAATACCCAGCACCTTCAGAAGGTCAGTCCTGACGGTGAAGGGGATAGAGGATTGGTCGGCCCAGTTCCCGAAGAGCATGGCTTCGCTCTTGCCTCGGTTTACCTTGGCCCCCGAGGCCCGTTCGAACTGGTCACAGATGCACATGAGTCTGTGCACGGACAGCGGATCCGAGCAGAAAACGGCGACGTCATCCATGTACAGGGAGGCCTTAACCTGCAGACCCCCGCTGCCAGGAATAGTCATCCCTCTCAGGCTCGCATCCTTCCTGATGGACTCGGCAAATGGCTCTATGCAACACACAATCAAGGCAGGAGAGAGAGGGCAGCCCTGCCTGACTCCAGATCTGACTGGGAAGCTGTCTGATTCCCACCCATTGATTGAGACTGCACTGACAATGTTGGTGTAGAGCAGTCTGATCCAATTAGCGATTCCCTCCCCGAACCCCTTTTTGGAGAGGACATCCCTCACCCTCTCTATAACATCACCAGCTGACAAATGAGCTGGTTGGCTTGCCAGCCTTTCACAGCAATATGCCTTATAAGGAGCCATAAGAGATATTACTTTTCATCCATATGACTGTGCATCTTCTTCAGTTTTTGCATGATGCTGCTGGTCTCACTGCCTGAAATCGAAACAGGGGAGGGACTCCACGTCTCCATATCTGTTTGCAGGAGACTGGAAGTGGGGCTCACTTTGGAAACATTCTCCTTCTGGTTGTTTTGCATTCCGCTGCTCCTGTCGAGTTGGAATCTGAGAATATACCAAGATGGACGCATGGAAAGTTAAGTTTGTTCCTAAAAGGAAACAACTCCAGAATTCGTTGCAATGAAACACAGATGAGATTCAAAGACTGGTTTCTGCAACTGAGCAACATCATTTCCTTTGAGGCAGGCAGAGCGTTTCATTAGTTTTGAATTAATTGAGCTTTAATTAATTGAAAATTTCAAAAGTGAGACTGATTTTTTTTGTTTGTTGGGAATGTTTATTCAGTGAAACAGATTAAGGGAGGGAGATGTAGATCAATTATAATAGAAGTAAGTGCAAACAGATGAGTGGCTCAACAACCTACTCCCATTCCTATGCACATGATCAAGTGCAAAAATGTTTTGACACCTTTGTAGGATATGCTGATAACAGGTAGGAGCCAGATTGCAGGGAGCGAAAGAACAGAAGCACAGATACATTGGGCTGAAAGCTCCATTTCTTGTGTTGTCACTTCTACAGAATGCAGAACAAAACACGATATCGATGAATATAAAGGATGGTATTCTCGGCAGCAGCAGGTATTCCTGCATATACAGCTTTAGGTTGCAGAGATTCGGACTCTACATAAGGGAACATACGAACACATTATCAACTTCATAAAAGTACCGAGACTTAAGTTGATGTTTCTCAGTGGCAGACAAACCATTCTTACATCTTTTCTGTAAAATATTAAAAGTTTTATTTATATTGTAATGATAATATAGACCAGAAACCTGGCTGATAGCAAGCTTGGATTGAAAGTGATCACCCATCATTCATGCTGCTGAGTAAGTAATTCCTTACTTTAATAGTAACCTTGCATTGAACAGTTCAGGAGTTTGCAAATGGTGGGATACTAACCAACTTGCTCTCCCCAGCGGATTTGAGTTTCTCCTGAATTTTGATGGTGGTTTGGAGCATATGTTGAATCTCCTGCTGTTTGAGAATCAGTTGCCTCTCCCTGTGAGCAGCCTTGTTGGCTTCTTGAAGATGCCTGATTTCAGTCTGTGATGAAATTGGATGCAATGTATTACCATGTTAGAGACCAACCAAACTCGTCTTTACATCGTCAATAAATTTATTTTGACGACAGAGTACAGACAAAAATGAAGTCAGGGCACACAACTCCATAACCCATTAAGTTCTAAGTTGCACAGTTTCCAGGTGGCACTGTGCAACTTTTACAACTTATAATGCTTGTTCTTGATGAAAACTTGGTGTTTTTCTTCGACAAAATGTATTGTCAACACAAACTCAAACAGCCAAGTACTCCAGGTGGAAAATTATCACGAAAGAGTTACTCACATTCTTTTTCGACAACTGATGCCTAACTTTGAGTGAGCATTTCTGATTTTATTTCAGGAGGTTGCTTCCTGGTCTGCGGTGAGTTAACCTGAGTTCTCAAACCTGAAAAACTGTCCTCAGTACTTTGCAGAAGAGAAAGATGATGAATAGGCAGATTTCCACTTTCGACAATTGCACATTAGCTCTTGCTGCTGGGCAAGTTGGAAAGTGTTTCTGGATTAGTGGTGCTGGAAGAGCACAGCAGTTCAGGCAGCATCCAAGGAGGTTCGAAATCAACGTTTCGGGCAAAAGCCCTTCATCAAGAATAAAGTTGGAAAGTGTGCCTGGGTTGAGTGAATACATAATCTGGCAAATCTGTAGTGGGTCCAACAGCAAATAATGTAACATTCCAAGTCTGCGTGACACTGCGAGATTGGTAAAACCTCTGCCAACAAAAATCAGCAACTTGTTGAGACTATCACTCTATTTTTCTCAGTTTTGGTTTGGAACTGTGAGCTGAAGTTAAGAATTGAACTTTGAAAAGCAACTTGTTTTAAAACAACCGAAAAAGGCTCAGTCATTTATAATACCAGAGTTGATTTTACTCCCCTTCTTGAACAGGGGGACGACATTTGTTATCCTCCAGTCTTCTGGCATTATTCCTGTAGACAATGACAACATAAAGATCAAATCTCAAGGTTCTGCAATCTCCTCCCTGGCTTCCCAGAGAATCCTCAGATTAATCCCATCCAGCCGAGAGGCCTTATCCATTTTCACACTTTTCCGAATTGCTAACACCTCTTTATGAACCTCAATCCCGTCTAGTCTAATAGGCTGCATCGCAGTATTCTCCTCGACAACACTATCTTTTTCCAGTGTGAATACTAACAATATTCATTTGGTGCTTCCCCATCTCCTCGGACTCCATACACAACATCCCACAACTACCCTTCATTGGCCCTGATCTTTCTCGTCACTCTTTTCTTCCTGATATACTGAGAGAAAGCTGTATGGTTTTCCTTGATCCTATCTGCCAATGATTTTTCATGTTTCCTCCTGGCTCTTGGTAGCTCTCTCTTTAGGTCTTTCCTCACTAACTTGTAACTCTCAAGCTCCCTAACTGAGCTTCACGTCTCAACATAAGCCTTTTCTTCCTCTTGACAAGAGATTCAACTTCTTTAGTAAACCACAGCTCCCGACACATGTTATAATGATGCTGGAATTTACAGACAAACTTGGATAAATCTGCCCAAGTAGATCACACAGTTTCACCACTGCTGAATTAGCAACTAAACCAGAAAGAGAATGATCAGAGTTTAAGATTTTGTTAAACAGCCAAATTCTTCTTAATATTTTATAACTTTAATGCCCCTCCCATGCTTGTCATACTCAATCTGGAGAAAATTTATTTCAACAAGATATTGCTTATGCTCACAAAATTAAAAAGAAAATCTGGAAATAAAAGGTTGGTGTCAGTAAAAGTGTCCACAAAGATGTTGAGCAGCCATAAAAACCCAACTAATTCATGGAGGGACTTTGAAGAAGGAAATCTTCTGCCCACAGCTAGTATGGCATATGTGACTACAGTGTTACGGCAGCATGGATGGCATGCACACCATACCTACCAAGCATTGACCACCTCTTGCAATCCTTTTGATATGAAGTGGTATTATCATCACTGCTTCCCTCACAATTAACACATTAGAGTTACCCTCGACCTGAAACTGAACCGGATCAGCTAAACAATACTGTGTCAACAAAACCAGGTCAGAAGCTGAAAGTTCTTCACTAAGTAACTCACTTCCTGTCTCCCCAATACATGCCCTTGAAACATAACATCAAATAGAATGTAGCAACCTGCTTGATCTGCATCACATTCACCAATCTATACATTCACGTCCTTCACCAATAAACAGTGTGCACTATATGATGCACTGCAGGAACTCACTTAATTCCTTCAACAGCAGCTTCAAAGCCTCTGACCTCTACCACCTAAAAGGACACAGACAGTAGATAACATGGTAACACCATTACTTGTAAGTTCCTCTCCATGCCACACAACATCCTGACTTAGCAATATACCATTCCTTCACTGCTATCTGATCAAAATCCCAGGTATTCCTTTCCTGTCAGCATTGTGGTTGTACCCGTAGCAGGTGAACTGCAGATGTTTGAGGAAATGGCTCACTATCACCTTCCCAAGTGCAATGAAGGATGGACAACAATACTGGCCTTAACAGCGGCAAAGAAATCCATTGAAATAATTTGTTTAAAATCCTGACTCGAGGGTTAGGACAACAGTCTTGCATCAATCTGTTCCAGAGCCCTGAACTCCAAACCTAACAACACTTGCGAGTTGATATGTTTATATTGACCAAGCAGACTGCAGTAGCTCAAGGCAGCTCACCACCATGACCATTTCGAGGATGAGGGATAGTAAATAAATACCAGCATTACCGGAAACATCCCAAATTCAAAGAACAAACTTAAAAATTCAAAAAAAAAGTCAAAATTGCATTCATTCTACTCAATCCAAACAGTGATAAGGGGAAAGATGACGTGAATACCTAGCTTCTGCACAACAGCCTCACTGCAATGAGAAAAGACAACAGCTTTCCTCCTTCTCCGGAAAGTATTACTAGAAGTATCTGCACATTCTTACATTGCATTTTTGAAAGGTTATTCAGCCTAACATCACTGCATAGGTCAGCTACTCACTTTTTCTGGTGCTCCAAACAGGCCAGCTGTGCTTTGGTCTTTTCCTTCAAGGCTTGTTCTCGCAGCTTGAGGAGTGACACCTGGTGCTGTGCACGCAACTCCTCCCCCTCCATGTATTGTCACACCATCGCCATGGTGAATTTAGAGAAACTGTCTTGACCTCCAGAGAAGGGCATGCTCAAATCATGCTGAACAGTGAAAGACAGGAGGACAAACAGTACAGAGTGAGGTGATCTGCTTCCCCTGACCCAAGCAAAACTTGCCCCATAATCCACAAAAACTCAGGACTGACAGCAGACAACAACAATTAAAAGGAGTTGGAGTGTCATCAGACATGCCAATCATGCTGCATCACAAGTGATCCCATCAAACTATCCCAATATTTAGCAGGATGAGTAAATGCTGACTGTCTCATTTCATCATCTGTAAAACACATTAAGACTGACAAAGTCCCTCATACTGATAATTTTCTGGTCAGGACTCCAGTTACTAATTTGCTGCCATGTTCTGATAAATAACCAAAAACAGAATAGGGGTTGCACATACGGAGAATAAGGGTTCAAATCAAATTCCTCTGCAAGCTCCACTTGTCTTTTGCATCTTATTACCCCCACCTTTAATGGACAGTAGAAAGTTGTCAATTCAGGGACATTCTTAGCAATCAAATTTAGCTTGTGTTTACCTGACGAGGTGAGCAAGGAATCACCGTAAATATTAATCTCTGTCTTCACTACATGGTAACTTGATCACAAAGATTAACAATGCAAAAGATTTATTCCTCTTCAAGATTTATAAACTCTGGTAACATTGTTAGTGAGTGGTACTTATCTTTTAAAAAAAACAGCCCCTGCCCAACACTTGCCTTACATTCATTGCCCCATCTGCTCCTCATCCTCTACATCTGAATCTCATGGCAAGATACCTAGAACATGGAGAGGAGCAACTATTCCAAGCACTGAGATCCCACTAACTGGCACCACCACTCACCCTTGGCTAACCCATGGGAGAACTCACTTTTGCAGCTATTGAAGCCAATTGATCCTGCAGTATGTCCTCATCGGAATCATCCTGCTGGCTGCGTTTCTTCCTCATATTAAAGCAGCGATGGCTCTCTGATGGCAGAAGGAGATGGAAGGATTTCTCTTCAATCTCATCTTCAGTCATTGACTCATCGAACTGAAGGGAGTACTCAGTGGCAAGAGAAGCAGAGTCTGGAGAGACAATAAATGATTGACATTGTTCTTTGTTATTTTCCATTGCTCACTGAAAGATTTAGAACTGGAACATGAAGTTAAAGGCTAAGCTAGAATCCTTGGATTAGTTATCTGCTCAAGGAGCAGAGTTGGGTTACAATTATTGATTCAACACAACTGTTATGTTGAATCACACATTGTTTAAGGGGACAGGAGGAAGTTTCTTTTTGCATAACCACAGATCCAAGGGGAACACAAGAAAGTTGGATTGATTAGCTTAAGCATATGACTGAATAAAGGAATCTTGAAATAAATCAGTGCAAGACATGTTACTATTTGACCCACATGTCCTTTGGGTATGGAAGGAGTGCTTACGTGACAATTGATTTGGTTGATTTGAATCACCTAACTGAAGAGACACCATTCCCCATTTAAGTCATGAGATCAGTTGAAGGACAAACCATCATTTAGATTTGATGAAGTCTGTTTTTTTCCCACTTGTCGCACATTGAATGGGCTTCTTCCTCTTGGGGGACTGTGGGTGTAGTGTGCAGTCATGGCTCGCGATTTACTGTCTCCTGGTGCATCCTTTCAAATTTTTAGTTGATGCAGTCTTTAAATTAATGGCTCCTGGCGTACGCCATATATTTATAGAAGGAGACTTTAATTGGTCTCATGGACCGTGGGGTGGACAGGATGCCAAGGGGGCTGTTGGGTACACCTCTGCAGGCGAGACAGTTCGTGGACTTGTGTGAGGAGTTGGGGCTAGTGGATGTGTGGAGGTGCCCCCACCCAAATGGGAGGGACTTTACCTTTTACTCCAACCCGCACAAGTGCCACACAAGAATTGAAATGTTCTTTGTTCCGTCGCTTTGTTTGGACTTGGTGTTAGCCTGCAGGATTGGGAACATAACTATTTCGGACCATGTGGCAGTATATTTAGATGTTAAGATCAAAGGTAGTGCAGGAGACACATGACAATGGTGCACGAATCCATTTCTGTTGAAGGATGACAACTTTGTACAGTATATCACAAGGGAGTTCAGGGTTTTTTGGGTCTTCAATCAGGCTACAGCCAGTAACCCATCAGTGCTCTGGGAGACCACCAAAGCATTCTTAAGGGGTATGATTATTTCACACTTGACAATGAGAAGGAGGCAGAGAGGATAGCAGCAGCTGGAACTTGAGGCCTGGCTGAAGACAGCAAATCAGCACATTATCCCAGACCATCCGGGGTCAAATTGCAATGGGTCATGGCTCTCTGGGCTGCTCTGGACTCAGCACTCACACAAGTGGCAAAGAGAGGGGTCTCCTTTACAAAGCAAAGGCTGTTTGAATGTGGGGATAAGCCAGGGAGATCCCTGGCTTACCTGGCTAGGAAGGAAAGTGCTCCACAGTCCATTGTGTTTACCAGGGAAAGAACTAGCAATATCACTCGTGAACTGAGGAAGATCGATGCCAGATTCCAGGAGTTCAATGCAGAGTTATACCGGTCAGAGGGAATGGGGATGGAGAAGTGAGAATGGAATCCTTTTTTGAAAACTTGGACCTCCCTGGTATAAACGCAGATCAGGCCTCCCTTTTAAATGTACCTCTGACAGTACAAGAGGTGCAAAAGGCGGTAAGGCAGCTCCAAGGTGGTAAGGCACCTGGTCCAGACAGATTCCCATGTGGATTTTATAAGGAGTTCATACACATGTCAGCTGAACCAGTGCTGGAGCTGTATAGTCATTTCTATGGCCAGGACTGTCTTCTGCTCTCTCTTACAGAGGCTAATATCGCTCTTATTTAAAAAAAAAGAAAAGACCCTGAGGATTGTGCATTGTATAGACCCATCTCATTGTTGAACGTGGATTTTAAAATTCTATCAAAGGTGTTAGCTCTGAGACAGGAGAAGGTACTGCCTGTTATTATAAAAGAGACGGGTTTTATCAAGGGCTGCAGCTCCTCCAACAACTTCAGGCGGGTATTGAACATAATGCAACTATGTCAGCAGAGAATGATTCCGGGTTTGGTCGTCTCACTGGAGGCAGAAAAGGCTTTTGATCGGGTGGAATGGTCGTATCTCTTTGCTGTTCTAGATCGTTTTAGTCTGGGAAGGGCCTTCGCCAGGTGGGTGGCAGTGTTATATAAAGACCCCAAGGTGGCAGTTATCACGAATGGGGTTAACTCGAGCAATTTTCATGTGGGGAAGAGCAGCTGACAGGGATATTCCCCTGTTATTGCTACTGTTTACCTTTGTACTTGAAGCACTGGAGGCTGTCCAAAAAGACCCTGAAACACTGGCACCGACGGTGGGATTTGGGGATCAAAAATCACTCTCTGTGCAGATGTTGAGAGAGAAAAAGACCTTGACTATTTACACTATCCATGCCCCTTCTTGATTGTATAAACCTTGACAAAAATCCTTCAGTCTCCAATGCTCCGTGGGAAAAATGCTTCAACCTATTCAGCCTCTCCCTGTAACTCAGCCCTGGCAACATCCTTGTAAATCTTTTCTGCAACCTCTCAAGTTTAACATCCTTCCTATAGAAAGGCGATCAGAACTGTATGCAGTATTCTAGACGAGGCCTCACCAATGTCCTGTACAGCTGCAACCTAACACTTCAACCACTACAGTCAATGTTCTGACCGATGAAGGCAAGCATACCAAATGTCTTCTTCACCACCCTCTCTACCTGCAACTCCACTTTCAAGGAACTATGCACCTGCATCCCGAGGTCTCTTTGTGCAGCAACACACCCAGGGCCCGACCAGTAACTGTATAAGTTAGCGATTGGATAGAGAATTTTAAAAATTAGATTTGATAGAGAACTTTAAAAATGAAGGTGCTTGAAGTACATGGAGGGAGAAATGTTTTCACTTGCGTAGCTGACCTGAATAGGAAGTTAACATTAGTGGATCAAATCAGACGTTCAAAACAAACCATTCTTCCCTGAGAAAGGTGACAACATGGAACTTGCTAGTACCAGGAATGCTTTAGTTGAATAGCATGAATGTGTTCAAGGGGAAATTGGATAAGTACCTCTGGGAGAAATGTACAGAAGGATGCACTGATGGAATGAGACAAAGTGGGAGTAGACTCTCATGGAGACTAAATAACTGCACGAGTCTGTTGGGCCAAAAGGCACTTTTCCCTGCTGTAAAGTCTCTGCAAATGTACTGCTCTCCTTCACTAAAGAACCATTTAATCACCAAATAATTTGGACAAAAGGGGTCCCACTCGGGTATAAAAGAGAAATACAAGAGGCATCCCTTCATAAGGTCACACAATTAACATCCATTACTGAAATTACTTCTGCTGAGACAGCGGTTTAATCTTCAGCTTCTCAGTAGCAGTGGAGTACAGAGTTTTAATCGGCAGTTTGGTGGAGGTTGAGCTGGCAACATCAAGATCTTTACTGAGTTCAGCTTCGGTCTTCTTCACAAATTCACCACACGACTGAAAGAAACATGGAGAGAAAGTGAAATCAAACATTGGGATTTAAAGAAGTACACATGACACTACTTTGCCAACTGCACTGAATTCAATGTACTTCTGAATATTTTTAAACTTTTGTGGCAACTAAGGAATAGTAGGCCTTGATTTTCGGCAAATTACTGCAGCGAGGACAAGTTTTCAATTCAGCCAGAAAGTTGAAGATAAAGCCTTTGCCATTTGAAATAATAGAAAATTCAGATGTAGGACGCAGTGCTCATAATCGTGATGCAGTGGTACAATACAAAACTGAACAGTTGCTAAACTGAAGCACTTACCAAAATATGGTCCACCCGATCACGTTTTCTCCTGTCAAATGTCTTCATCTTCTGTCAGCCTGTTTTCTGATATTGCTCCTGGTAGAATCCAAACAACTTTATAACCTCATTAGAAATGAAGAAATGGATAAAAACACAGGAGAAATGGCAGTTGTTGCACACACCCTAAATACACAGACAAAACAACCCACAATCCATTATCCTTGCCCAAAACTGCTCAGTGAAGCCTTTGACTCTTGGGCCTTTGGACTCTTTCCCCCATTCTGAATGATGTGAAACTCAAAGCATGTTCTATTCAACAAAAATCTACAGAATGCTTGAAAATGTAATTATAACTGAAGTGAACAATATCAGTGAGATCCAAAAGCATATTCTAAACAACTCTAAGGGAATATGCAATACTCCCAGACGGTGAGAAGGTTTGACATTTTACTTTGCTTCAGACCTAGACTGAGAAATGATTAATTATTCACTTAATGATTCACTACATTATATGGTTCAGCACTTTGCCAACAGCATCTTCTAAGAGGTCTCTGCTCAGGCAAATTCCAAAAATGTTCCGCCTTTATAATAGACTGTAGGTAGATAACTCAAGATCAGTGCTGTGGGAAGTCTCACCATAAACATTGGGGCTGACGTGGATTCATACAGCGGACCAGCATTTCAGGAAGGTCAAATCATTCTCAGTTTAACAGATGAGTTCATCTTAACTTCAGGAACTGAAGTTGAGTGAGATGAAGTAATACATTGAGTGGATAAGAAAAGGAATTACACCTGAAATTGTAAGGTCCTAATCAGATCAGAGAAAAATGCCACAAAGTACTCAAACATACAGGCCATTTAAAGTGACAGATATAGCCATTAAAAGAAACCTGGCTCTTCCAACTGCACACAAACAATTTAAGCCACATTAAGTTGCAAAAGATCTGAGAATATTTTGGTCAATTTTGGGAACCTCAACACATTACAAATTCAGACTGAAAAGTGCAACCTTTAAGGCTTTCTTCGTCTGAAAATTATGGAGTGACCTGTGGAAGATAAGATTCTGGAGAGTTTTAAGATGATTAATAATCATATAGTGGATTATCAACCAATGGAAAAACAGAGATGATACAGAAGAATTCAAAAAATGAGTGACTGGAAGAGACACCATATATTATGTAAATAGAAACAGAAAATATAGATTCTCAGAGTGGGCAAAGTTGTGACAGATGGGATTTAATGAATAACAGGATGATGATGATAAATTAATAATGGGAGAGTACTGTTTGTACTCTCCCATTATTAAGTGGTTTGGACTTTTAGGGAAGGGGCAAAATGGTAAATTGAATTCAATGCAGTCATCAGAATGTTTTTAACATGCTCTGTTATACATATCATCAATCAGAGCTGCTGTGGAGCACTATTAACCCATATCTTTCTTGCTTAACTGAGAATAAATAAGTTTGCGTTCAAATGCAAAAGCTGGATCTCACCTCACAAGAAACTCTTTTGCTCACACTCTACATCTTTCCACTTATTATTCTCAAGATAGTCTGGGGGTATTTGTAGATCTCCTGGATCGTGGCCAAGATCCTGCAACTTCCTCAGCCGCTGCATGAACCCCATCTTCTCAACCTCTAAAGCATCATGATGTACAGCAAAATGAGGTTCCCTTTGGATTTTTAGAGGCACATCCTTCATAGACTGGGCCTCTTGCACTGGCTGCTGCACTTTGCTACAGCGCAGCCCAAAGTCCTCATCAAACCAATCTTGGTCATCTACCAGGTCATCGAGCATTTCACGACTCAATTCCGACTCTGCCAGGCATTTGGCCAATTCTTCCTGCCCACGTGTGCCAAACATCAGGCTGCCTTGTTGCAAAGTACACAAACTGTTGGTCAATCTAGAAACTGAAGGTCAGGAACAAAAGTGATGAAATTCATTTCAAAACATTAATGAACAATACATGGTTTTAATAAACTGTGAAATCAAAGCATGAAAACGGTAGACAAACAAACGAGAACCTTCTTTTTATATCTCAGAGTATGTCTGACGAGTTAGACACAGGCTGGAATTCATTTTATAGGTAAATACAAATATCAACAAATCAGAAAAACGTGTCAGTTTAGTCAGGATGTTGCTGAGTCAAATCCAAGTGACCCAAGCTCCTCTTTCTGTGATTTCCTGCACTGAATGCTCAGAAAGGAATGGACAGTATGAGCACTTGTCAAACACTTTCATGAAAAATGCTACTAGTCCAATGAATGTTAATATGTGCAAACCATAAACATTTCCGTTCTTCTAATCAGACGGTCATTCAGTCTCTAGACTTTGGTTCAGAACACTACACTGGAAAAACAGTGTGTCCACTAAAAAAGCCAGAGATTGAAAAGCATGATTCAAAACTTAGTTTAAAAGATCCTCTTTAAAAACACTGCCTTCCTTTAACCGAAGGACAGAAAAATGCAGGAGGAAAAGGGTTTGAATTTCAATAGCAATCTTTCAGTTCTGAACTCAATAATTACACAATGGAAATGGTCACTAAATCCTCGAGAAATAATCAGGCGTACTTACACATATTTTGAGAATTGATGGGCAAGGTAGAAAACACCGAGACACCAGAAATTTTAAGAATATTCCCCACAGCTCGATTTTATCACCCACAAATATATTTAACAATTCATCAAGATATTCCTCACAACAGTCTTTTGGTAAAGGGTCCTTGGTAAAGGGGAACACTCAGGATAATTTCTAAAAATGATGACCTGCAACATGTGCCTGAAAAAAGTGGAATTGTATTTTGACATATTGTCTGGGAAATAATGATAATCCTATAAGTATGTTAAAACATGGTACTTACAGATCGAGGACAAAGATCTGAAGATAATACTTCCTCCTTATCATCATCACTATCATCTCTTTCAAATGTGTCCAATGGGATATCAGTCTTGTGTTCCTCCTCTAGATCCTTGGAAGGTGACCTGGGCCAGGATTCAACATCCAGTTTGAACTGTAATCATTGATTAGTAAGCCAAACCTTCTCAGCTACAAACTTTGTGATTTCTTGCAATTATTCAATAGCGTCCTTGACAAAAGAAGATAGTATTATATCAACCAAAGAATTGGCCTTTGAATCACTGCTCTTCAGATCATCTCCTTTAAAGTCTTCACTATCCTCATGATTGTCCTTGGGTTCCTCTACTTTAGTGTCCATGTGCTCCTCATGAATTTCCTCAGATTGAGGCTCGAGGAATGGTACTTTAAATTGAGCCTCGAGTTGGTCCTTTTCCCTGTTCAGTAAATCCAACAGAGGAGTTGAAGAGTTCTTTCGTGAAAAGTCCTCCCTTTATGTACTGGAAGAACACACAGACACATCAGCGTTAATATTGGTGTCTGTCTCCAGTGCTGCCTTGGATGCCTTCTCTCTGAACACATCAGTCCGTTAATGCTTTCTTCATTCTTGTCTTTATTCAAGTTTGCCAATCCGTCCTCCTTACCAGACTTGGGCAAGCTCTCTTAAGTTTTGTTTGAGAAAGTCTATAGCCTTAAAACTTGTCCTGAAACTTTTACACTAAAATGTAATGTTGAATTATAGAACACATTTGCTGTCCACCAGAAAATAGAGAGGCAGGAGGGTAAGGCAATTAAGAACATTTTCCTGAGCATCAGTGAATCTGCATGAAGAGGACACCAAGTGATAACATTCACAGCTGTCCCTTTGTGAAATTAATAACTTGGTATCAATTAACTTCTCTCCCGAATTATTGTCCTTCACTGTTATCTGTCTCATTCAGAACAAGCAGTGCTTTTGTTAACTTTTTGTCTAAAGAAGGCATATTCTTGACAGTACAGCGTATGTAAACGTTCGTATAACGGTAGCCTGTTTGTGATAGTACAACAGAGTAACCAGCCAGGACTCTTGAAGGAAGAGCGATATCCTACTCTCCTGGGATTTTAGAATCCAGTCAGCCTGGCTTATAGGTGTCAGTGTTATGTTGTAACAGTGATGCTATTAGTAAATTAAGGGGATGACTAAAATTAAACTAAACTGTCTGGAAGAGGTTTTTGTTTTATTCCAGACTTCCAAAAGTACGATCTCCAGGATGAACCGAGAGGGTTACAGGTTGAGTTCACAAGGGATTCCCTGGGCAATCTCAAATCTGTACTTTACCAATTTGGCACTGCAAGCAGGGTTCCAACAAGGGATACGTTTGAATGAAACTGGAAAAGAGGAGCTTCACCTAAGGGTCGGACTCGAGACCAATGGGTCCACGAGGTAAGATTATACCTCGATTGGTCTCGGTCTGCACCTTTGTGTGCTGCTTCCCCCATTTCATTCTCACGGTACCCGGACGGAACCCTAAATGAGATCGTTTAAATAGGTACTAAAAACAGAATCTTGTGGGGTTAGAGGCCCCTGCGTTTTGTGGGATTGGAGACCCTGTAGATCAGTAATTCTGTGAAGATTTAAAATAAATAGGATAAATATGGATGCACATTAAAAGTGAACAAGGGATTTGGGGAAAAAAGGGAAGTAAACAGAAAGAAGCCATATCAGCATGGAAAAAGGTAGATAGGGAAAAATGGGAAAAAGCCATGCAATCATCATGGAGACAAACTGTATTAAAAGGGGAATTAGTCCATTAACTGAGGAAGGATCTGAACGAGATTGGACAGAACTAAAATGCAAATGTGAAGCACATGATTTAGATGCAGAACTGGAATTGGCTAGGGAGAAAATAAAACAAAGTAAAGATTCAGAACCCTTGCTGAAATGTCAGGGGCCCCAAAGAAAAGGGAAACCGGTGAATAAACAACAGACTGCAGCTGTAGCCGCGCAGGACCAGACTGACAACAAAGACAGTTCCTTGTACCCCACCTCTCCCAAAGACCAATTACAAAAGAATCCTGATCCATCTGTGATGAGGAATGGGACACTGATTCGGAGGAGGAAATATTTTACGCCTCCCATCCTGTCAGCCGACTTCCTCCGGGTCCCCCCTCAAAACTCACCCACAGTACGGCCAAGGCGAACACACTGCATAAAACAAAACATTGCCTGAACTCCCCTCCCCACTCTGAGGATCAACGTGCCAAGGGCCATACACGTCCCCCAATGAATCATTTGTCCCTGTGTGTTAGGAGTGCTACAATTGCACTGATAAGTGAACTTAAGGCCATTGATTTTGATCAAATCTAACTGCTGCTTTTAAAAGCAGCTCGTACTCTTTAACCAGATGGTGAAAGGAAATTATGCCCTGCTGAAAGAACCGAAACCTTGCTAGTTTTTCAAAAAAGAAGTATTTCTGTTCGACTTTAAAACAACCAGAAGTGCAAGTTGAATTCAAACAAATACAATTTAAAATTCCGATGAGAAGGATTAGGCCAACGTACAGGCTGGCAATTCCAACCCTGCCTCCTAATTAGTAATTACAGACAGTCTGTGGCATTCTACTGGTACCGTGGATTCACAACATCCCAATGGATCTTAGGGTCCTCCTCTGTATCCTCCCCAACAGTCCACGATGCCCTTTACTCCCTATACATCCTCTCACTAGTCTTCACTTCCTCCCCAAGCCCCTCGAGTTTCCCAACAATCACACATTTGTTTCAACCGTAATCAACCTGGACATTGGTCCAAGAACTGCCCTTCCCAAAGCAGCCTCCGGTTGATCGCTGGAGTGGAAGCAGCTGGAAACTTCTTGGTCACCCTCCCCAGGGACCTCAGCACGTTTGCCCTTTTATTGCACAAAACCCTTTTCTATCCTTGACACCTGTGCTACAGCGGTTCTTACCCAGCAACATGACTCCTCTTGGTGCCCTGTTGCCTATTACTCCACTAAGATTGACCCTGTTTGCTTATGGTATGCCTTCCTGCACCCAGATTCTCCCCACTATCCATCCTATGGTATTGGCTGCCTCTAATATAACTTTACATCAAAATGTAGAAGTCTGTACCTCGCATTCCGTGGTATCCTTGCTTACTTCTAAAGATACTCAACACCTAACTGCGGCTCATCTAAGTTGCTATGAGATTTCATTACTTCAGAATCCATTTCTCCCCTTTAAATACTGCTGTAACATTAACCACGCTACATTCGATGGTTCTTCTATATCTCCAGAGGGCAAACACATGTCAGGATATGCGATTGTCACTTTGTCCCATACAACAGAAGCTTATTCCATCGATCCACCCTGCTCCGCCCAGCAAGCTGAACTCCTTGTTCTCACTTATGCCTGCATACTTGCTGAAGGAAAGTCAGCTCATATCTATACTGATTCCCTTTGGATGTGCCCATGATGCACTCTGGCAGCAGCACAGCTTCCTTACCTCATCAGGAACCCCGATCCTCAATGCTGCCTATGTTGCTAATCTCCTCAGTACTAGTCAACTTCCCTTTCAATTGGCAATTATCAAATGTTCAGCTCACTCCTCTGATGCTGCCAATGTCACTAAAAGCAACAATGCCGCTGACACAGCTGCTGAGATACCAGCTTTTGAGCAAAGACATGGTTACTCAACTGACGAATCAGAAACCAAAGGGAGACTCTCCTATTTCCTCTTCTGACACCGAGAAAAATGCCTGACCAAGAAAAAATTCAGATCCATCAGGGGGACGCCTCTGATTAGGGATAACAACAATGGATGAACCACGGTTGTTATGTAAATAGCTACAATAAGCTTTGGGTTACGCTGGTAGAATAGACATGTCTGCCCGATTCACTTCTGCCTATTCTAGTTGATTGTGTTCATACACATACACATGTGGAGAAGGAGGGAATGGTGGACAGGATTCTCCAAACTTGGTGGAATCCCCAGCTGCAAGAAAAAGCAAAACAAGCAGCTTCAAATTGCCAAATTTGTCAAAACATTAATCTCGGGAAAGGAGTGAAGTGTCCCCCAGGTGAAATGCCCTTGCCAAGTGCACCTTCTGACACTATCCAGTGAGATTTTAGACAGTCCCCTAGATGCCATTGTTATAAGTATTGCTGAGTGGTAATTAATGTATTTAATAAAGGGTTGGAGTTTATCCCTGTACTGACTGACAGCAACAACTACTTGTAAAATTCTGTTAAGGGAAATCATACCTAGATTTGGAATACCATTAACGGTCTTTTCCGATAATGGCTCCCACTTCTGTGCGGAGCTAACCAAGCCACTATGTAAGAGTTTGAATCCGAGTCAGAAATTCCATTGTGCGAAACATCCCCAAGCAGCAAGAATTGTAGAAAGAGCCAATTGTAATTTAAAAGGTCAGCTGAGCAAGTTGGTTGAAGAAATTGGCCTTAATGGCTGCAAGTACTCCCAAACGCACTTTTTAATATGAGAAAACCATGACATAGAAAAAGACGGGATTCTCGGCGGCTGAACTGATATATGGAAAGCCCCTGAGGACTCCCTGGTCTGCACCATTAATGCCTCAACACCCTGTTGAAGGGCATGTCATGGCAGAAGAAATGCATATGTACCTGAGTAAGCTGACCAAAGCATTGCAGTCGTATCATCAACAGGTCAAAGCAGCCTATCGAGTACCTGGGAAGGAAGAAGAAAGAGCTCTAACGTTTAAAAACGTCAACCCTGGTGACTACGTATGATTGAAAGACTTTAATCATCAAAAATTGGGCCCTTGCTGGAAAGGTCCTTATCAAGCTTTTCTGACAACTGGAACTGCAGTAAAAGTAGAAGGATGTTCAACATGGGTCGACAAAGGACATTGCAAGCGTGCATCCCCCTCACAGTCCTGTGTTAGTACTGATACAGGTATCCGACGAAAACCGAACCCAAGTACATACATCCAGATGTAACCGACCCATCTGTGATATCTCAGACTGGCTAAACTCCAATGTAACTGGATAAATGAAACCTGTACTAATACCATTGGAAGTTTTGAATGGAGCTGCCCAGCTGAAACTCAGTTAAACTGCTCACATTTCGTATCCAAATATCACTCTCGACCTTATTGTCATCCTCGCAACACTTCCATGCCAGCCATCATGAGATGGCACAATTCCATATCCTCAGCCACTCCATCAACCGAAAACTGTTACTTTGAAATGTTTGTCTGTTCCCCTCTCAAAATGAACCGTACAGATTGCAGTATTGAGCACATAGTACCGAAATCACCAAACCTTCAGCCACCTATTCCCATGAGACAGACAACCTATGCCTTCTCGATGGCATCTTCTCCTAACCGACCTACCATCACTGACAGAAATACCTTTACACAGGTTCCTCAATTATCCGAATATCAGATTATCCGAAGGTGATCTTAAGGTCCCGATAGAAACATTATGTCAAAGAGCGGTTTCAACCCTGATCACGTCTTCTGTTTACAGGTACAATGATTAAAAGCAAACCCGGCTCACTGAAATGCTGCCGAGGACAGTCCTGAACAGTCCAGGCACCATCTTCAAATGACTGACCTCCTGCTCTCTCTCTCTCCCTCCCAACACTCTCCCTGGAGTTCTACACAGGGGTGAACCCCAAACCCTCCATCCCCAGATTATCGCTCCAACATTGCCCTGTACAGGGCAGAGGCGGAACCTGTCAAAAAGTTGTGCGCTATTTGGAGACTTATCCCACAAAGGCAGCAGCAGTCTTCCTGGTGGTGCACAGTCCGGCTGCCCCACAGGGGGGGGCGTGCTCAGGGGTTCGGACGGTAGGTAAGGATCGACGGGAGTGCAGGGTTCGGGGAGTGGGATTGGGGCCGGGCGGTGGGGCGCAGACAAGGTTGGGGGCGGCAATGGGGCTGCTGGGTGGGATCGGACGGGGTTGGAGTTGGGTGGAGGACAGGGTTGGGGTTGGGCAGGCAGGTTCCCACGTGCAATGTGCTTTTGCTGAGTCTCCTGAATGGGGAACAGATTTCACAGAAAACTCCGCGCCCCAGAGGAAATCAATTAACCGAATAATCAGTTATCCGAATGAAATAGCGCCTGCCCATCTCGTTCGGATAACTGAGGTTCCTCTGTATACAGTTCCTATATTCAGTAGCTACTGTAATTAAGACGACAAGCTGTAAAGATGAACAAAGACCAAAAATACTATGTACTCCCAATCTCCCATCTGTTACCAATGGTTTCTTTATTCAAGCTAAACCCTCGATCCATGAGCTATTTGCTCACTCTTCCATCATTCTGATGTCCAGTGTATAAATGGGACTCACACACTTATGCAACCCCTCACTTACGATGGCAAAACCCATTCGGTAGAAGTAGCACATCGCTGGGTGAAGTGCACAAACAAACGTCAAGGATTCAATGTTAACGCTGTTCCGCTGTTAGAATGGTGGTTGAAAGAACTTCCGGTCCCCACGACATGGGGAAAGTGAAGCCAGCACTGTGTAAAAAGGTTATCAAACACACTGGTCATACTCCTGCTCTTCATCTACTAATACACTTGGACAACCAAATGTTTGATAGCACCCCCTGTTTACAAGATTCAGCTCTTGCCCTGAGTGGACTCATCATTCACTCACAGAAGTGCGCCTTTGGAATTCCTTTTAGCCTTCATTGGCGATGTGAAAACAAAGGCTACCCACATTTATCCAATGACTGGTACGAATGTTGTGCCCCCATACAAAATTTACCACTTTTTACCCTCCACCATGAAGTACCTGAGGTAGATGATGAATAGAATGCCTACCAACATGTGAAGCAGTATGGAACAAAAAGGAGAGTAAAAACAAATGGGACTTAGACAACTTCTTCCATCAACAAACCTGGTGATCCAAGTTGCTGGGAGGACTTATTCCTGGCTGGGATGTTGAAATGGCCCGAGATCAGATAAGTGACCTTGCATACGACATCGAAAAACTTGCCAACTCAACTGCCCACGTTTTGAAGCTGGTGAACAAAGAGTTACAGGAGACCCGGATGGTAACACTTCAGAATTGGCTCGTGCTAGATTTCCCCCTTGCTAAAGGAGGCGCTGTTCTGTTATTGGCCCGCAATGTTGCACCTACATCAATGATTGCTCTCAAGTCGTTTTGGACAACTTAGATGTTATCAACAAAACGGGTCAAGATGCAGGGAAGACACCTGCCGCACCATCGTCCGATCCATATGGATGGAGTATTACTTGCTAGCTTTGGTCGCTGTGTGGAACTTACTGATAGTCCCCAGTCTCATCCTAGGAATATACAGTGTCGTCCATTTATGCATGGAATGGACCGTACATTGTTTTTCGCCTAAGCCAAAGATGAATCTTGTTAATCGACCCTTGTCTATCCCTGTAGCTCTACATCCGAATGTCTATGCTGAAATCCAGTACCTTTCTGACTCTGATCCTCTGGACAATGACTAGCAAGAGGAAGCACTCAAATTATTGAGAATACAAATCGACTGAATGGACTAATTATACTTGTATAAGCTGTGTAGTTGCCATGAAATGATAAAAGGAGGGAATGAGAAAGTTTATCGCCTTAAAACTTGTCCTTAAACATTTTGACTAAATGTAATGTTGAATTATAGAACACATTTGTTGCACAGTAGAAAATAAGCAGTACAGCCAGGGAGGCGCCAGGCCACAAAAGGGGGAACCCAGGATGTGCAGAAGATAAAAAGATCTGCTCTCACCAAGTGGTAACAGGATGCGCCAAGGCAATTAAGAACATTTGCCTTAACAGCAATGAATCTGTGTAAACAGGACACAGAGTGATAACATTCACGGGTGTTCACTTGTGAAATTAATGACAGTGTTTGATTCTGATCTCCGACTTGGTATCATCCTGCAAGCATGTCAAAAGCCTTGTAATTAATGGTCAGGTCATATCAATTATACTGGATTCTTATTACCCTTGCAAGACAGGCAGACAGAAAGGGAAAAACATTATTCTGTTATAGTCCCTAACCTGGGTGTTCAAAAAGACACTAGAGAGAGAATGAGTGAAGAACATTTTAATGCTGAGATTGCCAAAGCCAATAGAAAATTAACTCTTTGTGGTTTGGTTCAAATGCACGCTTACTTGCTGTGGATTCAATAGAGAGAATAGGTGCAGGAATAGGCTATTCGGCCCTTCGAGCAAGCACTACGTTTTATTACGGCCATGGCTGATTATCCACAATCAGTAACTTGTTCCGGCCTTATCCCCATAATCCTTGTTTTAAATTTAATTGCATTTTGGGACTTTATGGTTATTTTGAGTAACCATCGCTGATTATGAAATGCAAACTCTGTAAAAGGTAATATTGATGAAGCTTTAACTTACTTGCTGTTCTTACAGACCAGGACTGCCCCACTGTCAATTCTAACGAGATGGATCTTATGTCCTATTTGAATTTGAATCACAACTCTGAAAAGAAAAAATGTCTAATTCGAAACAAATGAATCATTTAAAATACAACCTTACAGTAACAATTCAGCCTCAGGTTCAGAATGATTCTTTTCTTAAGATAAAAAGCAAGAGTCTGCTCCTAGCTTAAAAATTATTCTCACCCTAACGTTGAAGAGATTCTGACACAATCTATGAGGAAGCCATTTTTTACAGTCAAAGTTTGCTCTCCTCGCTAAGAAGCCATTTTGTAAAACATGATACCTGACATGCGAGCAATGCAAGGTTACCTTACAACTTCTCCCACTTAGACTGGTGCCTCCTTATAGTAGGGACTTGTCTCACCAACAGGCACCTGACTCGGCTGAATCTGTTTTTCCCACCTGATGAATGGCTACAGGCCTGTAGGAGTGATCAATTAGGTGTGCACAGACCTGTCAATTAACTTCTCTTCCTTATGAATTATTGCCTTTCCAATGTTGTCTGTCTAATTAAGTGTTTAAACCTAATTAAATGCAGTGTTTTTGTAAAGGTTTGTATAAAGGAACCCTGTTGGTGACAGAAGGAGAAAGTAACCTGCGAGGACTCTTCAAGGCAGAGCTGGTCGCTACTCTCCTAAGTTTTTAGAACCTTAGCTTGCCTGGCTAATAGGTACCAGTGTTATGTTGTAACAGTGATGCTATTGGTAAATAAAGGGGAAGACTAAAATTAAACTAAACCGTCTGTAAGAGGTTTTTATTCCAGACTATTCCAGACTCAAAGAGTACGATTGCCGGGACAAACCAAGAGAGGGGCTGACAGGTCTGAGCCCACAAGGGATTCCCTGGACCATCTCAAATCTGTATTTTAACATCAGTGCCTGCTTACTTTCATATAACATATGTTGTTGCCTCAAATCTGTGCTCATCTCCCCCAAATTCTACGTGAATCCTTTCAATCAAGTTTACGATTTGCCACATTTTTGAAATGACTCTTATCCAAGTCACATCCAACATGATGACAGAATTGTTTTTTTTCTCCGTTTCAATCTACACACATCTCCGTCTACCACACAATTCTCCTAAAATACCTCTCCAGCTCGCAGCTCAGGGGCTGTTCTCATTTAGTCCTAATTCTACGGATGTGATTGTAGACCAAAGAAGCCAATGAATTTAACCTTTATTCCCTCCTCCTCCTCCCCTCCTCAACTATGACAGTTATTGAACAGCTCATTCAAAAAAAAACCTTCCATCTAAAAGAACAAAGGAAGATATATGGGAACAGTCCTACCTGCAAATTCCCCTTGTGGGAAATAGAACCCACTCACTTCAATCATTTCAGTCCGAGACAAGATCTAAAGCAGCAGTATCATTTATTATACTCTTGCAAGAGTGGTGCCTATCAGGTCGGCACATCGAGTTTAACGAGTCCACAACTTATATACAATTCATTTAGGGCGGCACAGTGGTTAGCACTGTTGCCTCACAGCGCCAGAGACCCGGGTTCAATTCCCGCCTCAGGCGACTGACTGTGTGGAGTTTGCACGTTCTCCCCGTGTCTGCGTGGGTTTCCTCCGGGTGCTCCGGTTTCCTCCCACAGTCCAAAGATGTGCAGGTCAGGTGAATTGGCCATGCTAAATTGCCTGTAGTGTTAGGTTAGGAGTATGGGTGGGTTGTGCTTCGGCAGGTCGGTGTGGACTTGTTGGGCCTAAGGGCCTGTTTCCACACTGTAATGTAATAATAAAATTTCTCTTTCCCTCCTCCCATTGTTCCTCACCTGTTTACATCTCCCACTACTCTAAACCCGGCTGTTTACCTCTTGCCTCATTCGGCTTTGGGCATAACAAAGTACAAGTTTTGCTTGGCCAATTCATCACATCCTACTGTGGTCCACTGTTATATATCCTCCTCCAATGCCATCTGCTTCTTTGCTTGCTAAAGCAACATTTCCTTCCATACTTTGCCCATACTGAGCCTGTTGACCTCTTGTGTTTTTACAGATGCTTGTAACTGTGTGTACAAGAAAATCCAGCTTAACCCAAACCCCCTCCCTCACAGCCCCCTATCTATCTGTCTGTAACATCTACCATTGTTTGCAGGCACATTTCATTCTTGTATGCACATTTTAGCTAATGCAAATGCAATTATATATTTCCTTTACATAGTTTTCATTCTTGTTAACTCAGCTCTTGGCTGAACAATTATACACTAGTGTGAGTTCATTTACCTTACATAAGTAATTATGATTGCCAAAGTAACACTGCTTTACCTATATCCCACACCCTTCAAGCCACTCATCATCCTGACTTAGAAATACACTGACACTCCTTAACTATCACTGGTTCAAAATCCAGGAACTCCACCCAAGGGCACTGAGGGTCAACCTACAGCAGATACACTGCAGTGGTTCAAGAAGGCAGCCCACTACCACCTATTCAAAGGTAACTAGGTATGAACAATAATGCTGGCCCAGCAGCGACACCCACATCCCCAACATTTTTGTTTTCCGTAATCACAGATGAGCAGGGATTTCCTACAACTGTAGATTAAAGTAATTGCTTTGACTCCAGTCTCCATTGCAATAGCAGGTGAAGCCAGTCTGGACAATCTTGGTGTCAGATTTGACTCTGAGAGGAGCTCCGAGCCTCACAGGGCTGTTCTCTCTGAGACTGAGCCGTTCCATTTTGAATTGCGCGCGATCCAAAGACTCGTGCACCGTGGCCGGCCATTCCGCGCCTGCGCAACGACACATTGGCCAGCTGCGGCGCGCCTGCGCACAACCCCAGGCCGGTAATCCCACGTCTGCGCGATGACACCGCGGTCCTGCCGTACCGCGCCTGCGCAGCGACAACAGGCCGATCATTCCACGCCTGCGCAATGACATCGCCGCCGGTTGTACCGAGCGGCAAACCCACAGCTTTCTCTCAAACGTAATCCCCGCTGTCGGGGTCAACACCGGAGCCGGCATCGGCGGGTTCCCCACACAAACCCCCCAACCGGTATATCCGACACCCGCACAAAACAAACGCGAGCGTATGGAAAACCCTCCCCTACTGAGGTAAAAGGGGGAATTCGTGCAAGGCAACGGAATTGGTCGCACTCCAATTATTATAAATTTTAAATATAAATACAACGTGAAGACGCGGTTTCACTTCAGTCTGTTGAACTTTTTTTTAACGAATAAGCGGTGCAGTAGTAAAGTCAGAGGGTGGTGGGTTACTCTTCAGAGGGTCGGTATGGACTTATTGGACCGAAGGGCCTGTTTTCACTCTGTTGGGAATCTAACCTAAAGTACCAAGACACGGCCTCATTGCCGCCATGTTGAGGGGCAAGACCAGGAGGGGCGGGGTTCTGACCACGTGAGTAAAGACACGTGATGGACGGCATGACGTCAGTGGCCCCACCTCCAGCAGTGCTGATGAATCAATGAACTCTTCCCTGGGAAGTAGTGACCATAATATGATTAAGTTCTACTTTCAGTTTGAGTAGTGAAAAGTGATTAGTGTCTGCAACTTTGTTAAGACAGTTATGAGGGTATGAGAGTTAGGCTAGCTAAGGTGAAGGGGCAATAAACCGGAGAGGAATCCATTAGCAGCAATCATGGGAGAGAAATTGTGAATTGGAAAATCGTATAAAAGCTACACCTTGCAGTCGCATTTGCCTGTATCTTGTACAATGGCCTGATGGCTCATATGTTAGTGAAGCCTGCCTTAGCATCTACAAGTAAGATATAGGTCAGGAAAAGTTTGGAGAAAGGAACTCAGCGAGTTTTGAGAAGATTTGTAGCTCAGGTTGAGGTTCTGGATGTAGGTTTGCTCACTGAGCTGGAAGATTTGTTTTCTGCCATACTAGGTAACATCATCAGTGAACCTCCGGATGAAACACTGGTGGCATGGCCTGCTTCCTATTTATGTTCAAAGTTTGTGCGAAGATTTGTAGCTCGGGTGATCGTTGTTGTGGTTCTGTTCGCCGAGCTGGAAGTTTTTGTTACAAACGTTTCGTCCCCTGGCTAGGCGACATCATCAGTGCTTGGGAGCCTCCTGCGAAGCGCTTCTTTGATGTTTCCTCCGGTGTTTATAGTGGTCTGTCCTTGCCGCTTCCGGTTGTCAGTTTCAGCTGTCCGCTGTCGTGGTTGGTATATTGGGTCCAGGTCGATGTGTTTGTTGATGAGATTGTGGGTGAATGCCATGCCTCTAGGAATTCCCTGGCTGTTCTCTGTCTGGCTTGCCCTATGATAGTAGTGTTGTTTCAGTCGAATTCATGTTGCTTGTTGTCTGCGTGTGTGGCTACTAAGGATAGCTGGTCGTGTTGTTTCGTGGCTAGTTGATGTTCATGTACTGCGACCCCTAGGACTCATAACGGCGCACAAACCAACAGCCACGCTCAGACAACAACTCACCAGAACGAAAAACCCGATACCCAACATGAGCAAAACTAATGTAGTGTACAAAATACCTGCATAAAACACTATATAGGACAAACAGGAAGACTGCTAACAATCCGCATACATGAACATCAACTAGCCACGAAACAACACGACCAGCTATCCTTAGTAGCCACACACGCAGACAACAAGCAACATGAATTCGACTGGGACAACACTACTATCATAGGGCAAGCCAGACAGAGAACAGCCAGGGAATTACTAGAGGCATGGCATTCATCCACAAACTCCATCAACAAACACATCGACCTGGACCCAATATACCAACCACTACAGCGGACAGCTGAAACTGTCAACCGGAAGCGGCAGGGAGAGACCACTATAAACACTGGAGGAAACATCAAAGAAGCGCTTCGCAGGAGGCTCCCAAGCACTGATGATGTCGCCTAGCCAGGGGACGAAACGTTTGCAACAAAAATTTCTATTTATGTGTTTAGGTTTTCTTGGGTTGGTGACATAATTTCCTGTTCTTTTTTCTCAGGGGGTGGTAAATGGGATCCAAGTCAATGTCTTTGTTGATAGAGGTCCAGTTGGAATGCTATGCTTCTAAGCATTCCAACTGGAACTCTATCAACAAAGACATTGACTTGGATCCCATTTACCACCCCCTGAGAAAAGAACAAGAAATGACATCACCAACCCAAGGAAACCCAAACACAAAAATAGAAAGCGGACCATGACACCAGTACTTCATCACGAGGCTCACTGATGATGTTACCTAGTATGGTGATGAAATGTCTGAAAATGAACCTTCCAGCTCAGCGAGCAAACCTACACACAGAAAGGAACTCAAGAAAATTACCATCAGTGGAGGAAGAAGTAACAAAAGGATTGATGAGGGCAGAGTGGTGGATGTGATCTATATGGACTTTAGTAAGGCATACGACAAAGTTGCCCATGGGAGACTTGTAGCAAGTTTAGATCTCATGGAATACAGGGAGGACTAGACATTTGGATATAGAACTGACTTGAAGGGAGAAGATAGAGGGTGGTGGTGCAGAGCTGCTTTTCAGACCTCGAGGCCTGGGACCAGTGGAGTGCCACAAGGATCAGTGCTGAGTCAACAGCTTTTCATCATTTATCTAAATGATTTGAAAGTGAATGTGGAAGGTGTAGTTGATAAGTTTGCAGATGATACCAAAATTGGATGTGTAGTGGACAGCAAAGAAGTTTACCTCAGATTACAATGGGATCTTAATCAGATGGGCCAATGGGTTGAAACGTGGCAGATGGAGTTTAATTTAGATAAATGCGAGGTGCTGCATTTTGGAAAAGCAAGTCAGAGCATGACCTAAACACTTAATGGTAACGTCCTCGAGAATGTTCCTGAACAAATAAACCTTGAAGTGCAGGTTCAAAGCTCCTTGAAAGAAGATTCACTGGCAGATAGGATAGTGAAGAAGGTGTTGGGTATGGTTTCCTTTATTGGTCAGAGAATTAAGTATAGGAGTTGGGAGGTGTTTTAAAAAATTCTCAAGGTCAGGTTCGTAGGAGAGTAGTCTGACACAGAACAAACGACCAAGAGGCGAGACTGCTAGAATATGGGCATTTTATTCCCCGCAGCGTCGCACAACGGGTCTGGCTTATACTCACTCTACATGTTACAAAAACTGGGAGCCGTCAGTTCTCGTAGAGCGGTTGCCAACAACCCACGCTCGGCGGTTAAACGTAACCCCGGAGCAGACTCACCGAACTGGAGACTTTTCCAGCTGATATACTCCCTTCCAGATATAAACATTCATGTGAACAGCAGAGCAAGGCTAAAAAACACATTCCATTCTGGTTACATACAGATAAGAAGATTCACACGGGACTAAGCAACACCTCCATTCCGGTTAGATTCACACATGTATTGGGACATAATTTTTAACCGTTTCACCACATTCCACTGCTTGGAATTTTACACCACAGGAGGTCATGTTGCGGTTTTACTGGATATTGGTTAGGTCACTTTTGAAATATTGCATGCAATTCTAGTCGCCTTCCGAACGGAAGGATGTTGTGAAACTTGAAAGGGTTCATAAAAGGTTTACAGGGATGATGCCAGGATTGGAGGGAGTTGAATGGAGTTGTCCTGCTCGCCTTTAAACAATCCCCAAACCTCAAGCAGATCATTGTTCGTAGCAAACTGCCCGGCTTTCAGGATAACTCCATACGACACTGTCACGGTAGATGCTGCAAGACGTATCAGAGTGTGGACATGGATACCATCATTACACGTGGGGACACCTCCCACCATGTACATGGCAGGTACTCGTGTGACTCAGCCAACATTGTCTATCTCATACGCTGCAGGCAAGGATGCCCTGAGGCATGGTACACTGGTGAAACCGAGCAGAGGCTACCGCAACGGATGAATGGGCGCTGCACAACAATCAACAGATAGGAGTGTGCCCTTCCGGTTGGAGAACACTTCAGCGGTTCGGGGCATTCGACTTTGGACCTTCGGGAAACCATCCTCCAAGGCGGATTTTGGGCCAGGCAGCAGCGAAAAGTGGCCAAACAGAGGCTGATAACTAAGTTCGGTACCTGTAGGGATGGCCTCAACCGGGACCATGGATTCATGTCACACTGCAGGTGACCACCATTGCACTATATGCACACACACACGCACACACATATGCACGTTCTCTCACAGACACTCACAAGGCCCCCCACTCACCCACACACACACACACAAACCCACATGCATACATACACATGTACATTTGTGGGGTGAATTTGTACTTGTAGGGCTACATCGTACTTTGTTCAAAACCTGCATGAATCCATGTAAGATTCTGTTAATTCATTTTTCATAATGTTTAGAATCAGTCTAAACATTATGGCACAGATAGCAGCACACAGGGAGCTAACACCTTCAATACATTATCTGAGCTGACACCAATTGTTAAATTCACTTGAGAATGTAACTTTTAAAAAAGGTTTTGCAATTTACAAATGAAAGAAGTGAAACTAACATGGTCATTCTAACAGATAAGAGACTTAACAAACAAGATATTTTTCAATGTATAATTTCAGTTACATCACAACTGTAAACTTTTTCTATAAATTCTGTGTGTTACAATCATGTACTCTACAACCATCTGATGAAGGAGCAACACTCCGAAAGCTAGTGCTTCCAATTAAACCAGTTGGACTATAACCTGGTGTTGTGTGATTTTTAACTTTGCACGTCACAGTCCAACACTGGCATCTCCAAATCGTGTAAATATAAATTCAGCATTCTCCTGTATCTCCACAATGAAGTGTGCTAAACACAGAGGAGCTTTGGGGCGGCTTTCGTTGCAGCATAAGTGGGGGAAAAAGAGAAAAATTCACCTAATCTTACTTCATCAGTATTGAGTGTTTCAAGAAATCGCAGAATTGTTATGGGGCAGAAGGAGGCTGTTCAGTCCATCCAGTATGCACATCTCTCTGAATGAGCATCATGACTCAGTGCCATTCCCCTCTGTTTTTTCCTGTGCCCTTACACATTATTTTCATTTATATAACCATCTGATGCTTCTTGCCTGCCTCATTGAACCTACCTCCGTAACATTTCCAGGCAGTGCATTCCGGACTCTGCTGTGTGAGAGAAGTTTTTTTTTGCAAGTCACGTTTCCTTCTTTTGCAAATGACCTTATATCCCTTCCCCCAGGTTCTCCATCCTTTTATAAGGGGTAACAATTGCTCCCAATCTACTTTATCCTGCCCACTCATGACTTTGCAACCTTTTATCAAATCTCCTCTCAGTGTTCTTCTGAGGAGCACAGTGGCAACCTTTCTGATCTATCTGACACTGATGTGTTGATGTTTGCCAATGGTTGCACAGTGTTCAGCCACCAGTTGCGACTCCTCAGGTCCTGAAGCAGTCCATGTTCAAATGCAACAAGATCTGGACAATATCCAGTCTCTAGCTGATAAGTGGCAAGTAACACCACACTGAACAAGGTGCCGCACAGGGCACTGCGACACAAGATCAATCTCACGGTGTAAGGGGCAAGATACTGGCAAGGGTAGAGGATTGGGTGGTCGGAAGAAGGCAGAGAGTGGGGATAAAGGGGTCTTTTTCAGGAAGGCAGACTAGCAGAGTACTGCAGGAGTTAGTGTTGGGACCACAACTATTCATGCTATGCATTAATGATCTGGATGAAGGAACTGAGGGCATTGTTAGTACATTTAGAGATGACACCCGTAATGTCTATCTCCTTTTGCGTCCTAGGAGCACTGAATTTGTTTTCCCTAGCTGCGGATAGATCGCTCTGAATGTGCGTGTGTTACTCAGTGCTGCCTGTAGGTGTCTCTCTGAATGTGGGTGTGTTACTCAGTGCTGCCTGTCGGTGTCTCTCTGAATGTGGGTGTGTTACTCAGTGCTGCCTGTAGGTGTCTCTCTGAGTAACATACCCACACTCAGTGAGACACCTGCAGGCAGCATGAAGTTAAACACTCGCACTCAGAGAGACACAGCTGACAATTTCTGTGAATGGTCGAAGATTTTTTCAGGGGCTACCCAACATGCAGCAAGGATTGCACAGTGCGATCCCTTCAGCTGGGCTTGGACCAACTGATTGAAGAGAGAATGTGTCAGATTGTACTTATTAAGTCCTAACAGCTTTCAGTTTTTGTTCTTTTCACCTGATGAAGGAGCGTCGCTCCGAAAGCAAGTGTGCATCCAATTAAACCTGTTGCACTATAACCTGGTGTTGTGTGATTTTTAACTTTGTACACCCCAGTCCAACACTGTCATCTCCAAATCATGTTCGTATTGGAATCTTATAACCTACTTAAATTCCTGATCAAAGGGTTTATTTGAAAAGGATTGATGATTGATGATTATAATTGATGGACAGGCCAAGCAACCAATTGTGACAATGACCTACTGAAATGCAACCAATCAATAGGGGGAGGGGGAGGTTGTCTATTTTCAAAGCACACAGAGACAAAGACTGAATTTTCATCTTTATTCCCTTTTCCACATTCACATTGACAGAAAAAAAAACAATTGGAATTAATAGCCCAGAGAGTAAGCTGCTCAAATTCACAGCCACAATGGAGCTTGAGGAAAACACTTGTGGAGATTTTCTCAACAACATGAGAATCCTGTCCCTTTAAACAGTGATAAAACCTTAAATTGGAACTGGCGGCTGAGCAGGAAGAAGATCTGGTCTACTGAAGCAGAGATTTCTGAGGTTCACATTGTTTTGTACAGCTGACAGTCTTCAGCAACTTCAAGTAATTTTATTTAGCATCACAAGTCAACCCTGTCCCCACCAAACACTCCCAGGACAAGGACAGCATGAGGTTTTTTTACAGCATTAAGCTCTCTCGACACTGTCCAAAGACCTGCTTTAACATCCAAACCTCGGGAGTGTCTCCAAGTCAGTCCCGAGAAGGAAGAGAGTTGAAATTCAGTACTAACAATGACCTTTGTCTTGTCAGCTCTGCCCTGTTCTATTTAAAGTTGTGTCGCCTCTGTGGACTGTCTTGAACACTCTACACACACTCTGATCTCCTGATGCTCTTGCTGAGGGGAGAGGAGAGGGTCACGTGGGTGAGGGCACAGGAGAAGTGAGTGTTGGACTCCCAGTCAGACCCAGAGAAGGTCAGCAGGCTGCTGACACTGTAGGTGCTGTCTGAAGCTCGCAGGTAGTTGCTGGTCTGAATCCCGTCCGAAATGACTGCACCGTCTTTCTTCCACTGCACCTCCAGCTCATCAGGATAGAAGTGATTGGCAAGGCACACCAGGGTGGCAGTGCCCTTGGCATTGACCTGCTCCGGGGAGGGAGGCAGCAGGGTCAGCTTGGGCTGAGAGTTCTCACAGCCTGAAAGACAAGAGAAATAATTTTAATCCCTGCCATTTGAAGGGAATTCAACCCTCACAATATTCACTGGCAACACAATCTTTTTGAACATTTTTGGTCAATACAGAATAAACACGACAAAAGAACAGGCATTGTTCACATTCCTTCTTGGGATGTGAGTGTTACTGGCAGGGCCAGCATTTATTATCCATCCCTAATTGCTCCTGAGAGGGTGATGATGAAAGAGAAGGGACAGTTTTAAACCATCGTTTATGGAATGAAAGAGGGCAGCTGGAAGGGCGATCAATGGGGGAGCATTTCAGTGACAGTGATCAGAACTCAGTGAGATTGAGAGGAGGGATGGAAATGGAGAATTATGGAGCAAGTGTAAAAGTTTTCATTCTATTAAACTGTGTGGAGCTTTGGTAAAAGTGGACCGGAAGCAGTGACATGATGGGAAATCAGTGTCAGGGCAGTGGGAGCCCTCAAAGGACGAGACAGAGATCGTTCAGAATCTGTTCCCACAATGAGTAAGGGTGGGACTCCCAAATCTCGACCGAATGAACAAAGGGATTAGGGGTCATGCACTGACATGGATTGGGAACTGGTTGGCAGACAGGACAGAAAGAAGGAGTCTTTTTCTGAATGACAGGTAGTTACAACTTAGAGTACCACATGTGTCAGTCCTTGGTACCCAGTTATGCATAATATATAATCATAGAGTCATCGAGTCAGAGAGACCCAAAAGGCCCATCAGCCCATTGCGTCCATACTGGTCAAAAAACAACAACTCAATAATTGTCATCCATTTTTCCAGCAAGAGGAAATTAGATGCAGTATGTGTTTAAGACGGAATTAGATATAGTTCTTCGGATTAAAGGGATCAAAGAATGTGGGGAGAAAGCCGGAAAAGGGGAACGTGTTGGATAATCAGCCATGATCATATTGAATGGTGGAGCAGGCTTGAGGGGCCAAATGTCCTACTGCTGCTCCTAGTTTGGACGTTTCTGTCTTTTTCTCACACAATGAAGGAATGTCTCTCATCAATTTGAAGCTGGAGGTCACATGAGTGTGGAGGTGGAAGATGTGGCCATGGTGATTAATGCGGGTCAGTAAGGTGATCAAGAAGACACATGGGAGAAAGTGTTTTTCTTTTACCCTTAATGGAATGAGGACATTGCTGGATCAGTAGCATTTATTGCCCATCCCTAATCACCCAGAGGGCAGTTTAAAGTCAACCACATTGCTGTAGTTCTGGAGTCACATGGTAAGGATGGCTGTTTCCTTTGCTAAAGGACATTAAGGAATCAGATGGCGTTTTTCTGACAATCAACAATGGTTTCATGGTTGTCATTAGACTCTTAATTACAGATTTTGTTTGATTGAATTTGAATGCCACTGTCTGCTGGATCCTAACCCTGGTCCCCAGAACATTATCTGGATCTCTGGATTAACAGGTCAGCAATAATACCATTAGACCATCGCCTCCCTTATCTCATTTTCGGTTGACAGTGAAAGCAAGGAGTTTGTTTATTCTGGAACTGTATATAACTCCAGTTAGAGCACAGTGAGAGAACAGTGTACGGTTCTGGTCACCACATTACAGGAAGGATGTGATCCCATTAGAGACGGGGATAGAGGAGGATTTTGACAGGAATGGGGAGTTTCAGCTTTGAGGAATGATTGGATTGGCTGGGACTGTTTTCTTTGGAACAGAAGAGGTTGAGGGAAGATTTGATCGTAGTGTGTAAATAATGGGGGGCCTGGATAAGGTGTGTAGGAAGGACTGATTTCAACAAGCACAGAGGGCAATAACCATGATGAGAGATTGAAATCATTTGGAGGCAGGGTTTGAGGGGAGTTGACGGTAATTGTTTTCCACCAGAAGCTGGTGGGATCTGAGACTGCCTGTCTGAAGGGGTGGGAGAGGCAGAAACTCTCATCACATTGAAAAACACTTGGATATTCACTTGAACAGTGAAACCTCCAGAGCTATGGAGCAAGAGCTGGAAAGTGGGATGGAGCTCGATACGTCTTTAACAAATCTCCGATCACCCACAGATCAGGAAAACTTTATCCGAGAACATTGGAGCAGACTTGGATCTACACAATTCAGGAAAGAGTGACGTTGGGTGTCTGTGTAGAAGGTTTTAGATTTCATTCCAAGCCTTGCTGCACACCACTAGGCTGACGTCAAGGGTGAGGCTGCAAAAGAGTCTCAGTGTCCTGGGGTCAGATATGGTCACTGCTCCTAATGAACCCTGGAAGGTGAGAGTGCGCAGACAATGGGTGAGGATCCGGATCAGGAGACTCAAACCTTAATGACAGACTTGCATTTGTGTAGGACCTATCCCCATCTGTGGGCGGCACGGTGGTACAGTGGTTAGCACTGCTGCCTCGCAGCGTCAGAGACCCGGGTTCAATTCCTGCCTCAGGCGACTGACTGTGTGGAGTTTGCACGTTCTCCCCGTGTCTGCGTGGATTTCCTCCGGGTGCTCCGGTTTCCTCCCACAGTCCAAAGATGTGCAGGTCAGGTGAATTGGCCATGCTAAATTGCCTGTAGTGTTAGGTAAGGGGTAAATGTAGGGGTATGGGTGGGTTGCGCTTCGGCGGGTCGGTGTGGACTTGTTGGGCCGAAGGGCCTGTTTCCACACTGTAAGTAATCTAATCTAATCTCAGGATGCCCCAATGGATCATTCCAGCAGACTGTGCATAGCAAGATCCCAAACACTGTATGATAATTAACAGAGGAATATGTTTTTAGTGATTTTGACTGTAGGATAAATATTGACCAGGGACACCAGGGGGAACTGCCTGCTCTTCATCCAAAGTGTCATGAAATGGCATCTTTCACAACTGAAAGACTCCTAGTTCATCCAAAAACAAAAATAATAGTTCCTTGAATGTGGAGTTGCAGGCAGGTGGGGGGTAAATAAATAATTTGGTTTGCTTTCCTTTATTGGTCAGTGCATTGAGTATTGGAGTTGGGAGCTGTTGCGGGTGTACAAGACATTGGTTCGGGCACTTTTGGAATACTGTGTGCAATTCTGGTCGCCTTGCTGTAGGAAAAATGTTGTGAATCTTAAAATGATTCAGAAAAGATTTACAAGGATGTTGCCAAGGTTGGAGGGTTTGAGCAAAAGGAAGAGGCTGAACAAGCTGAGGCCATTTTCCCTGCAGATTGCTGGTTGATGGGTGACCATATAGAGGTTTATAAAATCATGTAGGGTTTAGATAGGGTGAATAGAGAAGATCTTTTCTCCAGAGTGGGGGAGTCCAGAACTGGAGGGAATAGGCTGAGGGTGACAATGGAAAGATTTAAAACGGACCGAAGGGACAACGTTTTCATTCAGAGGGTGTTAATTGTGTGGAATGAGCTGCCAGAAGAAGTGGTGAAGGCTGGTACAATTACAACATTTAAAAGGCATGGGTATATAAATAGGAAGAGTTTAGAGGGATATGCGTCAAATGCTGGCAAATGGGACTAGATTAATTTAGGATATCTGGTCAGCATGGACGAGTTGGACCGAAAGGTCAGTTTCTGAACTGTCCATCTCTCTGACTCTAATTGTATTTCAATCCAGCCCTTAACAATTCAGGCTCGCCCAAAGACATTTACAGACTGTTTTGTTTGAGAAGCAGTCACTGTTGCAATGCCAGTAAAGTGGCAGCCAGTTTCTACACAGCAAGATCCCACTAGAAGCAATGAGATCAAAGAGCAATAATGATGTTGGCTCAACGATAAATATTGGCCTGAACTCAACCCAAAGAGAAAGTGATTTGGTTCAGTTGGATGGAAAATGAGAAAATGGAAGGTAAAGGAGATGGGAGGATTGCTGGTAAGTGATGGGATTGATTATTACCAGAAAATAAAAGGAAGAGATGGAATTTTGAATATCAAAGGAACCATAAATGTGCAGGGAAAATCAATAATAGAACAAACTTAAAGAGTTTGTATCTAAACACACGAAGCATTCCGAGTAAGGTCAACAAAGTGATGCCATAAATCGAGATAAATTAAGTTTCCAAAGAATTTAAACCAGTTAAAGTGGAGGAGGGCTCAGGAGAGGGTATTCAAGTTTTTAGAAGATGTAATAAGTTTGAGAGGATGGAAAGGATCAGAGATCAAATATCAAGCACAGCAGATAAGAGGACAATGATGAGAAGGAGCTTAAAAATGTGTTGTTGGAAAAATGCAGCAGGTCCGGCAGCATCCAGCATCTGCAGTCCTCACTTTCTCCTAATGATGAGAAGGAGGGCAGTCAATGCAGGACTGAGGGTGTTGTACTTAAATACACACAGTATACACAATGAGCTTGTAGTGCAGATTGAAACTGGCAGGTACGATGTTGTGGGTATCACAGAGACATGGCTGTAAGGGGATCCAAGGATACATGTTCTATCAAAAGGACAGACAGATGGGCAGAGGGGGAACAGTTGCCATGTTAGTGAGAAATGAAATTAAATCAATAGCAAGAAGTCATAGAGAGTCAGAAGGTGTAGAATCTGGATGGGTAGAGTTGAGGAACCGCAAGAAATAAAGAATCTGATGCAAGTTATGTCCAGGTCTCCAAGCAGTAATCAGGGTGTGGGGAAGGAAATCAATCAGGAGACTGAAAAGCCAGATACAAAATGTTATGGCAGACCTCAATGGATAGGTGGACTGGGTAGCGCGTCTCAAGGAAAGGATTTTATGGAATGGCTACAAGATGGTTTTTGGAGCAGCTTGTGGTTGAGCCACTATGGAACAGGCAGTTCAGGATTCAGTGATGTGTATTGAGGCAAACTTGATTAGTGAGTTTAAGGTGAAAGTATCTCTGTGGATACGTGACCATAATACGATAGAATTCCCCCTGTAGTTTGAGAGGGAGAAGCTGCAATCAGATGGAACAGGATTTCAATTGAGTAAAGATAACTACAAAGACATGATGAAGGAGCTGGCCAGAGTTGACTGTAAGGGGAGCCGAGCAGGTAAGATGGTGGGGCAGCAAACAGCAGAGTTTCTGGGGGTAATTCAGGAAGCAGAGTAGGAATTCATCCCAAAAAAGAAGAAACATAATAAGGGGAGGACAAGGCAACCATGGCTGATGAGGGAGGTCAAGGACAGCATAAAAGCAAAAGAGAAAGCATCCAATGTGGTGGAGAATAGTGGGAAGTCAGAGGATTAGGAAGTCTTTAAAAACCTGTAGAGGAAACTGAAAAAGCATTAAGGGTGGAGAAGGTGAAATGTGGGGGTAAGCTAGCCAGTAATATAAAAGAAGATTGCAAGTGTTTTATCAAATATATAAAAAGGAAGAGGGAGGCAAAAATAGACTTTGGATCACTGGAAAATGAGACTGGAGAACGAAGAATAGGAAATGAAGGAATAGCCGAGGAATTGAATCGATACTTTACATCAGTCTGCACCATGGAAAACACCAGCAGCATACCAGTACTTCAAGACTGTCAGGGGGCAGAGGGGAGTGTAGTGGCCATCACTAAGGAGGAGGTACTGGGGAAGCTGGAAGGTCTGAATGTGGATAACTCACCCAGACTGGATGAACTACACCAGTGTGTTCTGAAGGAGATCACTGAGGAGATTGTGGAGGCATTGGTGATGATCTTTCAGGAATCAATGGAGTCAGGGTGTGGAGGTGGGGTGGGGTAGGGTGGGATTTGGTGGGGGCAAGGGACAGGAAAATGGCTCACACAATACCACTGTTTAAGAAGGGAGGGAGGTAGATGATGGGACACTATAGGCCAGTTAGCCTGGACTAAGTTGTTGGTAAAGTTTTAGACTTCAATTTAAGGATGAAATTGTAGAGGACTTGGAAGTGCAATGGTAAAATAGGGCTGAGTCAACACAGCTTCATCAAGGGGAGGTCATGCCTGGCAAATCTGCTAGAATTCGTTGAGGTGGCAATGAGCCAGTCAGACAAAGGAGAGTCAGAGGAAGTAATCTACTTGGATTTCCAGAAAACATTTGACATACGATAAGCGCCCATAGTTTTAGGGGCAATGTACTGGCATGGACTGAGGACTGGCAGGTTGGCATAAAGCAAAGAGTGAGGAACAATGGCAGCTGGTGACCAGTGGAGTTCTGCAGGGGTCAATGTTGGGACCATAACTATTCACGTTATACATGAACAATCTGGATGAAGGAAGTGAAGACATTGTTGCTAAGTTTGCAGATGACATGAGATAGGTGGAGGGACAGGTAGTGTTGAGGAAGTGGGGAGGCTGTAAAAGGTCCTGGATAGGCTGGGAGAGTGGGCAAAGAAGTGGCAGATAGAATACAATGTGTTACAATGTGAGGTTATGCACTTTGGGAGGAAGAAGAGATGCAAAGACTGTTTTCTAAATGAGGAAAGCCTTTGGAAATCTAAAGCACAAACCTCATTCAGGTTTCTCTTCAGGTGGGCGGCACGGTGGCACAGTGGTTAGCACTGCTGCCTCACAGCGCCTGAGACCCGGGTTCAATTCCCGCCTCAGGCGACTGACTGTGTGGAGTTTGCACGTTCTCCCCGTGTCTGCGTGGGTTTCCTCCGGGTGCTCCGGTTTCCTCCCACAGTCCAAAAGATGTGCAGGGTCAGGTGAATTGACCATGCTAAATTGCCCGTAGTGTTAGGTAAGGGGTAAATGTAGGGGTATGGGTGGGTTTCGCTTCGGCGGGTCGGTGTGGGCTTGTTGGGCCGAAGGGCCTGTTTCTACACTGTAATGTAATCTAATCTAATCTTAACAGGCAGGTTCAGTTTGTGCTTGGGAAGGTAAATGAAATGATAGCATTCATTTCAATAGGGCCAGAATACAAGAGCAGAGATGTACTGCTGAGGCTGTGTAAGGCTCTGGTCAGACTGCATTTGGAATATTGTGAGCAGATTTGGGACCCATATTTTAAGAAACAATGTGTTGGCATTGGAAGAGTTTACAAGAATGATCCTGGGGATGAAGAGCTTGTCATATGAGGCATGGTTGAGGACTCTGGGTCTGTACTCAGTGGAGTTTGGAGGGATAAGGAGAGATCTTATTGAAATTTACAGAATACTGATAGGCCTGGACAGAGTGGATGGGGATAAGATGTTTCCAAAAACAGGAGAGACTCGGTAACCAAGGCACAGCCTCAGAATGAAGGGCCGACCCTTTAGAGCTGAGATGAGGAGGAATTTCTTCAGCCAGAGGGTCGTGAATCTGTGGAACTCATTGCTACAGAGGGCAGTGGAGGCCAAGTCACTGAGTGTACTTAAGACAGAGATAAATAGGTTCATAATTGTTAAGGGAATTGAAAGTACCTGTGAGTAGGCAGGAGAATGGCGGTGAGAAGCATATCTGCCAAGATCAAATGGCAGAGCAGATTCCATGGGCTGAATGGCTGATTTCTGCTCCTATTTCTTAAAGTCTTCTGGAGAGTTTCCCCAAACCCCTGGAACACTGAACCCACTGGACTGTGAGCCCTGCTGGAGCTGTTTCTCATCAGAACTTTGTCAAGAGATAACCAAAGAGTGGAAAGAGTGTGCATCCATGTGGGAACTTCAGAATGCTTCCCAGCTTCTGGAGTACCATGAGTACAGGAAGTGTGATCAGTGACAGCAGTTGGAGCTCCAGGTTTCAGAGCTTGAGCAGCAGCTGGTGTCAGTGTGGAGCGTCCGTGAGGCTGAGAGATCCGTGGAGAGCATATTTCTAGATGTGGTCACTCTGCAGCTTCAGAGTATGCAGGTAGAAAGGGAATGGGGGAGCAGCAGACAGTCCAAAAGGACCAGGCAGCTAGTGCAGGAATCCCATGAGTGCATCTCACTCTCCAACCAGGATTCAGTTCAGAATCCTAATGAGAATGATGGTTCATCTGGAGAGTGCAGCCAGAGCCTGGCACCACGGTGGGGGGGGGCGGGGGTGGGGGGGTGCTCAGCTGTCCAGGGGGGCACAAGGAGACTGGAAGAGCGATAGTAAGAGGAGATTCGAGAGTGAGGGCTATCGATAGGTGTTTCTGCAGCTGCAGATGGGAATCCAGGATGGTGTGTTGTCTCCCTGGTGCCAGGGTCAAGGATGTCACTGAGCAGCTGCAGAGCACCCTGAGGGGAGAGGGGGAACAGTCAGCAGTCATTGTCCACATCGGTCCCAGTGATGGATGGAGAAAAAGGATGTGGTCCTGCAGTCAGAATTTAGGGAGAGTGGAAAGGAATTAGGAGCAGGAACTAAAAAGATGGAATCTGCGCATTACTTCCAGTGACCCACGCAAGTGAGAAGAGGAACAGGAGGATAATACAAGTGACGGTGGGGCTAGAGAGAGGGTCCAGGAGGGAGAGCTTTAGATTCTTGGGACATGAGGAGTGGGTCTGGGAGAATAGGAACCTGGACAGACCAGACAGCATTGCTCCTGAACACAGCTGGGACTGAGTTCCTTTGGGGTGATTTACTGGTGCTGTTGGAGCGGGTTTAAATGAACTTGGCAGGGCTGTGGGAGCCAGGGGGAATATCAGAGAGGAACAGCAAGGTCCACAGAATCCTCACCACCCATTGGGAAGGATGCGGATAATACAAATTCAAGGAATTTACAGAGACCTGCAAATATGATAGAGTCATTATAAGTGGGGTGACGGGGTCTTTAATTTCTGAATATAGTTGCGGTAGTAGCAATGTAATGGGCAGAGAGGGGCCAGAATTGCGAGACTGTGTTCAGGTGAATTTTCAGGTGGCATCGTGGCCAGTGAAGAAGGCTGTCTCAGAGTGCAATGAGATCTTGGCCAACTGGGCCAGTAAGCTGAGGAATGGAAGATGGAGTTTAATTCAGATAAATGTGAGTGCTGTATTTTGGTAAGACACAGGAGATGGGTGAGATCCTAAACAAATATTTCAGGTCAGTATTTATTGGGGAGAAGGACATGAAAGCGAGGGAATTTGGAAAAATAGTGATGTTTTGAAAAAGTCAACAATACAATTGAGAAGATGCGAAAGGTCTTAAAACATATAAAGGTAGATAAATCCCTAGGACCTGATCAGGTGTATCCCAGAATATTGTGGGAAACTCGGGAAGAGATTGCTGGGCCCCTTGCTGAGATACGTTTATCATCAACTGCGATAGGTAAGGTGCTGGAGAACCAGAGAGGCTGGCTAATGTTGTATCATTATTTCAGAAAGGCTGTAAGGAAAAGCCAGGGAACTATAGACCAGTGAGCATGATGTCAGTGCTAGGTAAGATATTGGAGTGGATTCTGAGGGACAGGATTTACATCCATTTAGATAATCAGTGTGATTTTGTGCATGGGAAATTGTGTCTCTCTGATTTGATTGAGGAGGTGACAAAGAAGATTGATGAAGGCAGAACAGTAGACAGTGTCTGTATGGACTTCAGTAAAGTGTTTGACAAGGTTCCACATGATAGACTGGTTAGTAAGGTTAGACCACATGGGATCCAGGGGGAGCTAGCCGTTTGGGTAAAAAATTTAGCTTGAAGATAGGAGAGAGGGAGTGGTGGTAAAGGGTTGATTTTCAGATTGGAGATCTGTGAATAGCTGTGTGCTGCAAGGAGTGGTGCTGGGTTCACTGCTTTTGGTCATTTAAATAAATGATTTCCCTGTGAATATAGGAGTTAACATAAGTTTGTAAATGACACCAAAATTGGTGGGACAGTGAATAGTGAAGAAGATTATCTCAGGGTACAGTGGGACCTTGATCACATGGGGCAATGGGCAGAGGTGTGGCAAATGGAGTTCAGTTTAGATAAATGTGAGATGTTGCATTTTGAAAAGCAAACCAGAGCAGGAGTTATACAGTTAATGGTAGGGCCCTGTGGAGTGAAGCTGAAATAGGAGACTGAGAGGTGAAGGGTGAAGGTGAAGGGTGAAGGTGAAGGGTGAGGGTGAAGGTGAAGGTGAGGGTGAGGGTGAGGGTGAAGGTGAGGGTGAGTGTGAAGGTGAAGGTGAATGTGAAGGTGAAGGTGAAGGTAAGGGTAGTGTGCATTATTCCTTAAAACTGGATCACAGGAAGACAGGGTGATAAAGAAGGTGTTGGGAACGTTTGCCTTTAGTGGTCACTGTATTGAGTATAGGAGTTGGGACATCATGTTGTAGCTGTACAGGAGGTTGGTGAGGCCACTTTGGGAATAATGTGAACAAATCTGATCATTCTGTGATAGGAAAGATATTGTTAAACTTTAAAAAGGTGCAGAAAAAGATTTACAAAGATTTTGCTCGGAATTGGAGGGTTTGAACGATAGGGAGAGGATGAATAAATTGGGGTAATTTTCCCTGCAGCATCAGAGGCTGAGAAATTTATAAAACCATGAGGGACCATGGATAATGTGAATAATTCAGGAAGCATGTGAATGTTTTGTAGAGATGACAAATTATATTCTTAAAGATCATTCCAGAGATGATGAACATCAGTTATGAATATCTACTGGAGAATTTGGGACTGTCTTCTTTGAAGAAGGCTGAAAGAAGATATGTTCGAGGAATTCAAAATCAGGAGGGGCCTGGATACAGTAAAAAGGGAGAAAATGTTCCCATATGAGAAAGGATTGAGACCGAGAGACCACAGATTGAAAGTAATTGGGAAAAGTAACAAAATGAGATGAGGAAAAACATTTTCGGCCAGTGAGTGGTTAAGGTGTGGAATTCGCTGCCTGAGAGTGTGGTGGAGGCAGCTTCAATTGAAACATTCCGAAGGGAATGAGAATGTTATTTGAAAAGGAACAATGTGCAGGGTGACAGGGAGAAGGCAGGAGAATGACACTCAGTGAATTGCTCATTCAGAGAGCCAGTACAGACAGGATGGGTAGAATGGCCTCCTTGTGCACTGTAACAATTCTGTGATTGTGTGATTGAGCAGAGTTAAAGCTGGGGGAGGTGGGAGCTCGGTGTCTCACTGTGCTGCTGCTGCTGCTGCTGCTGAGGTCAGTGAGATCAGAGACTGGGACAGGGAGCCAGAGCTCACATCAAACTCTGCCCGTGTCCGTCACACTGAGACTGGCAGGAGGCTACTCATTGATCTCACTCCATGCTGCAGGAATGGGACCACAGGCTGCAAATGGGCAGAGCTCCTCCACACGGTGAGTAAAACTGACTGACTTAGATCTTTCAATTGAACTAAAGAAATACAGCTGGATACCCTGTTAGACACAGTGCTCCTCAATCAACCATTTCATTCACTGCAGTTCCCCACTAACACCTTCAACAATTCAGCATTTGTGTTTTAGAAATTGTGTTTCAGTATTGACAGGATTAATAACGGAGGATTGAGGTTTATTTACTCAGTCTGAGCTTGGTTCCTTTACCGAACGTAAAGCACAGTGAGAGCTCTCAGTGCAGAGGCTGCACAAAAACCTCTGCTCTCTGCTTCCCTCCATCACTCTCACCCTCTCCCTACCCTTCTCTCTCTCCTTCGCTCATGGCTTTTGCTCTATCTGTCAGTGTATCTCTGGGTTGTGTCCAGCTAGGCTTGGGCAGTTTGTGAAATTTATTTTTTGATGTTAAATCTTGCAGCTGCTCTTCAAGTGTGGCCATGGAGTGTAGGTGGAAACATGAGGCCTTCAGTGAGTGGTGGACACCACAGGGACTGGAGTATGTTGTGGACAGTGACAATTCTGGCATGGGTTAGTTTATTCACTTTTATTTATATGTAACTGTGGATGTGTCAGTGCAGGTGGTGGGACGGTGTGTCCATTATTATACATTTTATATAACTGTGGGTTGTGTCAGTACAGGAGGTGGTGCCGTGCACATTGAGGTTTTTGTACGGCTCTGTATCACCGTGAAGGCCAGCTGTAATACTGCTGACAGTAATAGTCAGCGACATCCTCATTCTGAACGTTGCTGATTGTCAGGGTGAAGCTGGTCCCTGATCCACTGCCGGTGAATCGCTCGGAGACTCCTGTGAATCGAGTTGTTGCACCATAGATCAGGAGAGAGGGTTTCTGTCCTTCTCGCTGCTGGTACCAAGCAAGGTAGCTGCTAATGTCTTCACTGGCCGTACAGGTGATGGTTGTGGTCTGGCCCAGTCCCACTGACAGCACCGGGGAGACTGGGTCATGGTGATGTCCCCACTGATACCTGAGGGGTCAGAGAGAAACACAGTGAAGTCAGAACTGTCACAGAAAGAGCCTGTCAAATGAGAGATTGTTGGAGACACTGAGCATTCCTCTGGTTTCAGCATTTTCCCTTCAATCACAAGTCAGTGGAATTGGAGTGAAATGGAGAGCAGCTAAAGATTCAAAGCGGAAGTAGAGAGATTTGTACCTGCGACACAGAATGCCAGGGGCCAGATCAGCTGGATGTGTGAAATCATGGTGTGTGCTGCTGTCCCTGTGCCTGGTTCCTGATAAACTCTCCCTTCACTGGGCTCTGCTTTATAAAGCTGTAGCCTGTGAGAGTCTGACTGGGTGTTCCTCAGTATGTAAATGGCATCGGGCAGAGAGAGCCACGTCAGCCCCTCACACTTCCTCTTCTCTCTCTCTGTCTCTCTCTCTCTCTCTCTCTGTCTCTGTCTCAGAGAGAGATTGATGTGAACAGCATTTGGCCCATTGTGTCTGTGCTGGTAAACAAAGATCTGATGACACTAATCCCATCCTCCAGCTCTTGGCCCATTATCCTGGAGGCTACAGCAACACAAGGGAATATCTAAACACTGCTCCAATGTCACGACAGTTTGTGACTCAACCAGCCTTTCACGCAGTGATTTCCAGACTCCCACCACCCTCTGAGTTAAAACATTTGTCCTCAACTCTCCTCTCTCTCTCCAACTCGACTGGTCCTGGACTCACTCAAGTTTAGAAGGATGAGAGGGGATCAGATTGAAACATATAAAATTCTAACAGGGCTGGGCAAGGAGGAGGTTTCCCCTGGTTGGCGAGTCTGGAACCAGGGGACACAGTCTCAGGGGGATACCGGGTAGATCATTTAGGGCTGAGATGAGGAAACATTTCTTCACTCAAAGGGTGGTCAATCTATTGAATTCTCTATCACAAATGGCTGTGAAGGACAAGGAACTGAATATATTCAAGAAAAAGAGAGAGATAATTGTTTTGCATTTTAACAGCATGAAGGGAATGGGGAGAAAGCAGGAATATGGTTTTGAGATGGAGGGTCAGCCATGATCATACTGAATGACAGAGCAGACTCAAAGGGCCGAATGGCCAACTCCTGCTCCGAGTTTCTGTGTGTCTATGTCTGTGTTACCTTCAATCTCGGTCCCTGGTTATTGAGTCCCTTACTCTTGTAAAATGTCCCTTCCTACCCACCCTATCACTGCCCCAAATAATCTTATACCCCTCTATCATGTCCCCTCTCAACCTTCACTGATCCAAGGAAAACAACCCCAACCTTTCCAATCTTTCCTCACAGCTGGCCCTCCAGCCCAGGCAGCATCCTGGGAAATCTCTGCACCGTCTCAAGTACAATCACATCCTTCTCAGAATGTGGTGACCACGACCTGTCCACCTCTCTCCCTCTATCTCCCTTTCTGACTCACATCTGCCACTTGTTTCTCTCTACTACTATCTCTTTCTCCCACTGCTAATCTCTTTCATATTCTCTCTCTCTCTTTCTTTCTCTCTTTCACTCTGTCTCATAACCACTCTCTCCAACTCACTCCGTCGGATATTCTCTATTTCTCCATCTCTCTCTGTCTCCGTCACCCGCTTCAATTGAAAGCCTCCAAATGTTAGCTGCCCCTTTCTTTTCCTCCCTCTGTCTCTCTCCCTATCTCTCCGTATCCCAATCTACAGTCTTTCTCCCTCCCTCTCGGTCATTTTGTCTCTAACCATACTCTTGTCTGTTTCTCTCTCTCTCTTTCTCACACACACACGCACACACGCTCAACCCTACCCTCTCTCTCCCGATTCCCTTTATTCTTGGTCTCACTCCTCTTGTTCTTTCTGTCACTCTTTCCCTCACTCCATCCCTCTCAGTCACATCTTGTTTCTCTCCCTCTATCCCTCAACACCACCATTTCTACCTCTCTCGACCTCTCTCTTGGTCGCCTCACATATCTCACACTGTCTCAGATGCTCCTCCCTCTATCCCTTGATCACACACGCGCAGACACTCTCGCTCTAACTCTCTCTGTCTCACTTCTCTCTCTTTCTCACAGTGTCCCGGATGGTGACAGTTGAATGCAGGGTAAATCTCCCTCTGCTCTGCCCCACTAATGGATGTTAACCCTTGACCCCAGAAACATTTCTTCTCCTGCCCTATTTCTCACATTGACCAGGGTTTGACCTCTCTCAGGAAGATGGACAGATTCTTGTCAAATGAAGGACAGTTCTGTGCTGTTGGCCTATTCTCACTGGGGACTGGTTTGGACACAAACCTCATTCCATGAAGGCCCAGCAGAGAGAGGAGATCCTCAGACCATCAGTGTGAGCTGGAGGGACAGGACAGACTCTGACCCACTGACCCAGCCTGTCCCTTCAAAACATTTCCAATCCCTTCCCCTCTCCTTTCCCTTCCATGATCAGTCTCTGAATCAGGGTGTTTCACTGGGATGAGTTACAACAGAAAGGAAGTGAACCACACAGCAACCATGATGTCCATGATACATTGAGCACTACAACAGAGACTAGTAAACATGGGCCTCCTTCTGACTGGATCCTGCAATAGAAACCAGTAAACATGGGCCTCCTATTCACTGGACCTTCCAATGAAGATGAGGAGATGACTGAGTTTTTGACGAAGTAATCAAGAAGATAGATTAAGGTAGAGCAGTACACATTGTCTACATGGACTTTAGCAAGGCTTATACATGGTTCCCCCTGGTAGACTGCTTAGTAAGATTATATCACATAGGATCCAGGGAGAGCTAGCCAATTGGATATAAAATTGGCCTGATGGTGGGAGGCAGAGGCTGGTGAGAGACGGTTGTTCTTCAGACTGGAGGCTTGTGGAGGCTACCGTCTGCCACAAGAATCAATCCTGGATCCACTGTTGTTCATCATTTATATGAACAATTTGGATGAGAAAATAGTAGGAACGGTCAATAAGTTTGTGGCTGACATTAAAATTGTTGGCATTGTGGACAGGGAAGAAGGTTATCCAAGAGTGCAATGTCATCTTGATCAACTGGGCCAGTGGGTCAACAAATCCAGATGGAGTTTAATGTTGATAACTTCAAGGAATTGCATTTTGGTAAGACAAACCAGGGCAGGAATTATACAATTAATGGTAGAGCCATGGGGAGTGTTGTTGAACAGAGAGACTAAGGGGTACAGGTACATAGTTCCTTGAAAGTGGTGTCACAGGTAGACAGGGTGGTGAAGAAGGTATTGGGCACGCTCACCTTCACTGGTCAAAGCAGGGAGAACAGGAGCTGGGACATCATGTTACAGCTGTACAAGGCATTGGGAAGCCACATTTGGACACTATGTACATTTCTGCTCACCCTACTATAGGAAGGAAGTTATTACACTGATTTGGGTAAAAGAAAGACTAACAGGGATGTTACCAAGATTGGAGGGTTTGAATTATAAGGCGAAGATGGATAGGCCGAGATGTTCCAGAAGAGACCAGTAAACAACAGCCTCCCTCCCATGGGACTGTCCAGTACCTGAGCTGCAAACCCACATCCTCTCCGTCATGTAGGTCTCTTATTTCATTCTCAGCAACATTGTCTGTCTCTCCACTACCTCAGCTCTTTGACCACAGAAACCCTAATTCCTGCTTGTCCCGCCTCCTAACTATATGATTCCAATGTCATCTCCCAGCTTCCTAAAGCCATATTCCATAAACTCCGACTTGTCTGATATGGAATGGGCCCTTCACTGTCTTACCTGTATGTCATTGCAGAATGACCCCTGACCTCACCGTCAGCCAATTGCCTCCATGGCTTCCCTCCTCCCTCACTCTGTGTGCTACTGCAGACTTAAGTTCCCTCCCTTCCCCTTCCATCTCCTGTCTCTGGTCTCCTGCCCATTGCTGCTTCCTCCATCCCACCATTGACAGCAGAGCTTTTAGACCCCTAGAGCATGCTCTCTGACCTCGTGCCCTTCATCCCTCCCCCTCTCAATGGTTGTGCTATTGAAGATATTGTTCAGTTCCTTCACTTTTGTTTCACGGTTCACTTGCCATGGATTTTTTTTAGATTAGATTACATTACAGTGTGGAAACAGGCCCTTCGGGCCAACAAGTCCACACCGACCCGCCGAAGTGCAACCCACCCATACTCCTACATTTACCCCTTACCTAACATTACGGGCAATTTACCTAACCTGCACATCTTTGGACTGTGGGAGGAAACTGGAGCACCCGGAGGAAACCCACGCAGACACGGGGAGAACGTGCAAACTCCACACAGTCAGTCGCCTGAGGCGGGAATTGAACCTGGGTCTCTGGCGCTGTGAGGCAGCAGTGCTAACCACTGTGCCACCGTGCCGCCCACTAAATTATTCCAGTAAATCTAGTCTGGCCTATTCCCTGAGTTGGTTCAAAACTGTTTTGTTTGAGAAAACACTCTTCTGTAAACAGGGTTGTCTGTTTCTCCCAGTCATTGTGTAAAGGTGAGTCTAAGTGTGTGTAAGCTCTTATACAGCGCAGACAGAGGTCACTGAGCCTATTGTGACTGTTAGTCAAATGAGTCCAATGAGTCCCATTTACCCAGCCCTTCCTGTATAACCCTGCAATTGTTTCCTTTTCAGCTATTTCTCCAAATGCCCTTTTGAAAGTTGCTGTTAAATCCACTTTCACACACCTTGCAGATAGGCATCATGAACTCGCTGGATAAAAATGTTCCTATCTTCTCTCTTGTCCTTCAGACCCTTTCTGAAATGTGTGCCCTCTGGTTACTGACCCTCCTGCCTGGAGAAACAATTTGCCCTGTATTTACTGCATCCAAACTCTCTAATTGTGAAACCCTCATTGAGTGAGACCTATTTCCAGCACAGGGGGAGAACATTCAGTCTGTCAGGTAAATACTGTCATTTCATGGAGCAATCCAGTCAGTCCCACCCCCTCCCCTACTTGACCCCCAGGGCCTTGCAGGTTTATTTCCATCAAGAGCCCATCCAATCTGCCATTGCAAACACTGAGTGTCTTCACCTGCCTCACCTGAATGGGCACTAATTTCCAAGTCATTATCAATTGCTGGTAAAAACAAAGTTCTTCATGACATCCTGTGTCTCTTACCGAACAAAATGTAAGGTATTCTCAATGTGAAGATAGGATTTTGTCACCACACGGACTGTGCGGTGGTCACTCTTACTGATACTGTCATGGACAGCTACACCAGCAGCAGGCAGATTGGTGAGGGTGATAGTGAGTATGTTTTTCCCTCTTGTTGGTTCCCTCACCACCTGCCCTAGGTCCAGTCTAGCAGCTGAATCAGGTGGAGCGTGACCACCTTGCTCAGTAGTGATGCTTCTGAGCAGGTCTTGATGGTGGACTTTGAAGTCCCTTACTCAGGGTATATCCTGCATCCTTCCCACCCTCAGTGCTCCCTCCAAGTGTTGTTCAAAATGGAGGAGGACTGACTGCTCAGTTGAGGTTGGAGGGGAGGGCGGTGCTAAGTGGTAATCAGCAGGAGGTTTCCTTCCCCATGTTTGACCTGCTGTCATGAGGCTTCATGGGTTCCATAGTTAATGGTGAGGTCTCCCAGGGCAACTCCCTTCTGACTGTACACACCACTGTGTTGCCTCCCCTGCTTGGTCTATCCTGCCAGTTAAAAACTGAATGAGGGAACAATTCTGTGCAGGTTTCACAGTTTGGAGACAGAGCTGCTGCTGGATTCTGTTTCTGATCTCCGAGTGCAGGCGTGTGTGTTTATGAGAGAGTGACTGACACTTTTTCCATCACTGTGCTATTTCTGCAAACAATAAATCCCAGAATCATCCTCCTGTGCTGTCAGGTTCCAGGGAGTGCAGACAGTTCACAGTTTTCTCCCGTCTCAGTAACAAACGTCCAGCTGCTCCGAGCTCCTTCTTTCACTTCCTCTCTTGATGAAGTTTCAACCTTGCGATCTGACAGTCTTTGCAGTTATTTTTTACACTGGGGCTTTCTGCTGTGGTCAGAATCTCTAATAATAAGTGTCCAATCAGTGACAATCACAGCAGCTAAGAGCAGTCAGGACTGAGGAGCCAGGCTCACTGTGAAACACATTGGGAAGATGAAACCCATCCTCTTCAGATCCCGGTACAACCTCCATCCCTCTCCCTGAGCATTGTCTGCTGCTCAACCAAACTCTTTATAAGCTTGGCCTCATCTTTGAGGCTGAGTTGAGTCCCACATCCTCCACATCACAAAGATCAGTCACTGAAAATCTCAGCCATGTCATGGGGACTCCAAGTATGACCATTCCAATGTTGTCCTGCCCCATATCACAGCCATCACACTCTGTAAATGTCAGCTCATCCCAAACTCTGCCGCCCATATCCAAACTCACACCAAGTCCCTTCCTCATCCCCCACCCATCCCTCCACCTCCCCACCAATGCTCACTGACCTACATTGGCTCCCGGTCTAGCAACGTGTCAAATTTCAAATTCTCATCCTTGTTCTCAAACCCCTCCTTGCCTTCCCTGCACAACGAGATCATGCTTCCTCAGATCAGGGGACCAAAACTGCACAGAATAGAATCATAAAATCACACAGTACAGAAGAGGCCTTTCAGCCCATGAAACCCATACCAGCCAAACAACACTAAACCTACATGAGTCCCGCTTTCCAATATTAGGCCCACAGCTTTGAATGTTACGACATTTCAGTGTTCACCCAATTACATTTTAAAGGTTATGAAGTTTCCTGCCTCAACTACCCTCCCAGTCAATGCATTCAGACCCTCACCATCTTCTGGGTGAAAATTATGTTCCTCAAATCCCCTCTAAAGCTCCTGCCTTTCACATTGAATGTGTGCCACCATGTTATTACCTCTCTGTCTAAGGAGAACTTTCTATCCACCCTGTGCATTCCCCTCATAACCTTATATATCTCTATCAGGGATCCCCCTCAACCTTCTCTGCGACAAAGAAAACAACCTGAGCTTATCTAACCTCTCTTCATCATTGAAATGCTCCATCCCAGGTAACTTTCTGGTCAATCTCATCTGCACCCTGTCCAGTGTAATCACATCCTTCCTATAGTGTGGTGGCCAGAACTGCACACAGTACTTCAGCTCTCGCCTCCCCTCAGTTCTGTACAGCTCCAACATAACCTCCCTGTTTTTATCACCCACCCCTGAAATGAGAAAGCTAAGTGTCCCATATGTCTTCATTCCCGCCCTGTTGTGTCTTCCACAGTGCTTCACCTGACATTTAGCAGGGTTAAATTCCACCTGCCTTTGCTCTGCCTATCTGACCAATCCACTTATATCCTCCTATAACACCTTCTTCCTCACAGTTAACCATCCTTCAATTTTCATGTCACACACAAACTTAGTTATCATTCACTGCCCCACCCCTCACCCCATCACATTCTCATCCACATTGTTTCTAAGTTTCACAAACAATAAGAGACCCAGCAGTGATCCCTGTGGTATCCCACTGCAGACTGGACTCCAGTCACACAAACAGCTTTCTGCCTCTACCCTCTGTCTCCTGTCACTGAGCGAAATTTTGATGGAATACTCCAGGTGTGATCTTACTGATACCCTGCAAAATTGCAGCAAGATATCCCTGCCCCTGTACTTGAATCCTGTCGCTATGAAGACCTCAATACCATTGGCCTTCTTCACTACTTGCTGCTCCTGCAATGCTTACTTTTAGCGACTGGTGTATAAAGACACCCAGGTCTTATTATACCTCCCCATTCCCAATCTATCCCCATTCAGATAATAACCTGCCTTCCTGTTTTTGATACTAAACAGGGTAACTTCACATTTATCCACATGATACTTCATCTGTGACTTACTCAACTCATCCAAATCACACAGAAGCATCTCTGCATCCTCCTGACAGCTCCCCCTCTCAACCAGCTTTGTGTCATCTGCTAACCTGGAGATATTAATCTTAATTCCATCATCTAAATCATTAACATATCATGTGAATCATTGGTATCCAAGCTTGTGGTCCAGACTTGAGCTCATCCAGCCCTTTCAGAAAAAGGCCCATTTATTCCTACATTACACCTGTATCAATGATTTGGATGAGAATCTACAAGGCATGATTCGTAAGTTTCCGGATGACACTAAAATAGGCGGTATCATGGACAATGAGGCAGGTTATCAGAAAGTGCAGCAGGACCTGGGGAAGTAGGCAGAGAAATGGCTAATGGGGTTTAATGTAGACAAGGGTGAGGTCTTGCATTTTGGAAAGTCAAATCAAGGTAGGGGTTTCATGGCGAATGGTGAGGGAGTGTAGTGGAGCAGAGGGACCTTGGAGTTCAGGTGCACAATTCTCTGAAAGTGGAGTCACTGTTAGACAGGGCAGTGAAGAAGGTTTTTGCCACACTGGCCTTCACCATTGAGTATAGAAGTTGGGAAGTTACGTTACAGTTACACAGGATGTTGGTGAGGCTGCACTTGGATTATTGTGTTCAGTTTTGGTCACCTTGTTATACAAAGGACATTATTCAGCTGGAAAGGGTGCAGAAGAAATATACAAGGATGTTGCCAGAACTCAAGGGACTGAGTTATATAGAGAGGTTGGATAAGCTAGGACCTTTTTCTCTGGAGCATAGAAGACTGACAGGGGATCTTTTAGCAGTGTGTAAGACCATGAATGGCATGGATAGGGTGAATGCACTCAATCCTTTTCCCCGAGTTTGCAAATAGAGGACTAGAGGGCATCAGTTTAAAGTTAGAGCGGAAGGAATAAAAGGGAACCTGGAGTGCTCTTTTTAATACAGATGGTGGTCTGCATGTGGAATGAACTGCCAATGGAAGTGATTGAGGTGGGTGCATTGACAACGTTTAAAAGGCAATTGGCCAAATACATGGATAGGAAAGGTTCAGAAAGACATGGGCCAAGTGTATGGAAATTGGGTTCGTGTGGTCGGACATTTTGCTTGGTGTGGGCCAGTTTAGGCCGAAGGGCCTATCTCCGTGCTTTAGGACTCTATGACTCCATTACTTTGTTTTCTGTCTGCAATCAGTTTTCTATCTATGTCAGTACATGCCCGCAATCCCATGAGCCTTAATTTTATACGCGATCCACTTTTGTGGGATTTATCAGAAGCCTTTTGAAAGTGCAAATGAAGCACATTAATCCAGAATTAAGAATCTAATGATGACTATGAGTTCACTGTTGATTGTTGGAAAAACCCATCTGGTTCACTAATGTCCTTTAGGGAAGGAAACTGCCATCCTTACCTGGCCTGAAGTACATGTGTCTCCAGACCTACAACGATGTGGTTGACTTTAAACTGCTCTCTGGGCAATTAGAGATGGGCAATAAATGCTGCTGATCCAGTGACACCTTCATCCCGTGAATGAATAAAGAAAAAAAGAATTCACTATCTCCCCTTATTAAATCCAATCCTTACATCATCAAACAATTCCAGTTGATTTGTTAAATATGATTTCCTTTCCCAAAATCCATGCTGACTCGATCCAATCCTGTCACTGTTTTTCATTCGCTCAGCTATTAAATCTTTTTTCACGGACTCAAGTATTTTCCCCAATATCAATATCAGGTTGATTGGTCTAAAATTCCATGTTTTTTCTCTCCCTCCCATTTTAAGTGTGAGGTTACATCAGCAACTCTCCAATCTGAATGACCTGTTCCAGGATCAATAGAATCTTGTAAGATGACCACCAATGTTTCCAAAATTTTTGAGCCATTTCCTGAATACCTAGGATGTCGATTATCAAACTTTAATCCCATCAATTTTCCCAAAATCATTTCCTTTTAAAAACTGATTTTCTCCAGTTCCTCCCTTGCTCTAGACCCTGTGAACACAACAATCTGGGGATGTTTTAGAGTCTTCCTTTGTGTACAAAAGTCCTGAATATGTATTTAATTATACTGCCATCTTTTTGTTCTCATTATAACATTGTAAATTTTGTGTGCAACTTTCTTGAATGCCTTCTGGATGTTCATGTGAACAATACCCATTGACATTCCCTTATCTCACCTCTTTAATAAAATGTAGCCAGGTTAGTTAAAGGTGTTTAACCCTGAGAAAATCCATTTTGACTTTCTCGAATCAGTTCATATTTGTCAGACATTCTATCTCTAAAAAACAGATTCAATCACTTCCCAACAAGAGACATTCAATGGAGATGTTCATTGTGAATGAATTAGTAAACAGCTAGCACTGACACAAGGGACTGAACAGCCTCCTACTGTACTGGATCCTTCTCTGTCTCCTTGACTGAAACATTCAGAATAGGAACAGGAGCTGGGCTGCAGCTTCAACAATAAGTTCAATGTGGACGGATGGAGTGTCATTAATGGGGAATACACAGTGTACATTGTGTTCAAGAGCCCCTCGAAAAGACGTCTTTCTCTTTCTCCCTTTTCAGCTCCAGAGCCATCATGAAGGAGCTGAAAGGATCTTTGGTGAAGGTGTTTCCGGATGGTGATGGCTGTGTGAAGGGTTTCAACAGTGATTAATGATTGCAGCTCGTTGTTCAGTCTGCTCCTCCCCCACCACTGATCAAACCATGTAACCTCCTGTCACACTGAGTGACATTGCAATCAATATCATAGTGTCAGTGCCAGCAAACAACAGCATCACAGTCTGACCCACTGGGACAGGCATCACTGCCTGACGTCAAAGAACGAAGCCTGTATCCCCTCCCCCACCACAATCATAAACCGTACAGCATCAAAAACATAATGAGACCCAATCCCTTCTATTAAATACTGACTCCCAGAGAACCCCAGTCAGCACCAAGACAGAGGGAGGACTGGGGGGAGGGGAGTGTAGGGCGGTGAAGAGAGAGAGAGAGATGGAATGGCCTCCTACTGTCCCTATTCCTTTTGTTCTGATGATGGTGTCAGTGTGTGTTAATGAGAAATTGGGTTCCTCTGTTGAAACTGCTCCTGATTTAATGATGGAGCTGGAAGCCAGGAGAAGCTGCAGAAGCTTCAGTTTCTAACCAGAAACTGCCCACTCGGCCTCTTGGACACCATGAGCTGGTTTGCTGTGCCCAGCACTGACAACCCCCCCCTCCCCGACAAGGCTCTGTCTGATTGGATTCTCATTGTTACATTTTCCCGGTTCTGGAGGAGATTCCCCCTCTCAGATTCACCATTTCCACTCACTCCCAAAACCTGACCCGAGATCTCCTATGATCCGGAGTGCACCTGTTCCTGTCCAATATCAAGTCGAATTATGACAATTGCTGTGGGGAAAGGATCTCTCTCTCTCTCTCTCTCTATCTCTATCTCTCTCTCTCTCTCTCTCTCTCCCCCCCCCCCCCCCCCCCACTCTCTCTCTCTCTTTCTATGAGCTCCATCCCTCTCTCCATTTGAGCTGCTGAGGGTCTGATCTGAGCGAATTCCAGTGAATCCCATGGAAAATAATGTGAGATATTTGGAGTGTAAGTGTGATGAAGTAAATGTGAACCATTGCAGCAAAGACATTACAGATGGTTTGTACAGACAGCAAAGCCCAAACCAGAGCATTGTGTCAATCAACACAGAACTAATGAAAGCTTCAATAAAAACGGTTATAAATGTGATTCTCAGAGATGTGTCATAATTCTCGATTCAAACAATTCTTACCCAGTGAGGGTCCTGAAAGGCCTCCTCCTGTTCCAGAGATCTGTGGAATGTGTTCTGAACTCAAATTTCCATACTTCAAGAGATATTCCCAGATCTGAATCCTGGGATCACTCAGATAGTTTACACACATACACACGCACGCACGCACACACAAACACACACACACCCCACATCAGAAGTGGTCCCTCGCAGATAAGGACAACCCTCAGGGTGAGTCCATATGTGGCTGGACAGACTGATGTGGCGACAGCAGGTTCTGCTATATGTGGGGCATGTGGCGATCACGGGAAGGGGTAGATGGGGCATTGGTGTCGAAGAATGTTCCTTTCCCTGTTTTCGTCTGGCTTCCATTGTTTCTCCCGGTGGCGAGTCTCAAGGTGCTCGATGCTCATCCTCCACTTTAGACAGTTTTGGGCCAATGAATCCCAGGTGTCTGTGGGAATGCTGCACTTTGCCAATGAGGCCCTGAGGGTATCCCTGAACCACTTCCTCTGTCCACCTGGGGCTTGCCTGCAGTTTCAAAGCTGGGAGTAGAGCACCTGCTTGGAGAGGCTTGTGTCGGTCATGCAGACGACATGTCCAGCCCATTGTGGCCAATCAAGGGTGGTCAGTGCCTCAATGCTGGGGATGTTGGCCTGGTCGAGCATTAACTGGTATTTGTGTGTCTGTCTTCCCTGCTGACTCACAGGATCTTGTGAAGGCAGCATTGGTGATACTACTCCAGTGCCTTGAGGTGCTTTCTCTGACAGTCCATGTCTCAGAGCCATATTGGAGGGTGGGAACCACCACAGCTCTGTAAACCATAAGCTTGGTGTCAGAATATTATTTAAATGGAGAAAAACTGAGAAAAGTGCAACATGAAAGTGCCTGAAACACAGAAAGTTAGCGCACAGGAGCAGCAGGGAATCAGGAAAGCTATTGGGATGTTGGCCTTATTTCAAGGGGGTTGGAGTATAAATGTAGGGAATTCTAACTGCCAATGTACAAGGTGCTGGTGAGACCACAGCTGGAGTGGTGCGAACAGCTTTGGTTGCCTTTTTTATGAAACATATTATTTCACTGGAGGCAGATCAGAGAGTGTTCACTGGGATGATCATCAGGGTGGAGGGGCTGTCTTATGAGCAAAGGTCAAAGGTTTGAAATCTGCTTGCTGGAGTTTAGGAAAATGAATCACAATCTCATTGAAACATGTAGGATTCTTAAGGGTCTTGACAAGATAAACAGTAAGAGGATGTTTCCCCTCATGGAGGGTAAGGTCTCCACAGACAGAAAAGCATTAGGTAACCACCAGGGAGACATAGGCAGGATACAGAACATGTGAGGACCTGAAAGCTAAATAGTATCTATTTTAATACAAGGAGCTTGACTGGTAAGGCAGATGAACATATAACATTGATCAGCACATGGGAATATGACATTGTTGCAATCACTGTGACACAGTTGGAGGAAGGACAGGACTGGCAGCTTAACATTCCAGGGTATAGAAGTCTCAGGTGGGATGGGGGGATGCAACAGGGAGTTGGGGGCATTGCATTATTCATAGAGGAAACCATCACTGCAGAAATGAGGGAGGATGTCTTAGAAGCGTCTTCAAATGTGGCCATCTGGGTTGACTAAGAAATAAAACAGGTGCCATCACTTTGCTGGGATTATACTGCAGGCTCCCCAATAGTCAGATGGAGATAGAAGAGCAGATATGCAGGCAAATCACAGAGAGATGTGAGAGGAATAGGGTTATATTAGGAGAGAATTTCAACTTTGTGAACATTAGCTGGGATCGCCTTTATGTGAAAGGATAAGAAAGACTGTCAGGATAAGAAAGAAGCATATGTCACATACAGAGAATTAAAAGCAGGGGAGACTCTTCAGAAATATAGTGGGGTGCTTAAAAAGGAAATTCTGAGGACAAAGAGGTGTCAGCACAGGTAGACAGGATGGGGAAGAAGGCATACGGGATGCGTGACTTCATCAGCCAGGGTGCAGAAGTTAGGAAAAAGGAAGTTTAGTGATGCTTTACAGAGCCCTGATCAGGCCACAGCTGGAATACTGTGTGCAGTTCTGGTCACCACACTATCAGAAGGACATGGTTGCACTGAAGAGGGTACAGAGGAGATACACCAGGACATTGCCTGGGATGGAAAGTCTCAGTTATGAGGAAAAACTGGATCAGCTGGGTTTGTTTTCCCTGGACCAGGGGAGGCTAAGGGGTGCACCTGATTGAGGTACACAAAATTATGAAAGGCAAAGACAAAGTAGATCATGTGATTCTGCACTGGATGAATGGTGCTCTGGCTGGAGACTGCACTGAATGAGTGAGCCTTGACAGCAATCACTGGGCCCTGACTGATTCTTTCCCTGCAGGAAGGGATCCAGTGGATTGTCATCATTGGACTCGATATTGGCCCGGAACAGGTCCACTCTGGGTCAAAAGGAAAATCAGGTCAGGTTTTGGAATGACCGGGATGTCTGGATCTGAGAGCCAAAGACTGGCCGGATGTAAGAAGGAAGATTGTGGTTTTAGGTTCCAGGATGATGTAACCAAATTGGTCAGATGGGCATATCATGGAAGATGGAATTTAACCCTGATAAATGTGAGTTGATGCATTTTGGAAAAAGTAACAATGAGAATCCAGGAAAATGTAACAATGAGAATCCAGTCAGACAGAGACTCGTTAGGAAGGGAGGGGTTTCGGTGCTGGGCACAGTAAACCAGCTCATGATGTCCAAGAGGATGAGTGGGCAGTTTCTAGTTAGAAACTGAAGCTTCTGCATCTTCTCCTGGCTTCCAGCTCCATCATTAAATCAGAAGCAGTTTCAACAGAGGAATCCCATTCTCATCAACAGACACTGACATCATCATCAGAACAGAAGGAATAGGACAGCAGGAGGCCATTCAGCCCCTCTCCCCTCTCTCTCCCCCATTACTCCCTTGCTGTCTCCCTCTCTCTCCATGCTCTGTCTCTCTATTTTGTTGCTGAGTTCTATGTTTATGGGGATTCAGACTCTCTTCTTTGATGTCAGGCAGTGACGCCTGTCCCAGTGTGTCAGACTGTGATGCTATTGTTTGCTGGCACTGACGCTATGATATCGATTGCAATGTTACTCAGTGTGACAGGAGGTTACATGGTTTGATCAGTGGTGGGGGAGGAGCAGACTGACCAAGGAGCTGCAATCATTAGTCACTGCTGAAAATCTTCGCACAGCCCACACCGAGAGAGTCAGTATGGATAGAAAAGGGGTCAGACATATTTAACTCACTCAATTACATTTTTAAATGAGGTCACCAATGTGGGAGACAAGGGAATGTTGTTGCATGCTTTTCCTATGAACTTTCAGAAGACATTCGAGCAAGTTTGGCACCAGAATGATAATGTTATAATGGGAACAAAAAGATGGCAGAATAATTAAATGTGTATTCCGGATCTTTATACACAAAGGAAGACTCAAATATATCACAAACATGTTGGAATCACAGGGTCTAGGGTGAAGGAGGAACTGCAGGAAATGAGTTTTATTAGGTAAAAGGTTTTGGGAAAATTGATGGGATTAAACTTTGACAAATCCACAGGAACCAACAAGCTGCTTCTTAGAGTACCTGCGTAAGTGCCCAAGTACTGGACAGTCCTGACAGATTGGAGAGTTGATGATGTAACATCACTATTTAAAATGAGAAGAAGAGAGAAAACAGGGAATTTTAGTCCAGTCAGCCTGATGTTGATATTGGGGAAAATACTCGAGTCCATTGTAAAGATTTAATAGCTGAGCATGTGGAAAACATTGACAGAATTGGACACAGTCAGCATGCATTGTTGAAAGGGAAATCATGCTTAACAAATTGACTGGAATTGTTTCAGGATATAACTAGTGGATTTGATAAGGGGGAGCCAGTGGGTATGGTTTATCTGGACTTTCAGAAGGTTTTTCATAAATCCCTGATAAGATGCCAGTGTGTAAAATTAAGGTAAAATTAATCGTATACAATGTACTGATATAGATAGAAAACTGGTTGAGGAGAAATAAAGAGGCCTTTTTCTGAAAGGATACTGCATGCCTAGACTCCAGCTATTCACAATATCTCCTACTGATTTAGATGAAGGAACTTCAGTATAACAGCTCCAAGTTTGCAGATGTCACAAAGCTGTGTGGGAGGGTCAGCTTTAAGGAGGATGCAGAGATGCTTCAGTGTGATTTGGACAAATTGAGTGAGGGACAGATAAAATACAATGTGGCTAATATGACATTAACCAGTTTAGTAGCAAAAACAGTGAGGAAGATTATTATTTGAATGGTGATAGATTGGGAATGGGATGTGCAATGAGACCTGGGTGTCCTTGTATATAGGTCGCTGAAAGTAAGTGTGCAGGAGCAGCAGGCGGTGAAGAAGGCAAATGGTACATTGGATTCATCACAAGAGGATTCAGGTACAGGAGCAGGGATGTCTTGCTGCAGTTATACAGGGCTTTAGTGATATCATGCCTGGAGTATTCAATTCAAAATTAGTTCGGTGACAGGAGGTAGAGGGTGGAGGCAGAAAGCTGTCTGTGTGACTGGCTCCAGTGTGCAGTGTGATACTATAGGGATCAGTGCTGGGTGCCTTATTATATGGAAACAATGTTGATGAGCATGTGAGGGGGGAATAATCAGTAAATTTCGAAATGATGCAAAGATTGGCCAGTTGTACGAAGGAAGAAAGAAGGTGGTTTTAAGTTCCAGGATGATATAACCAGATTGGTCAGATGGGCACATCATAGCAGATGGAATTTAACCCTGATAAATGTCAGTTGATGCATGTTGGAAAAGATAACAAGATAAGGCATTACTCGATGAATGGCAGGACATGAGGAAGCTCACAGCAACAGAGGGAACCTGCAATGGCTGGACATGTTAATGGGACAATTAAGAAAAGAGGTGGGAGACCTGCCTTCATCAGTTGAAGCATAAATTAAAAGAACAGGGAGGATGTATTAGAGCTAAACAGAACTTTGGTTAGGCCACAGCTGGAGTAGTGTGTGCAGCTCTGGTCACCACACTATGGGAAGGATGTGATTGTACTGGAAGAGGTGAAGAGGATATTCACCAGTAAGTTGCCTGGGATGGAGCAGTTCAGTATGGAAGAGAGGGCAGAGAAGCTTGGGTATTTTCTTGGAGCAGAATGTTGAGTGGGGACCTGATAGAGATGTATAAGGTTATGAGGGACATGGAGCAGATGGATAGAAAGCTGAAGGGTCAATAGCAAGTTGGCTCACATTCACTATGAAAGGCAGGAACTTTACAGAGGATTTGAGGAAATGTTTTTTCAACCAGAGGGTGGGGGTCTGGAATACACTGCCTGTGAGGGCAGTTGATGCGGGAAACCTCAAAATCTTTAAAAAGTACTTAGCTGAACACCTGAAATGTCCTGCCATTCAAGGCTATGGGACTCATGTTGGAATGTGGGATTAGTGCAGGTTTAGTGCAGTTTGGCAGATACAGATTCAATGGGCTGAAGTGTCTCTTCTGTCCTGCATGATTTTATGATTTGATAGTGTGTGAGCACAGGTCTGAGCTGAATAAACGGCCATGATCATACTGAAGGGCAGACCAGGCACGAAGGGCTGAATGTTCAACTCCTGCCTCTAGTTTCTATGTTTGTATGTTTGAGAGCCTGGCTCCTCAGTCCTGACTGCTCTGAGCTGCTGTGATTATCACTGAATGGACACTTATTATTAGAGATTCTGACCACAGTAGAAAGCCCCAGTGTAAAAAATAACTGCAAAGACTGTCAGATCGCAAGGTTGAAACTTCACCAATAGAGGAAGTGAAAAAGGAGCTCGGAGCAGCTGGATGTTTGTTACTGAGACGGGAGAAAACTGTGAACTGACTGCACTCTGTGGAATCTGACAGGACAGGAGGGGGCCATTCACCCCATCGTGCCTGTGAGTGGCCCAAGTAGTCCCACTGTCACTCTCTCTCCCCATAACACAGCAAATCTTTCCTTATCAGCTTGATTTCTAATTCCGCCTTTTAGATCTGGGTCCAAGGCATGAGGCTGTCCCTAACCTGGGCTCTAAATTTGCATCTCATTCATTCACTGGGAGCAAACTGCATGGATTTGGGAAATGGAGCTTTGGACTCTGAACATTCTCTCTTGTCACCTGAAAGACACTTCATGTTGGGGGACAGTTCCATGACCTGACAGTGCATTCCTACCTTGCTCACTTTCCCATTCTGTGCCTGGAAGCCTGGAGCCTGTCAGCAGGATATTCAACTACAAGAGCCATAACTACTTTATACAAATCTGTCCCACTGCTCTAATTTAGATAGACTTTGAACAAACCTGGCAAGTAAGAACTGCAATCAATGAGGCACTGTGGGTGGTCAATAGAAGCAGCATTGTACCCCAGCAAAATCTGTATCCTCATTTCCCAATGTATCCTCCACTCAACCATTACATAAACCATGGTTCAATGGAGAGTGCAGGAACAGCATGAGGCAAACCTGAAAATGTGTTAGTTTAGTGACGCTACCAAACAGTATGACCTCCATACCAATCAGCATAAGCAGCAAATCATAGAGTCATACAGCATTGGGTCCAAATCATCCATGCTGAACAAGCATTCAATTTCACCTAGTCCCATTTGCCAACATTTGTCCCACATCTCTCTAAAAGCTTCCTATTCATATAACCATCCAGATGCCTTTTAAATGTTGTAATTCTACCAACCTCCACCACTTCCTCTGGCAGCTCAATCCATACAAACACTCTGTGTGAAAAAATGGTTTTTCGGTCTATTTCAAACATTTCCCCTCTCACCTTAAGCCAATGCTCTCTCATTTTGGACTCCCCCACCCTGGGGAAAAGACCTTGCCTATTTACCTTATCCATGCCTCTCATGATGTGATAAACCCCTGTAAGGTCACCCCTCAGCTTCAGCGAAAATAACCCCAGTCTATTCAGCCCCTCCCTATAGCGCAAATCTTCCAACCCTGGCAACATCCTTGTCAATCTTTTCTGGACCCTTTCAAGTTTCACAACATCCTTCCTCTCGCAAGGAGACCAGAACTGAATGCAATATTCAAAAATTGGCCTAATTAATGTCTTGTACAGCTGCAACATAACCTCCCAACCCTTATACTCCATACGCTGACTAACAAAGGCAAGCATACCAATTGCCTTCTTCACTGTCCTTTCTACCTGTTACTCCACTTTCAAGGAACTATGAACCGACACTTCAAGGTCTCTTCACTCAGCAACACTTCCCAGGACTTTACCATTCGGCATTTAAGTCCTGCCCTGATTCACTTTCCAAAAATGCAGCACCTCATCTTTATCTAAATTAAATTTCATTTGCCATTATTCAGTCCACTTGTCCATCTGATCAAGATCCTGTTGTACTCTGAGGTAACATTCTTTGCTGTCCACTATGCCTCCAATTTTGATGTCATCTGCAAACTTACTGACCATACCTCCTTATGTTCACATCCAAATCATGGACAGTTGATACAGCAAAGTTGCAGTAAGTGTGATGGTTACTGCAGGTATTTTAATGCAAGAAGTTTCAGGAATAAGGGCGATGAACTTTGAGCATGGATCAGTACTTGGAACTATAATGTTGTGGCCATTATGGAGAGTCAGATATCACAAGGGCAAGAATGGTTGTTGGGTGTTCCAGGGTTTAGATGTTTCAAAAGGAATAGGGAGAGAGGTAAAAAAGGTGGGGAAGTATCATTGCTAATCAGGGATAGTATCACAGCTGCAGAAAGGAGGTTGGAAAGGAGGGTTTGTCTACAGAGTTAGTATGGGTAGAGGTCAGAAACAGGATAGGAGTAGTCATTTTATTCAGAGTTTTTAACAGAAGGCCCCAATTGCAACAGAGACACAGAGGAGCAGAGTGGGAGGCAGATTTTGGAACGGTGCAGAACTAACAGGGTTGTTGTCATGGGTGACTTTAACTTTCCAAATATTGATTGGAACCTCCTCAGTTCAAATAGTTTGGATGCAGCTGTTTTTGTCAGGTGTGTCCAGGAAGTATTCTTGACTCATTATGTAATTGGGCTGATTAGAGGGGAGGCCATATTGGATTTGGTTCTTGGCAACAAACTCGGCCACGTGTCAGATCTCTCGGTGGGAAAACATTTTGGTGATAGTGATCACAACTCCCTGACCTTTACTATCATCATGGAGAGGGATAGGAGCCGACAGTATAGAAAAGCATTTAATGGGGGAAGGGGGAATTACAATGTTATTAGGCAGGAACTAGAGCACCTAAATTGGGAACAGATGTTCTCAGGGAAATGCAGGACAGAAATGTGGAGGTTGTTTAGGTCGCACTTGCTGATTATACTGGATAGATTTATCCCACAGAGCAATGATGGGATAAAGGAACCTTGGGTGACAAGGGATGTGGAGCATCTAGTCAAGAGGATGAAGGAAGCTTACTTAAAGTTGACGAAGCAAGAATCAGACAGGGCTCATGAGGGTTACAACGTAGCCAGGAAGGAATTGAAAAATAGACTTAGGAGAGCTAGAAGGGGGCATGAAAAAGCTTTATTGTGTAGGATTAAGGAAAACCTCAATGTGTTCTACACTTCTGTGAGGAACAACGGAATGGCCAGAGTGAGGGTAGGGCCAATCAGGGATCGTGAAGGGAACGTGTGCCCGGAGTTGGAGGAGGTAGCGGAGGTCATTAATGAATACTTTGCTTCAGTACTCACTACTGAGATAGACCTCGACCTTTGTGAGGACAGCGTGAAACAGGCTGATATGCTCAAATACGTTGATGATAAGAAGGAGGATGTTCTGAAAATTTTGAAAAATAATATCAGGATAGATAAGTCCCCTAAGCCCAGATGGGATATACCCAAGATTACTATTGGAAGTGAGAGAAGGGTTTGCTGCACCATTGGTGATGATCTTTGCATCCTCACTGTCTACTGGAGTAGTGCCAGATGGTTGGAGGGTGGAAAATGTTATTCCCTTGTTCAAGAAAGCAATGATCCTGGGAATTATAGACCAGTCAGTCTTACATTTGTGGTGGACAAATTATTGAAGGGAATTCTGAGAGACAGGGATTTATGATGACTTGGAATACCATAGTTTGATTGGAGTTAGTCAGCATGGCTTTGGGAGGGCTAGGTCATGCCTGACAAGCCTTAGTGAATGCTTTGAGGATGTGACAAAACACACTGATGAAGGTAGAGCAGTGGATGTCGTGTGCATGGATTTTAGCAAGGCATTTGATATGTTTCTCTATGGTAAACATATTCCAAAAATAAGGTGGCATGGGTTACATGGAAATCTGGCTGTCTCATTATAGAATTGGCTGGCCCGTAGAAGACAGAGAGTGGGGTAGTAGATGGAAAATATTCAACCTGGAGCTTGGTAACCAATGGTGTTCTGCAGGGATCTATTCTGGGATCTCTGCTGTTTGTGATTTTTATAAATGACTTGAGTGAGGAAGTGGAAGAGTGGGTTAGTAAGTTAGCTGATGACATGAAGGTTTGTGGAGTGGGGATAGTGTGGAGGCTTTTGGAGTTTGCAACGGGATACTGACAGGATGCAGAGCTGGGCTGAGAAGCGGCAAATGGATTTAAACCTGGAAAAGTGTGAAGAGATTTGTCTTGGAAAGTTGAATTTGACTGCAGAATACAGGGTGGATGGCAGGATTCTTAGCAGTGTGGATGGACAGAGGAATCTTGGGGTCCATGTCCATAGTTCCCTAAAAGTTGGCACCGAAGTTGATAGGGTTGTAAAGAAGGCATATGGTGTATTGGCTTTCATTAGCAGCGGGATTGAGTTGAAGAGCCATGAGGTTATGCTACAGCTCTATAAAGCCGTGATTAGACTACACTTGGAATATTGTGTTCAGTTCTGGTCGCCTCATTATAGGAAGAATGTTGAAGCTATAGAGAGGATGCAGAGAAGATTTACCAGGGTGCTACGTGGACTGGAGGGCATGTCTTATGAAGAAAGACTGAGGGAGCTAAGGCTTTCTCATTGGAACAAAGAAGGATTACAGGTGATTTGATAGTGGTGTATAAGGTAATGAGAAACATAGATCGAGTGAATCACCAGAGACAATTTTCCCAGGGCAGAAATGGCTATCATGTGGAGGCACAATTTAAGGTGATTGAAGGAAGGTTTAGGGGGGATGTTGGAGCTTAGTTCTTTACACAGACAGTGGGTGTTTGCGTGGAATGCACTGCCAGAGGCTGTAGTAGAGTCAGATACATTAGGGACATTTAAGTGACTCTTGAATAGGCACATGGATGATAATAAAATTAAAGGTATATCGGATAGATTGATCTTCGAATAGGATAAAAGGTTGGCACAACCTCGAAGGCCAAAGGGACTGTACTGTGCTGTACTGTTCTGTGTTCTGTGTTCGATGTTCTACAAATGACAAAAAGCACTTTATCCTTCACTGATCCTTTTGGCACACCACTGGTCACAGGCCTCCAGTTCAGAAAGCATCCCTCCACCACAACCCAGTCTTCTGTTGCCTTCAAGCTAGCTTTCTATCCATGTGGCTTTTTGTCCCTGTATTCCATGTGGCTTTTTGTCCCTGTATTGCTCAGCAGAATATCAAGAGGAACCATGTCGAACACCTTAATGAAGACTATATAGACCACGTTCATCACTCTGCCTTCATCAATCCTATTACTTCTTCAAAAAGCACAATCAAGTTCATGAGACATGATTTTCCAGGCACAAAGCCATGTTGACTATCCCTGATCAGTCCTTGCCTTTCCAAATACATGCGCAACCTGTCCCTCAGGATTCCCTCCAATAATTTGGCCACCACCAAGATCAGGCTTACCAGTTTATAGTTCCCTGGCTTATCCTTCCCAACTTTCTTAAACAGTGACATCACGTTAGCCAACCTTCAGTCTTCCGGCACCTCATCTTTGGCCATTGAAGATACAAATATCTCGGCAAGGGGCCCAGCAATCCCTAGCTTCCCACAGTGTTCTAGTGCACACTTGATCAGGTCCCAGGCACGTATCCACCTTTATGAGGTTTAAGATTTCCAGCAGATCCTGCTCTGTAATATGGACATTTTTTCAAGAAGTCACAATTTATTTCCCCAAGTTCCCGATGTTCCATATCCTTCTCCATGGTAAACACTGATGCAAAATACTCATTTGCGATAGAAAAGGCTAAGTGATTCCCCAACCAGTGGCCCAGATCTCTGCTCTGTAGTCCTGCCACATCCACTCATGGATGGTTGTGGACAATTAAAGAACTCAGTGGAGATGGGTGGGGTAGGGAGGGGGCACAAATCTCCCCATCCTCAATGATAGAAAAACCTCACACATCAGTGCAAAAGATAAGGCTTCAGAAACCGCAGCAATCTTCAGCCAGAATTGCCCAGTGGATGATCCATCTTGGCCTCGTTCAGTGATCCCCAGGATCACATACATCAGTGTTCACCCAATTCGATACACTCCACGCAACATCAAGAAATTGTTGGGGGCTGCAACCATTGGAGATGGTTGGAGACTGCAAAGGCTATGTGCCCTGACAATATTCTGGAAATAAGACTGAAGACTTGTGCTCCAGAACTTGCTTCTCCCCTACGCAAGCTATTCAAGGACAGCTAGAACACTGGTATCGAACTAACAATGTGAAAAATTGTCCAGATATGTCCTGGACGTAAAGAATAGGACAAATCCAAATTACCACCTCATCAGCCAACGTTCGGTGGAAGGTTTCTCAACAGTGCTATGAAACAGCATCTGCTCAGCAATAAACTGGACAGTGATTCTCAGTTGGGTTCTGCCAGGGCCACTCAGCTCCTGACCTCATTACAGCCTTGGTGCAAACATGGGCATGAATGTGGTATCAAGGAGCCCAGGAAAAACTGGAATCAATGGATATCAGGGGACAAACTCATCACTGGTTAGAGTCCTACCTGGTACATAGGAAGATGTGGTTGTTGGAGGTCAGTCATCTCTGCAGGCGTTCCTCAGGATAGTGTCACAGGCCGAATCATCTTCAGCTGCTTTATCAATGACCTTTCCGCCATTATATGATCAGAGTAGCAATATTCGCCACTGATTGCACAATGTTCAACATCACTCATAATTGCTCAGATACTGAAGCAGTCCATGTTCAAGAATGTTAGGATCTGGACAAGTGCCAAGTAACATTCACACAACACAAATGCCAGCTAATGGCTAATCCAACAAGAGAGAATGTATCCGATGTTTCTTGAAATTCAATGGCGTTACTACCACTGAGTGCCTCACCATCAATGTCTCAGCTGTAAACAAAAACCTGACTGATCTCACCAAGTAGTTAGAATGGCTTCATAAGGTCTGAGGTTAACAATCCTGCAGCAAGTAAATCAGCTCCTGACTCCCCAAGGCTTGTCCACCATCTATAAGGCACAAGTCAGAGTGTGATGGAATATTCTCGATTTGCTTGGATGGGTGCAGTTCCATTAACATCCAAGAATCCTGACACCACCCAGGATATAGCAGCCCTCTTGATTGGCACCACATTCACAAATAAGTACTCCCTCCAAAACCAATGCTCAGTAACAGCAGTGCATACAGTCTACAAGATGCACTGCAGAAATTCATCAATGCTCATGAGACAGGATCTTCTAAATCCTCAACCACATCCACTTAGAAGCTCAAACACATCAGATAAATGGGAACTACCTGAAAATTCCCCTCCAAGTCACTTACCATCCTGACTTGGAAATGTGTCACCATTCCTTTACTGCTGCTGGGTCAAAATCCTGGAATTCCCTCCCTAAAGGCATTGTGGTTATACATACTGCACATGGACTACATCTGTTCAAGAAGGCAGCTCTTCACCATCTTCTCCGAGGTAATTTGGGATGGTGAATAAAGATTGGCAGAACCAACAATATACTCATCCAGTGAATGAATTTAAAGAATTTATTAAAACAGAGAAATATGATTGGGAAATGGAGCTCAAGGTTCCAAACTTATCCTCTGCTGTTCTCAGGTCCATGTTTACTGGTCTCTGTTGGAGGGTCTAGTGCGACGTGGACACCATGATGGGTGTGGTGTTCAGTTCGTTTATGTGTACTTGTGTGATGATCCAGCCCTCATCCCGGTAAAACAGTCTGACCCGGAGTCTAACCATGGAAGGGGAAGGAGAGGGGAAGGGATTAGAACATGTTGTGAATGGAGAGAATGGGTCAGTGGGTCAGAGCCTGTCCTGTCCCTCCAGCTTACACTGATGGCCTAAGGATCTCTTCACTCTGCTGTGCCTTCATAGAATGAGGTTTGTGTCCAAACCAGTCCCCAGTCAGAATAGGCCAACAGCACAGAACTGCCCTTCATTTGACAAGAATCTGTTCATCTTCCTGAGAGAGGCCAAAGCCTGCTCAGTGTGGGAAATGGGGCCTTACTCCAGGAGAAGACATGCCTCTGGAGTCAAGGGTTAACATCCATGAGTGGGGCAGAGCAGAGGGAGATTTACAGTCACCAGCTGGGAGACTGTGGGAAAGGGAGACACAGGGAAAGAGAGAGGGAGAGAGAGAGAGATGGAGGGAGAGTGTGTGAGGGAGTGGAGGAGGAGAGTCTGGAAAGTGTGAGATGGATGGAAGGAGCAAGAGAGAGGTAAAGAGAGGTAGAGATTGTGGAATTGAGGGATAAAGCGAGAGAGAAATAGGATGTGAGACAGTGTCACTGAGAGGGACAGAGAGTCAGAAAGTGTTAGAGAAGGAGAAAAAGAGATATGGCAAGTGTAAGACAGAATGAGCGAGGGAGAGAGATTGAAAGTTATGAACAAAGGCAGGTAGAGAGGGAGGAAGAGAGAAAATGGGAGGAATAGAGAGGGACTGATATCCAGGTAGAAGTTTTCAATAGGAACAAGAGGAGTGAGATGGTAAGCGATGGAGAAATGGAGATTGTGAGACAGACTGAGGGAGAGTGAGGAAGTTGGAGAGACTAGCTATGGGACAGAGTGTGTGAGACGGGGAGAGAGAGAGAGAATGAAAGAGAGACTGAGAGAAAGGGAGAGAAAGAGATGGAAGATCAGAAACAGAGTCCACCTCGTCAATGCCGACCAGGTATCTGGAATTAATCTCGTCTCATTTGCCAGCATTTGACCCATATCCGTCTCAACCCTTCCTATTCATGTATCCACCAAGATGTATTTTAAAATATTATAGTTCTACAAGCTTCCACCACTTCCTCTGGCATCTCATTCCATACAGGTATCACCCTCTGTGTGAAACAGTTGCCCCTTAGGTCCCTTTTAAATCTTTCTCCTCTTACTTTTAGTTTTGGTCTCCCTTACCATGGAATAAACAAACCATGCTATTGACCCTATCCATGCCCCATGAGTTTTTACACCTCTATAAAGTCACCCTTCAGCCTCCAATGCCCCAGGGAAAATAGCCCCAACCTATTCAACCTCTCCCTAAAGCTCAATTCCTCCAAACCCTGGCAACATCCTTGTAAATCTTTTCTGAATAGTTTCAAGTTTAACAACATCTTTCCTGTAGCAGGGAGACCAGAATTTAATGATGTATTCCAAAAGTGGTATAACCAATATCCTCTACAGCCACAACATGACATCCCAACTCCTATAAAGTCCAAAATTACTTTGGATGCTGGAAAATCGGAAAATAATAGAAATTGCTATTGAGGGATGGTGTAGGAGAGAGGGGTTCAGATTTGTGGGACATTGGGACCGGTTCTGGGGAAGGTGGGACGATTACAGGTTGGGCGGTCTACACCTGAACCGGACTGGAACTAATGTCCTTGGGGGAGTTTTTGCTACTGCTGTTGGGGAGGCTTTAAACAAATGTGGCAGGGGGCTAGGCACCCGAAGAGAAGACTAGTAGACGGTGAGGTGGAAAGTGGAGACTGTAAGGATCATGAAGTTAGCATTACCAAGGGGAAGAGTAGGCAGAGAGCAGATGAATGCAAAAGAACTGGCAGCCTGAAGTGCATATACTTTAATGCAAGGAGTGTAGTGGGTAAGGCAGATGAACTTAAGGCTTGGATTGGTACCTGGGCATATGACATTATTGCAATCACAGAGACTTGATTGAAGAAAGGCCATGATTGGCATCTACATTTTCCAGGATATAGATGCTTCAGACAGGACAGGGAGGGAAGTAAAAGCGGGGGAAGACTTTCATTACTGGTCAGGGATGATATCACAGCTATGCTAAATGAGGACACAATGGAGGGTTTGAGCAGCGAGGCATTATGGGTGGAGCTGAGAAAAAAGAAGGGTTCAATTACTTTGTTGGGGCTGTATTACAGGCTTCCCAACAGTGAGGGTGAGGTAGAAGAACAAATAGGTAAACAGATTATGGAAAGATATAGAGGCAAAAGGATGGTGGTGATGGCAGATTTTAATTTTCCCAACATTGACTGGTATACACTTAGTGTCAGAGGTCTGAATGGGGCAAAATTTGTAAGGAGCATCCAGGAATGTTTTCTAGAGCAGTATATCAATATTCTTATGAGGGGAGGGGCCATATTAGAGCTGGTGTTGGGGAATGAGCCAGGCCAGTTGGTAAAAGTTGCGGTCGGGGATTTCTTTGGGAATAGTGGCCACAATTCTGTAAGTTTTAGAATACTCCTAGACAAAGATGAGACTGGTCCAAAGGGAAGAGTACTAAACTGGGCCAAGGCCAATTATATCAAAATTGTGCAGGTACTGGGAAATGTGGATTGGACACAGCTATTTGAAGGGAAGTCCACATTTGATATATGAGAGGCTTTCAAAGATAGGTTCAAGATTGTGCAAGATAGGCATGTTCCTATGAAAACAAGGGATAGAAAAGGCAAGATTTGTGAGTCGTGAATGACAGGAGAAATTGTGCGACTAGCCAAGAGGAAAATGAAACCATACATAAGGTCCAAGCAGCTAAGAACAGAACGGGCCTTGGAGGAATATCAGGAGAGTAGGAATTTTAAATGAGTAATCAAGCAGGATAAAAGGGATCATGAAATAACTTTAGCGAGCAGAATTAGGAAGAATCCCAAGGCCTTTCATTCTTATATAAGAAGCAAGAGGGTAACTAGAGAAAAGGTTTTCCCACAAAAGGATAAGGAAGGAAAGTTGTGTCGAACCTGAGAAAATGGGTGAGATTCTCAATGATTACTTTGCATCAGTGTTCACTGAAGAGAGGGAAATGATGAATGTTGAGATAGAAGTTTGTTTATTCTGATCATGTTGACATAAAGAGGGAAGATGTGTTGGGTAGGCAAAAGGATATTAGCCTACCCAGGACCAGATGTTAAAGGAGGTGAGAGAGGAAATAGCTGGGGCCCTGACAGATATCTTAGTAGCATCCTTAAACACAGGCGAGGTGCTGGAGGACTGGAGGGTTGATCATGTTGTCCCCATGTACAGGAAGTTTGGTATGGACATTCCGGGTAACTACAGACCAGTGAGCCTGATGTCAGTGGTGGGAAAATTGCCGGAGAAGGTACTGAGGGATAAAATCTATTTATATTTGGAAAAGAATGGGCTTATCAGTGATAGGCAACATAGTTTTGTGCAGAGGAGATCGTGCCTTACCAAATTAATAGAGTTATTTGAGGAAGTAACCAAGTTATTAGATGAAGAAAGGGCTGTCAATGTCATATACATGGACTTTAGTAAGGCATTTGATAAGGTTCCCAATGGTAAACTAATGGAGAAAGTGAAGTCACATGGTGTACAGGGTGTTCTAGCTAGGTGTATAAAGAACTGGTTGAGCAACAGGAGACAGAGAGTCGTGGTTGCAGAGGTGGTATGGGCGGCCCGGTGGTACAGTGGTTAGCACTGCTGCCTCACAGCGCCAGAGACCCGGGTTCAATTCCCGCCTCAGGCGGCTGACTGTGTGGAGTTTGCACATTCTCCCCGTGTCTGCGTGGGTTTCCTCCGGGTGCTCCGGTTTCCTCCCACAGTCCAAAGATGTGCAGGGTCAGGTGAATTGGCCATACTAAATTGCCCATAGTGTTAGGTAAGGGGTAAATGTAGGGGTTTGGGTGGGTTTCGCTTCGGCGGGTCGGTGTGGACTTGTTGGGCCGAAGGGCCTGTTTCCACACTGTAATCTAATCTAATCTAATCTAAATCTAAATCTAAAAGAATTTCTCAAAATGGAGAAAGGTGACCAGTGGTGTTCCACAGTGATCAGTGCTAGGGCCACTGTTGTTTGTGATATATATACATGATCTGGAAGAGGGCATTGCTGGTCTGATCAGTAAGTTTGCAAACGACACGAAAATTGGTGGAGTAGCAGAAAGCATAGGAGACTTTCAAAGAATACAGGAGAATGTAGATAGGCTGGAGAGTTGGGCAGAGAAGTGGCAAATGGAGTTCAATCCAAACAAATGTGATGTAATGCATTTTGGGAAGTCTAATTCTAGAATAAACTGTACTGTAAACGGAAGAGCTTTGGGAAAATTTGATGACCAGAGAGATTTGGGAGTTCAGGTCCATTATATTCTGAAGATAGCTGCACAGGTGGATGGAGTGGTCAAGAAGGCATATGGTATGCTTGCCTTCATAGGATGGAGTATTGAGTAAAAGAGCTGGCAGGTCATGTTAAAATTGTACAAGACTTTGGTTCGGCCGCATTTAGAATACTGTGTACAGTTCTGGTCGCCACATTACCAAAAGGATATGGATGCTTAGGAGAGGGTACAGAGAAGGTTTATGAGGTATGGAAGGTGCTAGCTATGAAGAGAGGTTGAGTAGTCCAGGATTGTTTTCATTAGAAAAAAGGAGATTGGGGGGGTCTGACTGAGGTTTACAAAATCATGAAAGGGATAGAGACGGTAAATAGAGATAAGCTTTTTCCCAGGGTGAGGGATTCAATAATGAGAGGTTCCATGTTCAAGATGAGAGGTGGAAAGTTTAAGAGTGATTATACACAGCAAGTACTTCACACAGAGGGTGGTAGGTGCCTGGAACGTGTTGCCAGCAGAGGTGGGAGAGGCAGGCACGGTAGATTATTTAAGGTGCATCTTGACAGATGTATGAGTAGGTGGGGAACAAAGGGATACAGAAGTTTAGGAATTGGGCGACAGGTTTAGACTGTGGATTTGAATCAGCTCAGGCTTGGAAGGCTGAAGGGCCTGTTCCTGGGCTGTAAATTTTCTTTGTTTTTTTGTCTTTGTTCTTTGCTGGAAAAACTCAGTAGATCTGGCAGCATTTGGGGAGAGGAATCAGAATTAACAGTTCGGGTCCAATGACCCTTCCTCAGTTCTGAAAAAAGGATCACTGGACTTGAAACAATAACTGATTTCTGTCCACATATGCTGCCAGACGTGTTGAGCTTTTCCAGCAATTTCTAGTTTTGTTCCAATACTCAATGCTCTGACTAATAAAGGCCAGTATCCCAAATACCTTCTTCACTAACCTGTCAATCCATGACTCCGCTTTGAATGAACTATGAACCTGCGCCCCAAGATCTCTTTGTTTGGCAATACTCCCTGGGTCCCTCCCATTAAGTGTATAAGTCCTGCCCTGGTTTGTCTTACCAAACTGCAGCACCTCACATTTATCTAAATTAATCACCATCTGCCACTCCTCAGCCTATTGGCCCATCAGATCAAGATCCCATTATACCCTGATGTAACCTTCTTCACCGTCCATTACACTACAATTGCCCAAGGCTGGCATCAAACCTGGGTCCTTGGTGCAGTGAGGCAGCAGTGATAACCACTGAGCCACCATGCCACCCTGAATAACTTCCCACCATGGCATGGACGAGGAAGATGGTCAGGAATCAAAATTGGCAGGAGAGCAGAAGAGAAAGAAATTGCTATTAAATTTCTTCCCTGAGTAACAAAGTATTCATAAACAGAACAATAACAAACCAGGCTAAAACTCTCCTTTCTCCTAACTATTTTTTAACCTCAGAACTTTCCTTAGTTACTAGTTCAAGTCCAGTTGCAAGAGTAATTTAAATGTGCAGCATTTCCATTTACAAATGAACCAGCCGCAACATAAAGCAATTTGCCAGCTTCCAAGTAACACTCATGTCCCTGGATGTTTAAGTTTCTTGTTAAATAGGGTCTCTTTTCACCTTTTGCATCTTTACTTGGATTCAATTTTATTCTTTTTTTTACTTTTCTTTTAAGAATGCACCATTTTGGTCATAGTTCATGTAACTTTTTAATGAAAAGTTAATTTTAAAGATCAATAATTAATTCCTCAAGAAGCACTGAATTAACCTCCAATACACTTCTCTAGCAGGAGTGTTGATCAAACAGCTCAATGTAACTGATAAATCAGCACGATATTCACATTGACCAGGATTGATTCTTTTTTTAAACAATGTTGTAGAGTCAATTTAACTTGAATTATCTGGAAGAGCATGAATATTTGCAACCATATATGAGCAGCTGCAAGTGTAAGTTACAAATACAGTTCCAAGAGACCAAAGTCGCTTCAGACCAGGAACATGAGTGCACTTCAATTTCTTTATCATGACAGAAGGTCGCAAATACTGAAACAATTCTTTTCCCTTTCAAATTGCTTTTCTGGGGAAGAAACGACACGAGACAGAAATGTCTGTATCAAGGCAATTATTCCTGCAATTTAAATGATAAAATAGTACAGGTTGTACAGCCAAGAAGAATATGGCATGATATTCGAGCAAGTCACAATGTTTGTGAATTGATTACAATGTTCCCAAAAAAGACATTTTCAGGCTGCAATTACTGCTGTGAATGGAATTTATAAAAATACTTAATTGAGCACCAGAATTTTTTTTAAAAAGTCTACCATGGATCCAGCACATGAAGTCACTGCAAAAAATGCTAAATCTGAAAAAGTAAAGTCAGAGCAGTGCCAGAGGCTAAGGACAAATAGCTAATGAGCTCAATTGATCACATTACTCAATCACGAAAGAAAATAAAATTAAAATTAACTGAACATAGGATACTAACATTAAAGAGACACAATTTTACATTAAATTATCTCACAGCACCAGGGACCCCAGTTCAATTCCAGACTTGGGTGACTGTGTGTGTAGTTTACACATTCTGCCTTTGTCTGTGTGGGTTTCCTCTGGGTGCTCTGGATTCCAAAGTCCAGGTTAGGAGAATTGGACATTCTAAATTGCCCATACTGTTCAGGGATGTGTAGGTTAGGTCCATTAATCAGGGGTAAATGTATAATAAAATAGGGTAATGGGTCTGGGGAGGTTGCTCTTCAGAGGGCATTTGTTAGGTCGAATGGCTTGTTTCTACACTGTACAGATTCTGTGATTCTAAAACTTAAAATTTACAAATAGGAATTGAATAATAAAGGAACGAGTAACCATAGGAATCATTCCAGCTTAAAAAGGAGCCCTGAATTTTAACTTAAATTTTAATTCAATTAAATAAATAAAACAGGATTGTTCAGAGGGTGGCAATGCAGGTTGGTATTTTATAACGGCAGCATGTGTGAGTTTGCAGAGAGTATCACAATCGTGTATTATTCCATGACATAACCTTAGCTATAAATACAATAAGTTAATTAATCAAGAAACTTTAACATGAAGCTGCCGAACTGGAATCCAGCATTTTAATAGATTAGCAGCCAGTTGGTGAGGTTGAAATCAAAACATATTTCCTTTTGTGGAAGGAGTTTACTGACTTCTTCAACATTTCCCCTCTGATCCCACACTGATATGAAAGATGTTTTCTATTTTCATTTGCTCAATTAATAGCCATAACCTGTTTCTTCTGAGGCTTAAATAAATGCAGGGGTAACTTTAATGGTGTGATCCACCAGACATTAACAAGGCAGTCATATATTTTGAATCAGGGCTCTTATGGTGCATTGGTAATGTCCATACTTCTGTGCCACAGCCTTTGCTTTTATCTGAAAGGTACAGGATTCATGTTGCTTGTTGGATGAGGATAAAATCTTCAAAGTGGATGAGGAAAATAACTATAGTACAGTGGTCAGCATGGGATGAAATACAGATGGGGAAATGTTCACTGTATTTATAGCTAAGGTTATGACAAGCTTCTTGCAGCTGGAGAGAGCAAGGTAGAGGAGGGGGAAGATGCAGTTTCCATAATCCACATAGGAACTATCAGCAAGGGGAGACAGAGGTACAATTAGTAATTGAGACCCCCCCCCCACCCTGCCAGGGACATGGGATTGCATCCTCCCACGGCAGGTAGCTAAATTAATAATCTCAACTTAAAAGCTAATGTAATGGCAACAAAAAAATCATTGTTAACAGTCATCATTTAAAAAAAAAAAGTCTGGTTCACAAATCTCCTTCAGGGAGGGAAATCTGCCATCCTGATGGAAATCTGGCCTACAAGTGACTCCCAACTGATAGCAATGTGGGTGACTCTTAAATGAGCTCTGAAATGTTTGAGCAAGTCACTCAGTTACAGCAAACTGCTATGAGTCAAAGAAAAGAAATGAAACTAGACAGCGTAGTAGGCATTGATCAAGACACTAGAAATGACAATAACAAACACAACCCTGTCGACCTTACAAAGTCCTCACTAGTATCTGGAGTGCTTATATCAATATTCGTAGTGCTGCCTCACAGACAAGTCAAGCAACAACCTGACTGTACCTTCCTCTCAGAATCATAATTTGCAGACAAATGTCCCAGACACCACCATCAACAGTTGTTACTCTTACTGACAGATATACACATATCATACTTAGCTATCACAGGCATGCTTTATTCCAAAGGCAGGACAGACACAGCAGAATGTTGGCAGTGCAGTATACAGTTGGGAGGGAAGAGCGAGGAAACCCCTTGTTGTTTACCAGCTAATGCCTTCTCTTGGCTGATGAATCAGTAGTCCTTCATGCTGACCACCACCTGGAGGCACAAGTGAGAATGTACACTGTGCAGCAACAGAATTGTATTTACCCAAAAACTGTGAGTTGATCACCTGGAATATCCCACTCTACGATGATCATTAACTGCAGAGCAATCAACCCTGGTCTGATGAAGAGTGCTAGAGGCATGCCTGAAGTAGCACTGAATACTTAGAAATGAGATTTCAATCTGGTGATGTTAGGATTACTTGCATGCCAAACAATGGAAGCAGCAAGTGGTAGACAGCGCTAAGTGATCCCACCACGAAAAGATCAGATCGATTACATTATGGGAAGGTCGTGATTGTCCTCAAGAGGGTACAGAGAAGATCTACCAGGATGCTGCCTGGTCTGGAGGCTCTCAGCAATGAGGAAAGATTAGAAAGGCTGGGTTTGTTTTCATTGAAGCTGTGAAGGTTGAGTGTGTACCTGGTAGAGGGGTGTAGGTTATGAGGGCAGAGATAGAGTGGGGAGGAAAGCACATTTTCCATGAATAACGGGGTTAATCACCAGGTGCAGAGATTGAAGGCAACATAGGCATAGAAACATAGAAACCCAGAGCAGGAGTAGGCCATTCAGCCCTTTGAGACGTGTCTATCATTACATATGATCATGACTGATCCTCTCTCAATGCCATATTTCTGCTTTCTCCCATCCTCCTTGATCTGTCAAAATGTAAAAATATTACCTCTTTATTTTTCTTAAATATATTCATCATCTTGTCCTCCACAGCCTTCAGTGTTAGAGGATTCCACAGGTTGTCCACCTGAGTGAAGAAATGTTTCCTCATCTCAGTCCGAAATGCTCTACCCTCTATCTCTCTGAGCCTGTGTCCCTGGTTCCAAACTCCCCAACCAGGGGAAACTTCCTCCCGGTCCAGCCCTGTTATAATTTTATATGTTTCAATCAGATCCCCTCTCATCCTTCTGAACTCGAGTGAGTCCAGGCCCAGTCGAGTCAGAGGCTGAGAGGAGAGTTGAGGAGAAATGTTTTCATCCAGAGGATGTAGGAGACTGCAACGCACTGCCTGAAAGGCTGGTTGAGTCACGAACTCTTGGAACATTGGAGCAGTGTTTAAGTATTCACTTGTGTTGCTATAGCCTCCAGGGCTATCAACCAAGAGCTGGAGAATGGGATTACTGTTGTCAGATCTTTGTTGACCAGCACAGACACAATAGGCCAAATGGCCTCAATCAGTGTTGTTCAGGTCAATGATTGTCTGAGACAGAGAGAGAGAGAGAGAGAGAGGGGCGCATGTTGTGAGTTTGAGATAGTGAGAGAGGGAGGCATTTAACTGCTATCTCAGGACTCAGTGTTGCAGTACTATAGAGATCAGATCAATAGTGACAGAGAAGGAGAGAGGGAGGCAGACAAAAAGAGACTGAGACAGTGAGAAACTGGAAACTCAGAGTACAGGGAAAAAAGGAGTGAGCAAACAGATCAAGAAAAGGGGGAAGGATAGGAAAAGATGCTAAGAAAGAGAGAGGGGGGCAGACAGACAGTGACCAACCAACATTGAGGGAGAAGGAGAGAGAGAGTGGCATCAAGACATGGAGAAAAAGAGACAGAGATGTGAAGTGACAATGTAACTGGGAGAGGACAGAGAGGGAAATGGAGAAAGAAAATGAAGCAATGAGTCAGTGTAAGACAGGCACAGATATAAATGGAAAGAGAGGGAAGAGGAAGTGCGAGGTGCTAACGAGGCTCTCTCTGCCTGATGCCATTTACATACTGAGGAACACCCAGTCAAACTCTCACAGGCTGCAGCTTTATAAAGCAGAGCCCAGTGAAGGGAGAGTTTATCAGGAACTAGGCACAGGGACAGGAGCACACACCATGATTTCACACATCCAGCTGATCTGGCCCCTGGCGTTCTGTGTCGCAGGTACAAATCTCTCTCCTTCCACCTTGAATCTTTAGCTGCTCTCCATTTCACTCCAATTCCACTGACTTTTGATCGAAGGGAAAATGCTGAAACCAGAGGAATGCTCAGTGTCTCCAACAATCTCTTATTTGACAGGCTCTTTCTGCGACAGTTCTGACTTCACTGTGTTTCTCTCCAACCCCTCAGGTATCAGTGGGGACATCACCATGAGCCAGTCTCCCCCAGTGCTGTCAGTGGGACTGGGCCAAACCGCAACCATCACCTGTACGGCCAGTCAAAGCATTAGCAATAATATTGCATGGTACCAGCAGCGAGAAGGTCAGAAACCCTCTCTCCTGATCTATGAAGCAAAAGATCGATTCACAGGAGTCTCCAATCGATTCACCGGCAGTGGATCAGGGACCAGTTTCACCCTGAAAATCAGCAACATTCAGAATGAGGATGTCGCTGACTATTACTGTCAGCAGTATCAGAGCGACCCTCTACACAGTGATACAGATCCGTACAAAAACCTCAATACACACAGCGCCACCTCCTGTAATGACACATCCCAGTTATATATAATATATTATATATAATATATAATAATGGACACACCATCCCACCTCCTCTACTGATATGTCCCACAGTTACGTGTAAATAAAACTGAACAAATTACCTCATGCCGGGTTTGTCACTGCGCACTACTCTCACTCCAGTCCCTGTGGTGTCCACCGCTCACTGAAGGCCTCAAGTTTCCCTCTTATACTCCATCGCTACATGTGAAGAACAGCTGCAAGATTTAACATTGAAAAATAAAGTTCACAAACCTCCCGAGCTCAGCTGGACACAACCCAGAGAGACAGAGAGATAGAGAGAGAAACAGCCTGAGAGAGACAGAAAGAGAGAAAGACATGACTAAGTGAGGGAGAGTGGCAGGGAAATGGCAAGAATGAGTGAAAGATACAGAGAGACAGGGAGAGGGTGAGAATGAGAGAGACAGACAGACAGTAAGAGACAGAGAGGCTTAGAGTGACAGAGGGAAACAGCTGAGGTTTTTGTACAGCCTCTGCACTGGGAGCTCTCACTGTGGCTTACGTTCGGTAAAGGAACCAAGCTCAGACTGAGTAAGTAAACCTCAATCCTCTGCTATTAACCCTGTCAATACTGAAACTTTCTAAAACACAAATGCTGAATTGTTGAAGGTGTTCGTGGGGAGCTGCAGTGAATGAAATGGTTGATTGAGGAGCACTGTGTCTAACAGGGTGTCCAGCTGTATTTCTTTAGTTCCATTGTCCCTTTAAGCAGCAAGATATAAGTCAGTCAGTTTTACTCACCGTGTGGAGGAGCTCTGTCCATTTGCAGCCTGTGGTCCCATTCCTGCAGCATGGAGTGAAATCAGTGAGTAGCCTCCTGCCAGTCTCAGTGTGATGGACACGGGCAGAGTTTGATGTGAGCTCTGGCTCCCTGTCCCAGTCTCTGATCTCACTGACCTCAGCAGCAGCAGCAGCAGCAGCAGCAGCAGCACAGTGAGACACCGAGCTCCCACCTCCCCCAGCTTTAACTCTGCTCAATCACACAATCACAGAGTTGTTACAGTGCACACGGAGGCCGTTCCATCCATCCTGTCTAGACTGGCTCTCTGAATGAGTAATTCACTGAGTGTCATTTTCCTGCCTTCTCCCTGTCACCCTCACATTGTTCCTTTTCAAATAACAGTTTCATTCCCTTCGGAATGTTCCATTTGAAGCTGCCTCCACCACATTCTCAGACAGTGCATTCCACACCTTAACCACTCACTGGCTGAAGAGGATTTCACCATCTTACTTTAGCTTCTTTACCCAATTACTCTCCGTCTATGGCCTCCCCCTCTCAATCCTTTCCTAAGTGGGAACATTTTCTCCCAATTTACTCTGTCCAGACCCCTCTGGATTTTGAATTTCTCGATCAAATCTCCTGTCAGCCTTCTCTTTGTAAAATATCCACATCCTTCCTGAATTATTCACTTTATCTATGCCCGTCATCCCATTTGCCTGGGTTAGGCCCATATCCCTTTAAACCTTTCCTAACCATGTACCTGTCCAATGGACTTTTAACTGTTGCAATTGTACTCACCTCTACCACTTCCTCTGGCAACACATTCCATATATTCACCACTGCCTGTGTGAAAAAGTTGCCCCTCAGTTCCCTTTTAAATCTTTCCTCTCTCACCTTAAACCTATGCCCTTCAGTTTTGGACTCCCTTACTCTGGGGAACAGACCTTGGCTATTCACCCTATCTATGCTCCTTATGATTTTATAAACTTCAAAATGGTCACCCCTCAGCCTCCTACACTCCAGGGAAAATAGTGCAAGCAATAATCAGCCTTCCTCATAACTCAAATCTTCCAGTCTCAGAAACATGCTTGGAATTTTTTAAAATCCTTTCCAGTTTAATAACATCCTTCCTATAGTAGAGCGACCAGAATTGTATGCAGTACTCCAAGTGTGGCTTTACCAATGTCTTGTACAGCCATAATATGATATCTGAACTCCTGTCCTTAATGCTCTCACTGATGAAGGCGTGTGCCAAATACTTACTTTCCCACTCTATCTATACCCGTGGTGCCACTTTCAAGGAATTATATACCTGCACCCCTAGGTCTCTGTCTTCGACAACACTCCACAGAGCCCAATCATTAACTGTGTACATCCTGCCCTGGTTTGTCTTAAAAAAATGCAATCTCTCGCATTTATCTGAATTAAACTCCACCAGCCATTCCTCAGCCCACTGGCCCAGTTAATCAAGATCACATCGTACCCTTCACTGTTCACTGTGCCACCAATCTTGATTTCATTGGCAAACTTACTAACCATGTACAATGATTAGAACCAGGTGGATATTATTGACTATGAGATCCTTGATTGGGGTAGTTAACCTGGATCAATCAGGGAGCTCTGGCTGACTGATATAAACAGGGGATTCAGAGAGTCTCCTGAGTTCAGGGACTGACTCCAAGCTGGCTGGCTGCAGCCAGTGTATTCTGTAAATAAAGGGTGACTTGGTGACAGGATACCAGCCTCTTTGTAGTTGTTTCACCATACCTCCAGGATTCTCATCCAAATGGCTGACGTATATGATGAATAATGGTGAAGTCAGAACTGATTCTGGCAGCATACCGCTGGTCACATGCTTCCAGTCTGAACAATACTTTCTACCAACACACTCTGGCCTTACTGTAAAGCCAACTTTGCATCAAACTGGCTAGCTGTAGCCATCCCTCGATTCAATGTGATCTAACCTTATTATCCAGTCAACCATATCAGACCTTCTTCCCTAAATGTCCTCTCACTGACACTTGATCTACTTGGGCCTCCTCATTCCCAAGATCCAGTTCTAGCAGAGCCGCCTTTCTCATTGGACTGGAAACAGACGGCTGGAGAAAATTCACCTCAACACACTCTCACAACTCTGGCCCCTCTCTGCCCTTCACAATGCTACTAACCCAGTTGAACTTTGTTTAATTAAATGTCTCCATTGTAATGACTCTATAATGTTTGCAACTCGTCGTAAATTTCTTGCAGATTTGTCCCTTGAATAGTCAGTGAGTTACAGACTGCACTGAACAATCTGATTGCAACTTTTTTGTTCCTTATCTTGAGCCAAATCGAATCTGTCCTTCACCCTTCTGGGGCATCCTCTTTCTCCAGCTCTGCACTGATCTCCTTAACTACTCCCACCAGACACCATCCTTTTCCCCCTTTTCTCTCTTTCCTGAACACCTTGTATCCAGGAATATTGAAGACACAGTCTTGCCCTTCTTTTAGTCCGGTCTCTGTTCGAGCCACAACATCAGGTTTCTACTTGGAACTCTTTGTATGTAACTCCCTAGTCTGATTCCCTATACTTGGTGTAGGCTCATATATGCAGTCACCCAGAATTAGAATTTATTACTCATTCCCTCACTCTGCCAGCTCAGTTACTATTCCTTACTCTGGTTTATCTATCTTCCCAGGATTCTGTAGGCCTTGGTGTTCCTCTGTAATATTATCTCCTGGTTCCCACAGGCCTGCAAAGTTAGTTTAAACTCTCTCCAAAAGCACCAGAATGGTGTTCCTCTGTAATATTATCTCCTGGTTCCCACAGGCCTGCAAAGTTAGTTTAAACTCTCTCCAAAAGCACCAGCAAATCACCTACAAAAAACTCAGTCCCAATTCTGTTCAGGAGCAAGCCCTCCAGTCTGTCCCATACCTCTTCTGGAGCCAACTCCAACTCCATAGAGTTTAAAGCCTTCCCTCCCGGACCCTCTTTCCGGCTCCACATTCACATGAGTTATCCTCTGGTTCCTATTCTCACTTGCATGGGCCACTGGGAGTAATCCAGAGATTTCTACTTTCGTGCTCCTGCTGCTAATTCCCTGCTGAACTCCCTAAATTCTGACTGCAGGACCACGTCCTTTTTCTCCATCCATCACTGGGACCGATGTGGACCACGACTGCTGCCTGTTTCCCCTCTCCCCTCAGGGTGCACTGCAGCTGCTCGGTGACATCCTTGACCCTGGCACCAGGGAGACAGCACATCATCCTGGATTCCCATCTGCAGCTGCAGAAACACCTAGCGATTGCCCTCACTCTCGAATCTCCTCTCACTATCGTTCTTTCAGTCTTCCTTGTGACCCCCTGTACAGCTGAGCCCCCCGTAGTGCCAGGGACTTGGCTCTGGCTGCACTCCCCAAATGAACCATCATTCTCATCAGGATTCTGAACTGAATCCTGGTTGGAGAGTGGGAAACACTCAGGGGATTCCTGTATGAGTTGCCTGGTCCTTTTGGACTGTCTGCTGCTCCCCCATTCCCTCTCTCCCTGCATACTCTGAAGCTGCAGAGTGACCACATCTAGAAACGTTTCTCCATGGAGCTCTCAGCCTCACGGACGCTCCACACTGACACCAGCTGCTGCTCAAGCTCCAAAATCCAGAACTCCAACTGCTGTCACTGACCACACTTTCTGCTCTCATGGTATTTCAGGAGTGACTCTGGGAGTGCTCAACATTGACTCTGGACCCCATGAAGTCTTATAGCATCAGGTCAAGCATGGGCAAGGAAAACCTATCTGTCTCACATCAGTGGTAGGGATACGATTTGAGGAAGTTTTGAAGACAGAATGAATCTCCATTTCAGGGATAGTCAATGTGGTTTTGTCAGAGGGAGACCAGGGCCAACAAAAATGGTGGAATTTTGTCGAGGTCACTGGGTGTGCAGATGAGGGTGGTGAAGTTGATATATATGCTTGTATTTCAGCAAAGCCTTTGACAAGGTCCCACATGGGAGACTGATAAAGAAGGTAAAAGCAAATGGGATTCAGGGTAACTTGGCAAGTTGGATCCAAGCTTAGCTTTGGGACAGGTGACAGAGAGTGATGGGAAAAGGCTGTTTATGTGACTGGGTCCAGTATGGAGCTGCATACCACAGGGATAAGTGCTGGGACCCTCACTGATTATAATATATACAAGCAATGTCAATGAGAATGCAGGAGGGGATGATACTGAGTTTGTGGACAACATGAAGATTGACTGGATGGTTGAAAGTGAGAAAGATGGTCTTAGGATTCAGGATTGATCAGATGGGCAGATCAGAGGCAGCTGGAATTTAAATCTGTAAAATGTGAGATGTCGCACTTTGGAGGAATTAACAAGACAAAGGAGTACTCAATGAATGGCAGGACACTGGGAATCTCAGTGTGAGAACATAATCTTGGAGTGATTGTCCACTGATACCTGAAAGTGCCAGGGCAGGTTATTAGAGCAGTTATGAAGGCATATTGGATAGCTGTCTTTGTAATTTCAGGTGAAGATTATAAGAGCAGGAAGGATATGTTCGAGTGATGCAGAACTTTGGTTAGGCCTCAGCTGGAGGACTGTGTGCAGTTACAGTCACCACACTGTAGGAAGGATGTGATTATGCTGGAAGGGGTTGCAGAGGAGATTGACTAGGAAGTTGCCTGGGATGGAGCATCTAAGACGATGTGGTGAGAGGCTGGATACACTCGGATTGTTTACTTTGGAGCAGAGAAGGTTGAGGGGGAGGATCTGACAGAGAGGTGCAGGGTATGGGGGAAGTGCACACGTTAGGAAGATCATAACTGTTCCCCTCAGACAGAGGGGCAATAACAGGATGGCACACATTCAATGTGCAAGGTTTAGAGGGGATGTGAAGAAATGTTCCTTCCCCCAGAGGGTGGGGGTCTTGGATACATTGAGCAGTACTTGGATAAGCACCCGAATTGTCATAATATTCAATGTTATGGGTCCAGTTCTGGAAAGTGGGTGGAGAGTAGATTTCCAGTATCTTAGTTGTAAAGACTTGATGGAGTGAATGGCCTCTTCTGTGCTGTATGATTGTATGGAACCACCTGCTTGTTAAAACATACTGCCCTCTCTTGTCTGATACATCAACCTCTCCTCCACGTTGAACACTTGGAGGAAGCACTCAGGGTGTTGATGGCACAAAATGAACTCTGAGTGGGTGACTTCAATGCCCAACATCAAAAAGAACGTTTAATAAATGTGCATTCGTTTGTCGGCTTTGTAAGTATTGTCTGCAAATGTTCAAATGAATTGTTTTGCCAATTAACGTTCTGAGAGTTGAAATACCTTCGAATGGCACGAATTAAAATTGTTTCTCTTGTCTTTCAGGCCGTGAGAACTCTCAGCCCAAGCTGACCCTGCTGCCCCCCTCCCCAGAGCAGGTCAATGCCAAGGGCACTGCCACCCTGGTGTGCCTTGCCAATCACTTCTATCCCGATGAGCTGGAGGTGCAGTGGAAGAAGGACGGTGCAGTCATTTCGGACGGGGTTCAGACCAGCAACTACCTGCGAGCTTCGGACAGCACCTACAGTGTCAGCAGCCTGCTGACCCTCTCTGGGTCTGACTGGGAGTCCAACGCTCGCTTCTCCTGTGCCCTCACCCACGTGACCCTCTCCTCTCCCCTCAGCAAGAGCATCAGGAGATCAGAATGTGTGTAGAGTGTTTGAGACAGTCCACAGAGGAGACACAACTTTAAACAGAACAGGGCTGAGCTGGCAGGACAAAGGTCATTGTCAGGAGTGAATTTCAACTCTCTTCCTTCTTGGGACAGCTCGGGGACACTTCTGAGGTTCAGGAGTTAAGACAGATCATTGGGACAGCGCAGGGGGAGAGCTTTACTCTGTATCTAACCCCATTCTGTCCCTGAACTGGTGATATTTGATGACAACGATGTTAACCTGTCATGCCAAGAAAAACCTCTCAAAGGTGCTGAAGACTGTCAGCTGTACAAAACAACGTGAACCTCCAAAGTCTCTGCTTCAGTAAACCAGATCTCCTTCCTGCTCAGCCACCAGTTCCAATTTACGGTTTTGTCACTGTTCAAAAGGACAGGCTTCTCATGTTATTGAAAAAATCTCCACAAGTGTTTTCCTCAAGCTCCATTGTGGCTGTGAATTTGTGCAGCTTCCTCTGTCTGGGCTGTTAATTGCAGTCTGTTTTCTGTCAATGTCAATCTGTAAAAGGGAATAAAGATGAAGAAGATTCAGTCTCTGTCTCATGTCTGTTTTGAAAATGGTCAGAGCTGAAGCCTTAGGGAAAGGGTGTGTGAAGTGAAAGGTTGCACCATCAAGGCATGGAACATGAGGGGGGCAAAAAGATGGGGTCCCCGAAACAGGAGGGCACTGCTACAATTGTGGCCAGAAGGGGCTCTTCAGCAGAAATGCAGGGCCCCAAGGAAACCTTCCCCAATAAATGGGGAAAAGGGGGAAGATGTGTTCAATTTCCAAAAGGCAGGGGACTGATGCTGAGAGGAAGCTGAACTCAGATTGTAGACAGGGAAGGTGCATACCCAGAATGGAGATGGAATCTCTCTCCTTCAATGATCCCCCCTTGGTGCTCTAAAGGGATAGTACCCACCTCAAATACATGTGCCCAATGGTGTATGATGAATGGGGAAAATCCTGTGCCCACATGTGCGCAGGTGGAGAACGGGGAATGTATCTCGTAGACACACTGATTCATCCATCAAAAGGACTGGGATCAGCTCTCTCCAGTACAGGACCAATTGGAGGGGTTCAGCCGGGTACATCGGCGATGGAAGAGCTAGCAAAACCCAAGAGTGCAAGGGTGGGCTCCCTGGGCACTTAATGGGAAAGCATCTGAACATAATACAGAGAGATCACTAATGGAGTGTTTGGAGCAGATTGGCTCTTTGTTGATGGACTGGCAATGGGTCTTTACACAGTTGGTCATTTCAAACATGTTCTGCTCCATATTGGGGCAGGAAGGGCTGATGACCGGGACATATTCACCTTCCTGTTTAAAAATCAACAATATTGATGGGTCTGTCTACCCCAAGGGTTCCCAACCTTCCAGCAGAGCATGGCACAAGGGCTACAAGAGTTCAGTTCAGCTCCCCAAACACTTTGGACAGTGGATGGCTGACTTGCTGCTGTTATCCAGAACTGAGGAGGAGGACTATCCCTTCGGGATGACAGAACTCCCAGGAGCTGCTCGGAGGGATCCAAATATTGATGTGTTCCCTGGAACAGCAGGTGAAAAGCTGCTGCATTGCTCAGGCTCCTTGATGCCACACACCATCAAAGAGGCCTTGATGTCAAGTGCTGTCACTCTGCCCTCACCTCACTCGCATGGTCAGGGAGAGCTCAGTCCACTGACTCACATTTATCTGAATGAATTCCACTTGTTACTGATCAGCCCATCTATATCGTTTTGTATCTTATACGGCTTCAGGTAACCTCAGTCAGGGAAGGTCAATAAATGGAAAGCATTAAAACTTTAATACAAATCCTGAAGACAATTTCTGGTTTAATAAAGGAATGGATACCTTTCATTTTTAAGTGAAATCAGCAGTTCTTTATTGAATTAAAGTTATTCAGGGTAAATACATCTGTAGTGAATGTGTAAAACTACAGCAACTCCCACTCAGGGTGTTTGGATTGGAGGCTGAGTTGAAATAATTGGTGACACATCAGGGAGGTGCGGAGATACCTGGAGACCTTGTTCCAGAAGGAGGTTGTAAGCCTCAGGATCAGGCAGTCCAATTCCATGGTGTAGTAAGGGGCAGGAGGGTATAGCTATGAGGGGGTCAGATAAGGGTTTGGAGAATACTGTAGGACAGGGAAACCCCTTAATCTTCTCAACACGAGTGAGATCAAGGTCAGCCTTTCCAATCTTTCTTCATCACACAGCACACACATTCCAGGGATCAATAAAATAAACCTCCTCTGAACCACCTCCAATGCATTTATATTCTTCCTTCAATAAGGAGACCAAAACTGTGCACAGTTTTTGAGATGCAATTTCACCAGTAGCCAGGAATAACTGAAACATCACACACACTTTTGTTTTTAACTCCTCAGTTAGTCTCATTGCAATAATACACAACATTTTGTTACTTCTAATCAAACAACTTCACATTTTCCCAAATTTTCCACCATCTGCTGATTTCTGTCTCCTCATAGAACGTATCTCTATTGGTCTGGCCCCTGTCCTGTCATCTTCGGCAACCTACTTTCTCTCCATATTTGTGTCATCTGTGAATGTAATCCCCAAGCCTTCAATCCAGTGGGCGGCATGGTGGCACAGTGGTTAGCACTGCTGCCTCACAGCGCCTGAGACCCGGGTTCAATTCCCGCCTCAGGCGACTGACTGTGTGGAGTTTGCACGTTCTCCCCGTGTCTGCGTGGGTTTCCTCCGGGTGCTCCGGTTTCCTCCCACAGTCCAAAAGATGTGCAGGGTCAGGTGAATTGGCCATGCTAAATTGCCCGTAGTGTTAGGTAAGGGGTAAATGTAGGGGTATGGGTGGGTTTCGCTTCGGCGGGTCGGTGTGGACTTGTTGGGCCGAAGGGCCTGTTTCCACACTGTAATGTAATCTAACCTAATGTAATCCCCACAGTGAGAGAGATTGGAAACAGTTGAGGGCCCAACACTGAACACTTGGGGCACACTCGTCATATACGGCCAATCTGAAAACGGCTTCTTTCTGGACACTCTGAGTTCTGCTCAGCTCCCAGTTTTCTAATGGATATTTCCTTCAGGGTACACTGTTTCGAAAGTTCAGCAACTGTATCAGAAGGTGGTGGAGGTAGGGGTAGTGAATATTTTGAAGTAGAGATAACAGATTTTTGTCACTCAGAAGGGTCGAGGCTGATACAGACTCAATGGGAATGTGGAATTGGAAACACAAACAGATCAGCCATGATCTTATTGAATGATGGAGATTTAAATCCAATTGGATTTTGTATCCTGGGCATATTTTAAATTAATTGTTAAAATTTGAATCCGGTTGGCGTAACTTCGAAAACTACCCAACCCAAACTAATGTTAATAACCTCACCGCCAATTGTTATGTACTTTCAATTCTCAGTATTCTCTGTGACACTGACAGCTAGTCACAGATTCATGTGAGCACCCTACTCTCCTAAAGGGACCACACACACTTTTGACATCATAACACCTCTCCTCTTAAAAAAAAACAACCATCAAATTGAAAAGATGGCTTTTTTATGCTCTCTAAATCTTAACTCCGCTATTATGAATTACACATGTCAGTAATATAGTTACATATTTCTTACTGATTTTGCATGTATATGTATCAGTTCTTTCTTATCTGTATCCTAATTCAATTTGTAAGTTTAAACCAATTGAATGTTCTGTTCTCTGTACTCACTCGTACCATGTCTGTGTAAAAAATTTATTCGACTCTTCATGCTTCCTCCTTCATGTCTTAACCCTGCACTCTCAGTGTTGCTGGGAAATTTGAGAAGCACATTTATTCACTTGCTCATTCACTCCCTTGTCAGCCTCTCTTTATCTCCCGAAACTCCACTCAACACCAATCTGCTGGGTCAGGAGCAAGGCTTTCAGTTCAATGTATAAAGGAACCTTTTCCAGCACTAAACTGGTGAGTGTCGGCTGGAGAACAATATTCCATTGTTCATGTCTGCTTCAAAAACCAAAGTGTTCAGCCATTCCATGCAGCTTCACTCACTCCTGAAGGGATCAGGCAAAGAGGAAGAGTTTGTGGAGCTAGTGTTGACTTGCTGAGTTTTCAAACCCATTACAATGTCATTGTCTGCCCTGACACCGAGCAGATGTTCCCATCTCAAGAGGCTCCATGGCCCTGAGGACTGTGAGAGTGAGCCCTGTCCATTCAGCTCAATCATCAAGCTCCAGCCTTCCTGATGTGGTGGCAGCCAGGAGAACCCTGCCCATGGGAGATTCTACACACGCTCCCTCCCTCCCTGCAGGGAAAGATGGTTCCATGGCCCTGCTTTCTCTCCAAACAGATCCAAATTTGAGTGTTTCTGAAAAGAAGAGACATTTTGTCAAAGATTTTTGTCTGCGCACATCAGGAGAATTTGCAAGAAATGCCACAGCAAAGGAAAACATCATTTATACTATTGTATTCATTGTGGCAACACTTCGTCCAATTAGGGCCCATTGGCCAACCAAACAGCATTGTCCTCTCATCCAGAATATATAGTTCTTTTCTGCTTAAATTTGTATTCTTGCAAATTGCCCTGATAAATGCAAAGCAAAAAGCTTCCACAAAATGGACATTTTCTCAGTCATGTTCTGTATTCTCAAATGACTATTTGATTATAATTTCCTCTTTTGCTTCAGATACGTTTAAATTCTAGTAAGTAATTTTGTACCTTTTTGAATGGAGGACTCAGTTTATTATCACTCACTAAACTCCAATAATTGCATCAAAATATTTTTCTCCTTTCTGTACCTGGTGTGTGACTGGAGAATGTGTCACTTTGTCTTTCTATTTGCCGACATTAACAGTAAATCTACATTTACTGTGCTTATTTCTTTTTCCTTGTGACCTAGATCCCCACTCCCTGTACCATTCTGCACTGCCCCTCAAAGAAGCACATAACTGTGTACCATATTCTCAAAGTGACCTAGCCATTCTTCAGTACAGCTGCCATGGTCGCTCTCCCCTCCATCTACTCACTTTCCAGAGTAATTTCGAAATTCACATTGGCCATTCCCATGTCTTTTTCTAAAGTGGTTCCTAATTTTAAGGATCGATGTCACTAAACATCCTTTCTTCCTAGCCGCAGTGATTTGTTTACAAAATGAGCTGCACTTCATCCTTAATCATTCTCGGAGTCATTACAACCAGAAAGCTTTGTGCCTGCTCTCAGTAGAAAAATTCAATTAATCTCATTGTCCTGTTCTATCCAAATAGCTTCCGTTTATGTGTTACTGTATTTCTGGTGTATTCAACTGCATCTGATACTTGCCTACCTAATGCTCTTACACCCACTGATGCCTGTTGAGGTCTCCCAGATAAATTGCTGCTCTTTGCAGTTTGGTGACCCGCTTTGATAGCCGTGTGTTCGGTCTTTGAGTGGAATTCATTTTGTGCCTGATCCTAGTGTCAATCCGAAGGGCACTCCACCTTTCAGTCTGACAAACCAGGGTCACCCATGTCATGGCTCTATTTCTAGCCTAGGCTCCAGTCTTTAAGGCCTCACCAGTTTGATCATTTGAGTTGCTCATCATTTATTTTGATTTCTCCTGGGATGGGCCAGGCACTGACCGTGTCTGCTCTTGGTGGCCCTTCCTTAATTGTCCTGGAGAGGGCGGTGGTGAGCCATGTAATATCTGGGAAGGAAGGCGCTTGGATCTGAACAAATAAAACCCATCAAACTCCATGTCATGTTCATGAATGTTCTTTGGGCAAGGGAACTCAGTCATCACCCGGTCTGTGACTCCAGTCCCACAGTGACGGGATTCATTCTTAACAATCTCATGATCTGGCTCAGCAAAGAATTCGGTCCGAGCAGCTGGAGATGGGCAATATTTTTTTTTTTATTTTCAAAAATATACTTTATTCATATATATTTAATCTATACAATTGAACATGTCATCATTCTGTAAACATTCCATTTCTTTGCGTATCGAAACAGGGTAATCATTCCTATTCACAGGTTGGTGCGATTACATTGAGCTGAGGTGCCAGCGGAGCCCAAATGACTGCGTGGGTCCCCTGTTCTTAGGCAGGCAGATGTTAGACGGTGGTCTTTCCCCACCGCGCCTTGGCGGCAGCTGCCCCAAGCTTCAGCGCGTCCCTCAACACGTAGTCCTGAACCTTGGAATGTGCCAGTCTGCAGCACTCAGTCGGGGTCAACTCCTTCAGCTGAAAGATCAGCAGGTTTCGGACCACCCAGAGAGCGTCCTTCACCGAGTTGATGATCCTCCAGGCACAGTTGATGTTCGTCTCGGTGTGCGTCCCGGGGAACAGGCCGTAGAGCACGGAGTCCCGCGTCACGGCGCTGCTCGGGACGAACCTTGACAAACACCACTGCATTCCTCTCCAGATTTCCTCTGCATAGGCACATTCCAGAAGGAGGTGTGTGACAGTCTCGTCCCCCCCGCAGCTGCTTCGAGGGCAGCGTGCGGTGCGGCAGAGAGTCCGGGCATACATAAAGGATCTCACAGGCAGAGCCCTTCTCACCACCAGCCAAGCCATGTCTTGGTGCTTGTTGGAAAGTTCTGGCGATGAGGCATTCTGCCAAATGGCTTTGACAGTCTGCTCAGGGAACCGCTCGATAGGATCCGCCCTCTCCTTTTCCTGAAGGGTCTCAAGGACACGACGTGCTGACCACTTCCTGATGGACTTGTGGTCAAAGGTGTTTTTCTTCATAAATTTCTCCACGAAGGACAGATGGTACGGAACGGTCCAACTACTCGGAGCGTTCCGCGGCAGCGAGGCCAGGCCCATCCTTCGCAACACCGGGGACAGGTAGAACCTCAGTACATAGTGACACTTGGTGTTTGCATACCGGGGATCCACGCACAGCTTGATGCAGCCACACACAAAGGTGGCCATCAGGGTGAGGGTTGCACTGAGTGTGTTTTTTCCCCCATTGCACCGGTCTTTGTACATTACATCTCTTCGGACCCGGTCCATCTTTGATCTCCACACGAAGTGGAAGATGGCCCGGGTGACTGCGGCGGCACAGGTTCTGGGGATAGGCCAGACCTGTGCCACGTATAACAATACTGAGAGTACCTCACACCTGATGACCAGGTTTTTACCCGCGATGGAGAGCGACCGTTGCTCCCATCTGCCCAGTTTCTGTCTCACCTTCCTGATCCGCTCCTCCCAGGTCTTGGCGCACACCCCAGCCCCCCCGAACCAAATACCCAGCACCTTCAGGTGGTCAGTCCTGATGGTGAAGGGGATAGAGGATTGGTCGGCCCAGTTCCCGAAGAGCCTGGCTTCACTCTTGCCTCGGCTTACCTTGGCCCCCGAGGCCCGTTCGAACTGGTCACAGATGCACATAAGTCTGTGCACGGACAGCGGATCCGAGCAGAAAACGGCGACGTCATCCATGTACAGGGAGGCCTTAACCTGCAGACCCCCGATGCCAGGAATAGTCACCATTCTCAGGCTCGCATCCTTCCTGATGGACTCGGCAAATGGCTCTATGCAACACACAAACAAGGCAGGAGAGAGAGGGCAGCCCTGCCTGACTCCAGATCTGACTGGGAAGCTATCCGATTCCCACCCATTGATTGAGACTGCACTGACAATGTTGGTGTAGAGCAGTCTGATCCAATTAGCGATTCCCTCCCCGAAGCCCATTTTGGAGAGGACATCCCTCATCCTCTCTATAACATCACCAGCTGACAAATGAGCTGGTTGGCTGGCCAGCCTTTCACAGCAATATGCCTTATAAGGAGCCATAAGAGATATTACTTTTCATCCATATGACTGCACATCTTCTTCAGTTTTTGCATGATGCTGCTGGTCTCACTGCCTGAAATCGAAACAGGGGAGGGACTCCACGTCTCCATATCAGTTTGCAGGAGACTGGAAGTGGGGCTCACTTTGGAAACATTCTCCTTCTGGTTGTTTTGCATTCCGCTGCTCCTGTCGAGTTGGAATCTGAGAATATACCAAGATGGATGCATGGAAAGTTAAGTTTGTTCCTAAAAGGAAACAACTCCAGAATTAGTTGCAATGAAACACAGATGAGATTCAAAGACTGGTTTCTGCAACTGAGCAACATCATTTCCTTTCAGGCAGGCAGAGCGTTTCATTAGTTTTGAATTCATTGAGCTTTAATTAATTGAAAATTTCAAAAGTGAGACTGATTTTTTTGTTTGTTGGGAATGTTTATTCAGTGAAACCGATTAAGGGAGGGAGATGTAGATCAATTATAATAGAAGTAAGTGCAAACAGATGAGTGGCTCAACAACCTAGTCCCATTCCTATGCACATGATCAAGTGGAAAAATGTTTTGACACCTTTGTAGGATATGCTGATAACAGGTCGGAGCCAGATTGCAGGGAGCGAAAGAACAGAAGCACAGATACATTGGGCTGAAAGCTCCATTTCTTGTGTTGTCACTTCTACAGAATGCAGAACAAAACACGATATCGATGAATACAAAGGATGGTATTCTCGGCAGCAGCAGGTATTCCTGCAGAAACAGCTTTAGGTTGCAGAGATTCGGACTCTACATAAGGGAACATGCGAACATATTATCAACTTAATAAAAGTACCAAGGCTTAAGTTGATGTTTCTCAGTGGCAGACAAACCATTCTTACATCTTTTCTGTAAAATATTAAAAGTTTTATTTATATTGTAATGATAATATAGACCAGAAACCTGGCTGATAGCAAGCTTGGATTGAAAGTGATCACCCATCATTCATGCTGCTGAGTAAGTAATTCCTTACTTTAATAGTAACCTTGCATTGAACAGTTCAGGAGTTTGCAAATGGTGGGATACGAACCAACTTGCTCTCCCCAGCGGATTTGCGTTTCTCCTGAATTTTGATGGTGGTCTGGAGCATATGTTGAACCTCCTCCTGCTGTTTCAGAATCAGCTGCCTCTCCCTGTGAGCAGCCTTGTTGGCTTCTTGAAGATGCCTGATTTCAGCCTGTGATGAAATTGGATGCAATGTATTACCATGTTAGAGACCAACCAAACCCGTCTTTACATCGTCAATAAATTTATTTTGACGACAGAGTACAGACAAAAATGAAGTCAGGGCACACAACTCCATAACCCATTAAGTTCTAAGTTGCACAGTTTCCAGGTGGCACTGTGCAACTTTTACAACTTATAATGCTTGTTCTTGATGAAAACTTTGTGTTTTTCTTCGACAAAATGTATTGTCAACACAAACTCAAACAGTCAAGTACTCCAGGTGGAAAATCATCATGAAAGAGTTACTCACATTCTTTTTCGACAACTGATGCCTAACTTTGAGTGAGCATTTCTGATTTTATTTCAGGAGGTTGCTTCCTTGTCTGTGGTGAGTTAACCTGAGTTCTCAAACCTGAAAAACTGTCCTCAGCAGCCAAGAACTTTGCAGAAGAGAAAGATGATGAATAGGCAGATTTCCGCTTTCGAGAATTGCACATTAGCTCTTGCTGCTGGGCAAGTTGGAAAGTGTTTCTGGATAAGTGGTGCTGGAAGAGCACAGCAGTTCAGGCAGCATCCAAGGAGCTTCGAAATCGACGTTTCGGGCAAAAGCCCTTCATCAAGAATAAAGTTGGAAAGTGTGCCTGGGTTGAGTGAATACAGAATCTGGCAAATCTGTAGTGGGTCCAACAGCAAATAATGTAACATTCCAAGTCTGCGTGACACTGCGTGACACTGCGTGACTGGTAAAACCTCTGCCAACAAAAATCAGCAACTTGTTGAGACCATCACTATATTTTTCTCAGTTTTGGTTTGGAACTGTGAGCTGAAGTTAAGAATTGAACTTTGAAAAGCAACTTGTTTTAACACAATCGAAAAAGGCTCAGTCGTTTATAATACCAGAGTTGATTTTACTCCCCTTCTTGAACAAGTGGACGACATTTGTTATCCTCCAGTCTTCTGGCACTATTCCTGTAGACAATGACAACATAAAGATCAAAGCTCAAGGTTCTGCAATCTCCTCCCTGGCTTCCCAGAGAATCCTCAGATTAATCCCATCCAGCCTAGAGGCCTTATCCATTTTCACACTTTTCCGAATTGCTAACACCTCCTTATGAACCTCAATCCCGTCTAGTCTAATAGCCTGCATCGCAGTATTCTCCTCGACAACACTATCTTTTTCCGGTGTGAATACTAACAATATTCATTTAGTGCTTCCCCATCTCCTCGGACTCCATGCACAACATCCCACAACTATCCTTGATTGGCCCTGATCTTTCTCGTCATTCTTTTCTTCCTTATATACTTATAGAAAGCTGTATGGTTTTCCTTGATCCTATCTGCCAGTGATTTTTCATGTTTCCTCCTGGCTCTTCGTAGCTCTCTCTTTAGGTCTTTCCTCACTAACTTGTAACTGTCAAGCTCCCAAACTGAGTTTCACGTCTCAACTTAAGCCTTTTCTTCCTCTTGACAAGAGATTAGTAAACCACAGCTCCCGACACATGGTATAATGATGCTGGAATTTACAGACAAACTTGGATAAATCTGCCCAAGTAGATCACACAGTTTCACCACTGCTGAATTAGCAACTAAACCAGAAAGAGAATGATCAGGGTTTAAGATTTTGTTAAATAGCCAAATTCTTCTTAATATTTTATAACTTTAATGCCCCTCGATGCTTGTCATACTCAATTTGGAGAAAATTTATTTCAACAAGATATTGCTTATGCTCACAAAATTAGGGTATTTTAAAAGAAAATCTGGAAATAAAAGGTTGGTGTCAGTAAAAGTGTCCAGAAAGATGTTGAGCAGCCATAAAAACCCAACTAATTCATGGAGGGACTTTGAAGAAGGAAATCTTCTGCCCACAACTAGTATGGCATATGTGACTACAGTGTTACGGCAGTATGGATGGCATGCACACCATACCTACCAAGCATTGACCATCTCTTGCAATCCTTTTGATATGAAGTGGTATTATCATCACTGCTTCCCTCACAATTAACACATTAGAGTTACCCTCGACCTGAAACTGAACCGGATCAGCTATACAATACTGTGTCAACAAAACCAGGTCAGAAGCTGAAAGTTCTTCACTAAGTAACTCACTTCCTCTCTCCCCAATACATGCCCTAGAAACATAACATCAAATAGAATGGCCTGAACAGCGGCGAAGAAATCCATTGAAATAATTTGTTTAAAATCCGGACCCGTGGGTTAGGACAACATTCTTGCATCAATCTGTTCCAGAGCCCTGAACTCCAAACCTAACAGCACTTGCGAGTTGATATGTTTATATTGACCAAGCAGACTGCAGTGGCTCAAGGCAGCTCACCACTATGACCATTTTGAGGATGAGGGATAGTAAATAAATACCAGCACTACCGGAAACATCCCAAATTCAAAGAACAAACATAAAAATTCGAAAAAAATGTCAAAATTGCATTCATTCTACTCAATCCAAACAGTGATAAGGGGAAAGATGATGTGAATACCTAGATTCTGCACAACAGCCTCACTGCAATGAGAAAAGACAACAGCTTTCCCCCTTCTCCGGAAAGTATTACTAGAAGAATCTGCACATTCTTACATTGCATTTTTGAAAGGCTATTCAGCTTAACATCACTGCATAGGTCAGCTACTCACTTTGTCTGGTGCTCCAACCAGGCCAGCTGTGCTTTGGTCTTCTCCTTCAAGGCTTGTTCTCGCAGTTTGAGGAGTGACACCTGGTGCTGTGCACGCATCTCCTCCTCCTCCATGTATTGTCGCACCATCTCCATGGTGAATTTAGAGAAACTGTCTTGACCTCCTGAGAAGGGCATGCTCAAATCATGCTGAACAGTGAAAGACAGGAGAACAAACAGTACAGAGTGAGGTGAGCTGGTTCCCCGACCCAAGTAAAACTTGCCCCATAATCCACGAAAACTCAGGACTGAGTGCAGACAACAACAACAATTAAAAGTAGTTGGAGTATCATCAGACATGCCAATCATGCTGCATCACAAGTGATCCCATCAAACTATCCCAATATTTATCAGGATGAGTAAATGCTGACTGTCTCATTTCATCATCTGTAAAACACATTAAGACTGGCAAAGTCCCTCATACTGATAGTTTTCTGGTCAGGACTCCAGTTACTAATTTGCTGCCAGGTTCTGATAAAAAACCAAAAACAGAATAGGAGTTGCACATACGGAGAATAAGGGTGTCATGGTTACATCAACATTAACCAGGAGGAGGCTATTTAGCTTCTTGAGCCTATTCCACCATTCACCCAAATCATGGTCATCTTCAACATCATGACAAATCCCTGTCTTTGTCCCATAATTCTTCAGCATTTTGGTTAAAAATCTACCAAGCTCGGATTTAAAATTTGTAACTGATTTTACATCAATCACTGTTTGTGGAAGTGAGTTTCAAACTTCATCCATTTCCATGTGCAAAAATGTTCCACAATATCACACCTCAATGTTCTGACTCTCACATTTTATCTATTCAATCTCTCTTCTTAAATTAAGCCTCGGAGCCCAAGTATCACTTCAGTAAGTCTACATTGCACTTCCACCAAGAGTGATACTCTTCTTAAGCCATGGTGCCCAGCCCTGACGGCTTGGACTGACTAGGTTTTGAACTGCTGAAGCATGACTTCTAATCCTTTGTTTTCGAGTCTTCTTTGGACATAAATGTCAACCTTCCACTGGCCCCTTGATCACTTTTCTGAGCCTGTTTGTGACATTTTCATGAACTGTCTGCAGCTGGATCACCCCCAAAAAGTTTCTTTGAACTCCACTGTCTCTCGATTTTCACAATCAAGAAATATCCTATTTTGATCCAACCTCTCACTTGCCGACACAAACTCATCTGTAGATTTTTCATTTACTTAATCTATCAAGATTGCTTTCTGATTTTATGCTTCCATCTACCGACACTCGAGATCGCTGCTAATCTGTAGAGAGGCCCCAAATTTTGAATGTGGCTTTCCTTTCATTATGAATAGTGAATAGATAGGGCACCAACATAGATCCATGCAGAATATCACCAACCATATCCTTCCAATTAGAATATCTCTTATTAGCTGCACAAATGTCTTTTGTTCAAATCAAATTCCTCTGCAAGCTCCACTTGTCTTTTACATCTTATTACCCCCCACCTTTAATGGACAGTAGAAAGTTGTAAATTCAGGGACATTCTTAGCAATCAAATTTAGCTTGTGTTTACCTGACGAGGTGTGCAAGGAATCCCAGTAAATATTAATCTCTGTCTTCACTACATGGTAACTTGATCACAAAGATTAACAATGCAAAAGATTTATTCCTCTTCAAGATTTATAAACTCTGGTAACATTGTTAGTGAGTGGTACTTATCATTTGAAAAAAACAGCCCCTGCCCAACACTTGCCTTACACTCATTGCCCCATCTACTCCTCATCCTCTACATCTGAATCTCATGGCAAGATACCTAGAACATGGAGAGGAGCAACTATTCCAAGCACTGAGATCCCACTAACTGGCACCACCACTCACCCTTGGCTAACCCATAGGAGAACTCACTTTTGCAGCTATTGAAGCCAATTGATCCTGCAGTATGTCCTCATCGGAATGATCCTGCTGGCTGCGTTTCTTCCTCATATTAAAGCAGCAATGGCTCTCTGATGGCAGAAGGAGATGGAAGGATTTCTCTTCAATCTCATCTTCAGTCATTGACTCATCGAACTGAAGGGAGTACTCAGTGGCAAGAGAAGCAGAGTCTGGAGAGACAATAAATGATTGACATTGTTCTTTGTTATTTTCCATTGCTCACTGAAAGATTTAGAACTTGAACATGAAGTTAAAGACGAAGCTGGAATCCTTGGATTAGTTATCTGCCCAAGGAGCAGAGTTGGGTTACAATTATTGATTCAACACAACTGTTATGTTGAATCACACATTATTTCAGGGGACAGGAGGAAGTTTCCTTATGCATAACCACAGATCCAAGGGGAACACAAGAAAGTTGGATTGAATAGCTTAAGCATATGACTGAATAAAGGAATCTTGAAATAAATCAGTGCAAGACATGTTACTATTTGACCCACATATCCTTTGGGTATGGAAGGAGTGCTTACGTGACAATTGGTTTGGTTGATTTGAATCACCTAACTAAAGAGACACCATTCCCCATTTAAGTCATGAGATCAGTTGAAGGACAAAACATCATTTAGATTTGATGAAGTCTGTTTTTTTCCCACTGGTCGCACATTGAATGGGCTTCTTTCTCTTGGGGGAATGTGGGCTGTAGTGTGCAGTCATGGCTCGCGATTTACTGTCCCCCGGTGCATCCTCTCAAATTTTTAGTTGATGCAGTCTTTAAATTAATGGCTCCTGGGGTACGCCATATATTTATAGAAGGAGACTTTAATTGGTCTCATGGACCCTGGGGTGGACAGGATGCCAAGGGGGCTGTTGGATACACCTCTGCAGGCAAGACAGTTAGTGGACTTGTGTGAGGAGTTGGGGCTAGTGGATGTGTGGAGGTGCCCCCACCCAAATGGGAGGGACTTTACCTTTTACTCCAACCCGCACAAGTGCCACACAAGAATTGAAATGTTCTTTGTTCCGTCAGTTTGTTTGGACTTGGTGTTAACCGCAGGATTGGGAACATAACTATTTCGGACCATGTGGCAGTATATTTAGATGTTAAGATCAAAGGTAGTGCAGGAGACACATGACAATGGGGCACAAATCCATTTCTGTTGAAGGATTACAACTTTGTACAGTATATCACAAGGGAGTTCAGGGTTTTTTGGGTCTTCAATCAGGCTACAGCCAGTAAGCCATCAGTACTCTGGGAGACCACCAAAGCATTCTTAAGGGGTATGATTATTTCACACTTGACAATGAGAAGGAGGCAGAGAGGACAGCAGCAGCTGATACTTGAGGCCTGGCTGAAGGCAGCCAAATCGGTACATTATCCCAGACCATCCGGGGTCAAATTGCAACGGGTCATGGCTCTCCGGGCTGCTCTGGACTCAGCGCTCACACAAGTGGCAAAGAGAGGGGTCTCCTTTGCAAAGCAAAGGCTGTTTGAATGTGGGGATAAGCCAGGTAGATCCCTGGCTTACCTGGCTCGGAAGGAAAGTGCTCCACAGTCCATTGTGTTTATCAGGGAGAGAACTGGCAATATCACTCGTGAACTGAGGAAGTTCAATGCCAGATTCTGGGAGTTCAATGCAGAGTTATACCGGTCAGAGGGCTGTGGGGATGGTACAGTGAGAATGGAATCCTTTTTTGAAAACTTGGACCTCCCTGGTATAAACGCGATCAGGCCTCCCTTTTAAATGTACCTCTGACAGTACAAGAGGTGCAAAAGGCGGTAAGGCAGCTCCAAGGTGGTAAGGCACCTGGTCCAGACTGATTCCCATGTGGATTTTATAAGGAGTTCATACACATGTCAGCTGAACCACTGCTGGAGCTGTTTAGTCATTCCTATGGCCAGGACTGTCTTCTGCCCTCTCTTACAGAGGCTAATATCGCTCTTATTTTAAAGAAAGGGAAAGACCCTGAGGATTGTGCATTGTATAGACCCATCTCGTTGTTGAGTGTGGATTTTAAAATTCTATCAAAGGTGTTAGCTCTGAGACTGGAGAAGGTGCTGCCTGTTATTATAAAAAAGGAGCAGACGGGTTTTATCAAGGACTGCAGCTCTTTCAACAACATCAGGCGAGTATTGAACATAGTGCAACTATGTCAGCAGAGAATGATTCCAGGTTTGGTGGTCTCCCTGGAGGCAGAAAAGGCTTTTGATCGGGTGGAATGGTCGTATCTCTTTGCTGTTCTAGATCGTTTTAGTCTGGGAAGGGCCTTCGCCAGGTGGGTGGCAGTGTTATCTCAAGACCCCAAGGTGGCAGTTATCACGAATGGGGTTAACTCGAGCAATTTTCATGTGGGGAAGAGCAGCTGACAGGGATATTCCCCTGTTATTGCTACTGTTTACCTTTGTACTTGAAGCACTGGCGGAGGCTGTCCAAAAAGACCCTGAAACACTGGCACCGACGGTGGGATTTGGGGATCATAAATCACTCTCTGTGCAGATGATGAGAGAGAAAAAGATCTTGACTATTTACACTATCCATGCCTCTTCTGGATTGCATAAACTTCTACAAAAACGCTTCAGTCTCCAATGCTCCATGAGAAAAATGCTTCAACCTATTCAGCCTCTCCCTGTAACTCAGTCCCAGCAACATCCTTATAAATCTTTTCTGCAACCTCTCAAGTTTAACATCCTTCCTACAGAAAGGTGATCAGAACTGTATGCAGTATTCCAGACGAGGCCTCACCAATGTCCTGTACAGCTGCAACGTAACACTTCACACTACAGTCAATGTTCTGACCGATGAAGGCAAGCACGCCAAATGTCTTCTTCACCACCCTTTCTACGTGCAACTCCACTTTCAAGGAACTATGCACCTGCATCCCGAGGTCTCTTTGTGCAGCAACACACCCAGGGCCCGACCATTAACTGTATAAGTTAGTGATTGGATAGAGAATTTTGAAAATTAGATTTGATAGAGAACTTTAAAAATGAAGGTGCTTGAACTACATGGAGGGAGAAATATTTTCACTTGCGTAGCTGACCTGAATAGGAAGTTAACATGAGTGGATCAAATCAGACATTCAAAACAAAACATTCTTCCCTGAGAAAGGTGACAATATGGAACGTGCTAGTACCAGGAATGCTTTAGTTGAATAGCATGAATGTGTTTAAGGGGAAATTGGATAAGTACCTCTGGAAGAAATATACAGAAGGATGCACTGATGGGATGAGACAAAGTGGGAGTAGACTCGCATGGAGACTAAGTAACTGCATGAGTCTGTTGGGCCAAAAGGCACTTTTCCCTGCTGTAAAGTATCTGCAAATGTACTGTTCTCCTTCACTAAAGAACCATTTAATCACCAAATAATTTGGACAAAAGGGGCCCCGCTCGGGTATAAAAGAAATACAAGAGGCATCCCTTCGTAAGGTCTCACAATTAACATCCATTACTGAAATTACTTCTGCTGAGACAGCGGTTTAATCTTCAGCTTCTCAGTAGCAGTGGAGTACAGAGTTTTAATCGGCGGTTTGGTGGAGGTTGAGCTGGCAACATCAAGATCTTTACGGAGTTCAGCTTCGGTCTTCACAAATTCACCATACGACTGAAAGAAACATGGAGAGAAAGTGAAATCAAACATTGGGATTTAAAGACACATGACACTACTTTGACAACTGCACTGAATTCAATGTCCTTCTGAATTTTTTAAAACTTTTGTGGGAACTCAGGAATAGTCGGCCTTGATTTTCAGCAAATTACTGCAGCGAGGACAAGTTTTCAATTCAATCAGAAAGTTGAATATCATGCCTTTGTCATTTGAAATAATAGAAAATTCAGATGTAGGACGCAGTGTTCATAGTCGTGATGCAGTGGTACAATATAAAACTGAACAGTTGCTAAACTGAAGCACTTACCAAAATATTGTCCACCCGATCACGTTTTCTCCTGTCAAATGTCTTCATCTTCTGCCAGTCTGTTTTCTGATATTGCTCTTTGTAGAATCTAAACAACTTCATAACCTCATTAGAAATGAAGATCTGTGGATAAAAGCACAGGAGAAATGGCAGTTGTTGCACACACCCTAAATATACAGACAAAACAACCCACAATCCATTATCCTTGCCCAAAACTGCTCAGTGAAGCCTTTGACTCTTGGGCCTTTGGACACTTTCCCCCATTCTGAATGATGTAAAATTGGATGAAACTCAAAGCATGTTCTATTAAACAAAAATCTATGGAATGCTTGAAAATGTAATTATAATTGAAGTGAACAATATCGGTGAGATCCAAAAGCACATTCTAAACAACTCTAAGGGAATATGCAATACTCCCAGACTGTGAGAAGGTTTGACATTTTACTTTGCCTCAGACCTAGACTGAGAAATGATTAATTATTCACTTAACGATTCACGGCATTACATGGTTCAGCACTTTGCCAACAGCATCTTCTAAGAGGTCTCTGCTCAGGCAAATTCCAAAAATGTTCCGCCTTTATAATAGACTGTAGGTAGATAACTCAAGATCAGTGCTGTGGGAAGTCTCACCATAAACATTGTGGCCGACGTGGATTCATACAGCGGACCAGCATTTCAGGAAGGTCAAATCATTCTCAGTTTAACAGATGAGTTCATCTTAACTTCAGGAACTGAAGTTAAGAGTGAGATGAAGTCATACATTGAGTGGATAAGAAAAGGAATTACACCTGAAATTGTAAGATCCTAATCAGATCAGAGAAAAATGCCACAAAGTACTCAAACATACAGGCCATTTAAAGTGACAGATATGACCATTAAAAGAAACCTGGCTCTTCCAACTGCACACAAACAATTTAAGCCACATTAAGTTGCATAATATCTTAGAATATCTTGGTCAATTTTGGGAACCTCAACACATTACAAATTCAGACTGAAAAGTGCAACCTTTAAGGCTTTCTTCATCTGAAAATTATGGAGTGACCTGTGGAAGATAAGATTCTGGAGAGTTTTAAGAAGATGATTAATAATCATGTAGTGTATTATCAACCAATGGAAAGACAGAGATGATACAGAAGAATTAAAAAAAATGAGTGACTGGAAGAGACACCATATATTATGTAAATAGAAACAGAAAATATAGATTCTCAGAGTGGGCAAAGTTGTGACAGATGGGATTTAATGAATAACAGGATGATGATGATGATGATGCTAAATTTATAATGGGAGAGTACAAACAGTGGAGGATAAAGTGGTTTGGACTTTTAGAGAAGGTGAGAAATGGTAAATTGAATTCAATGCAGTCATCAGAATGTTTTAACATGCTCTGTTATACATATCATCAATCAGAGCTGCTGTGGAGCACTATTAACCCATATCTTTCTTGCTTAACTGAGAAAAAATAAGTTTGTGTTCAAATGCAAAAGCTGGATCTCACCTCATGAAACTCTTTTGCTCACACTCTCTACATCTTTCCATTTATTATTCTCAAGATAGTCTGAGGTTATTTGTAGATCTCCTGGATCGTGGCCAAGATCCTGCAACTTCCTCAGCCGCTGCATGAACCATCTTCTCAACCTCTAAAGCATCATGATGTGCAGCAAAATGAGGTTCCCTTCAGATTTTTAGAGGCACATCCTTCGTAGACTGGGCCTCCTGCACTTTGCTACAGCGCAGCCCAAAGTCCTCATCAAACCAATCTTGGTCATCTACCAGATCATCGAGCATCTCATGACTCAATTCCAACTCTGCCAGGCGTTTGGTCAATTCTTCCTGCCCACACCAGGACGTGTGCCAAACATCAGGCTGCCTTGTTGCAAAGTACACCAAACTGTTGGTCAATCTAGATACTGAAGGTCAGGAACAAAAGTGATGAAATTCATTTCAAAACATTAATGAACAATACATGATTTTAATAAACTGTGAAATCAAAGCATGAAAACGGGAGACAAACAAACGAGAACCTTCTTTTTATATCTCAGAGTATGTCTGACGAGTTAGACACAGGCTGGAATTCATTTTATAGGTAAACACAAATATCGACAAATCAGAAAAGCATGTGTCAGTTTAGTCAGGATGTTGCTGTGTCAAATCAAAGTGACCCAAGCTCCTCTTTCTGTGATTTCGTACACTGAATGCTCAGAAAGAAATGGACAGTATGAGCACTTGTCAAACACTTTCATGAAAAATGCTACGAGTCCAATGAATTTTAATATGTGCAAACCATATACACTTCTGTTCTTCTAATCAGATGGTCATTCAGCCTCGAGACTTTGCTTCAGAACACTACGCTGGAAAAACAGTGTGTGCACTAAAAAAGCCAGAGATTGAAAAGTATGATTCAAAACTTAGTTTAAAAGATCCTCTTTAAAAACACTGCCTTCCTTTAACTGAAGGAAAGAAAAGTGCAGGAGGAAAAGGGTTTGAATTTCAATAGCAATCTTTCAGTTCTAAACTCAGTAATTACACAGTGGAAATGGTCACTAAATCCTTGAGAAATAATCAGGCGTACTTACACATACTTTGAGAATTGATGAGCAAGGTAGAAAACACCGAGACACCAGAAATTTTAAGAATATTCCCCACAGCTCGATTTTATCACCCACAAATATATTTAACAATTTATCAAGATATTCCTCACAACAGTCTTTTGGTAAAGGGTCCTTGGTAAAGGGGAACACTCAGGATAATTTCTAAAAATGACGACGTGCAACATGTGCCGGAAAAAAGTGGAGTTGTATTTTGACATATTGTGTGGGAAATAATGATAATCCTATAAGTATATTAAAACATGGTACTTACAGGTCGAGGACAAAGATCTGAAGATAATACTTCCTCCTTATCATCATCACTATCATCTCTTTCAAATGTGTCCAATGGGATATCAGTCTTGTGTTCCTCCTCTCGATCCTTGGAAGGTGACCTGGGCCAGGATTCAACATCCAATTTGAACTGTAATCATTGATTAGTAAGCCAAACCTTCTCAGCTACAAACTTTGTGATTTCTTGCAATTGTTCAATAGCGCCTTGACAAAGGAAGATAGTATTATATCAACCAAAGAATTGGCCTTTGAATCACTGCTCTTCAGATCATCTCCTTTAAAGTCTTCACTATCCTCACGATTGTCCTTGGGTTCCTCTGCTTTAATATCCATGTGCTCCTCAAGAATTTCCTCAGATTGAGGCTCGAGGAATGGTACTTTAAATTGAGCCTCAAGTTGGTCCTTTTCCCTGTTCAGTAAATCCAACAGAGGAGTTGAAGAGTTCTTGTGGATATTTACTGAAAAGTCCTCCCTTTGTGCACTGGAAGAACACACAGACACATCAGCGTTAATATTGGTGTCTGTCTCCAGTGCTGCCTTGGATGCCTTCTCTCTGAACACATCAGTCCGTTAATGCTTTCTTCATTCTTGTCTTTATTCAATTTTGCCAATCGGTCCTCCTTACCAGACTTGGGCAAGCTCTCTTAAGTTTTGTTTGAGAAAGTCTATAGCCTTAAAACTTGTCCTGAAACTTTTAGACTAAAATGTAATGTTGAATTATAGAACACATTTGCTGTCCACCAGAAAATAGAGAGGCAGGAGGGTAAGGCAATTAAGAACATTTTCCTGAGCATCAGTGAATCTGCATGGAGAGGACACCAAGTGATAACATTCACAGCTGTCCCTTTGTGAAATTAATAACTTGGTATCAATTAACTTCTCTCCCAAATTATTGTCCTTCACTGTTATCTGTCTCATTCAGAACAAGCAGTGCTTTTGTTAATTTTTTGTCCAAAGAAAGCCTGTTCTTGACAGTACAGCGTATGTAAACTTTCGTATAACAGTAGCCTGTTTGTGATAGTACAACAGAGTAACCAGCCAGGGCCCTTGAAGGAAGAGCAATATACTACTCTCCTGGGATTTTAGAATCCAGTCAGCCTGGCTTATAGGTGTCAGTGTTATGTTGTAACAGTGATGCTATTAGTAAATTAAGGGGATGACTAAAATTAAACTAAACTGTCTGGAAGAGGTTTTTGTTTTATTCCAGACTTCCAACAGTATGATCTCCAGGATGAACCGAGAGGGTTACAGGTTGAGTTCACAAGGGATTCCCTGGGCAATCTCAAATCTGTACTTTACCAATTTGGCGCTGCAAGCAGGGTTCCAACAAGGGATACGTTTGAATGAAACTGGAAAAGAGGAGCTTCACCCAAAGGTCGGACTCAAGACCAATGGGTCCACAAGGTAAGATTATACCTCGATTGCTCTCGGTCTGCACCTTTGTGTGCTGCTTCCCCCATTTCATTCTCATGGTACCTGGACGGAACCCTAAATGAGATCGTTTAAATAGGTACTAAAAACAGAATCTTGTGAGGTTAGAGGCCCCTGTGTTTTGTGGGATTGGAGCCCCTGTAGATCAGTAATTCTGTGAAGATTTAAAATAAATAGGATAAATATGGATGCACATTAAAAGTGAACAAGGAATTTGGGGAAAAAAGGGAAGTAAACAGAAAGAAGCCATATCAGCGTGGAAAAAGGTAGATAGGGAAAAATGGGAAAAAGCCATGCAATCATCATGGAGACAAAACTGTATTAAAAGGGGAATTAGTCCATTAACTGAGGAAGGATCTGAACTAGATTGGACAGAACTAAAATGCAAATGTGAAGCACATGATTTAGAAGCAGAACTGGAATTGGCTAGGGAGAAAATAAAACAAAGTAAAGATTCAGAACCCTTGCTGAAATGTCAGGGGCCCCAAAGAAAAGGGAAACCGGTGAATAAACAACAGACTGCAGCTGTAGCCGCGCAGGACCAGACTGACGATAAAGACAGTTCCTTATACCCCACCTCTCCCAAAGACCCGTTACTAAAGAATCCTGATCCATCTGTGGATGAGGAATGGGACACTGATTCTGAGGAGGAAATATTTTACGCCTCCCGTCCTGTCAGCCGACTTCCTCCGGGTCCCCCCTCAAAACTCACCCACAGTACGGCCAAGGCGAACACACTGCATAAAACAAAACATTGCCTGAACTCCCCACCCCACTCTGAGGATCAACGTGCCAAGGGCCATGCACGTCCCCCAATGAATCATTTGTCCCTGTGTGTCAGGAGTGCTACAATTGCACTGATAAGTGAACTTAAGGCCACTGATTTTGATCAAATCTAACTGCTGCTTTTAAAAGCAGTTTGTACTCTTTAACCAGATGGTGAAAGGAAATGATGCCCTGCTGAAAGAACCGAAACCTTGCTAGTTTTTCAAAAAAGGAGTATTTCTGTTCGACTTTAAAACAACCAGAAGTACAAGGTGAATTCAAACTAATACAATTTAAAATTCCGATGAGAAGGATTAGGCCAACGTACAGGCTGGCAATTCCAACCCTGCCTCCTAATTAGTAATTACAGACAGTCTGTGGCATTCTACTGGTACCGTGGATTCACAACATCCCAATGGATCTTGGGGTCCTCCTCTGTATCCTCCCCAACAATCCACGATGTCCTTTACTCCCTATACATCCTCTCACAAGTCTTCACTGCCTCCCCGAGCCCCTCGAGTTCCCCAACAATCTCACATTTGTTTCAACCGTAATCAACCTGGACATTGGTCCAAGATCTGCCCTTTCCCAAAGCAGCTCCCGGTCGATCGCTGGAGTGGAAGCAGCTGGCAACCTCTTGGTCACCCTCCCCAGGGACCTCAGCAGGTTTACCCTTTTATTGCACAAAACCCTTTTCTATCCTTGACACCTGTGACACCTGACTCCTCTTGGTGCCCTGTTGCCTATTACTCCACTAAGATTGACCCTGTTTGCTCAGGGTATGCCTTCCTGCACCCAGATTCTCCCCACTATCCATCCAATGGTATTGGCTGCCTCTAATATAACTTTACATCAAAATGTAGAAGTCTGTACCTCGCATTCTGTGGTATCCTTGTTTACTTCTAAACATACTCAACACCGAACTGCGGCTCATCTAAGTTGCTATGAGATTTCATTACTTCAGAATCCACTTCTCCCCTTTAAATACTGCTGTAACATTAACCACGCTACATTCAATGGTTCTTCTTCTATATCTCCAGAGGGCAAACACGTCAGGATATGCGATTGTCACTTTGTCCCACACAACAGAAGCTTATTCCGTCGATCCACCCTGCTCCGCCCAGCAAGCTGAACTCCTTGTTCTCACTTGTGCCTGCATACTTGCTGAAGGAAAGTCAGTTCATATCTATACTGATTCCCTTTGGATGTGCCCATGATGAACTCTGGCAGCAGCACAGCTTCCTTGCCTCATCAGGAACCCCGATCCTCAATGCTGCCTATGTTGCTAATCTCATTACTCGTCAACTTCCCTTTCAATTGGCAATTATCAAATGTTTGGCTCACTCCTCTGATGCTGCCAATGTCATTGAAAGCAACAATGCCGCTGACACAGCTGCTGAGAAACCAGTTTTTGAGCAAAGACATGGTTACTCAACTGACGAATCGGAAACCAAAGGGAGACTCTCCTACTTCCTCTTCTGACACCTAGAAAAATTCCTGACCAAGAAAAAATTCGGATCCATTGGGGGATGCCTCTGATTAGGGAAAACAAAAATGGATGAACCACGGTTGTTATGTAAATAGCTACAATAAGCTTTGGGTTACGCTGGTAGAATAGACATGTCTGCCCGATTCACTTCTGCCTATTCTAGTTGATTGTGTTCATACACATACACATGTGGAGAAGGAGGGAATGGTGGACAGAATTCTCCAAACTTGGTGGAATCCCCAGCTGCAAGAAAAAGCAAAACAAGCAGCTTCAAATTGCCAAATTTGTCAAAACATTAATCTCGGGAAAGGAGTGAAGTGTCCCCCAGGTGAAATGCCCTTGCCAAGTGCACCTTCTGACACTATCCAGTGAGATTTTAGACAGTCCCCTAGATGCCATTGTTATAAGTATTGCTGAGTGGTAATTAATGTATTTAATAAAGGGTTGGAGTTTATCCCTGTACTGACTGACAGCAACAACTACTTGTAAAATTCTGTTAAGGGAAATCATACCCAGATTTGGAATACCATTAACGGTCTTTTCTGATAACGGCTCCCACTTCTGTGCGGAGCTAACCAAGCCACTATCTAAGAGTTTGAATACGAGTCAGAAATTCCATTGTGCCAACCATCCCCAAGCAGCGAGAATTGTAGAAAGAGCCAAATGTAATTTAAAAGGTCAGCTAAGCAAGTTGGTAAAAGAAATTGGCCTTCTTTGGCTGCAAGTACTCCCAAATGCACTTCCCAAATATGAGAAAACCATGACATAGAAAAAGACGGGATTCTCGGCGGCTGAACTGATATATGGAAAACCCCTGAGGACTCCTTGGTCTGCACCATTAACTCCCCAACACCCTGTTGAAGGGCATGTCATGGCAGAAGAGATGCACATGTACCTGATTAAGCTGACCAAAGCATTGCAGTCGTATCATCAACAGATCAAAGCAGCCTATCGAGTACTAGGGAAGGAAGAAGAAAGAGTTCCAACGTGTAAAAACGTCAACCCTGGTGACTACGTATGATTGAGAGACTTTAATCATCAAAAATTGGGCCCTTGCTGGAAAGGTCCTTATCAAGCTTTTCTGACAACTGAAACTGCAGTAAAAGTAGAAGGATGTTCAACATGGGTCGACAAAGGACATTGCAAGCGTGTATCCCCCTCACAGTCCTGTGTTTGTACTGATACAGGTATCCGACGAAAACCCAACCCAAGTACATACGTCCAGATGTAACCGACCCATCTGTGATATCTCAGACTGGCTAAACTCCAATGTAACTGTATAAATGAAACCTGTACTAATACCATTGGAAGTTATGAATGCAGCTGCCCAGCTGAAGCTCAGTTAAACTGCTCACATTTTGTATCCAAACATCACTCTCGACCTTATTGTCATCCTCGCAACACTTCTATGCCAGCCATCATGGGATGGCACAATTCCATAACCTCAGCCACTCCATCAACCGAAAACTGTTACTTTGAAATGTTTGTCTGTTCCCCCCTCAAAATGAACCGTACAGATTGCAGTATTGAGCACATAGTACCGAAATCACCAAACCCTCAGCCACCTATTCCCTTGAGACAGATAACCTATGCCTTCTCAATGGCATCTTCTCCTGTCCGACCTACACCACTGACAGAAATACCTTTACACAGGTTCCTCAATTATCCGATAATCAGATTTTCTGAAGGTGATCTTAAGGTCCCGATAGAAACATTACGTCAAAGAGCGGTTTCAACCCTGATCATGCCTTCTGTTTACAGGTACAATGATTAAAAGCAAACCCGGCTCACTGAAATGCTGCCGAGGACAGTCCTGACCAGTCCAGGCACCATCTTCAAATGACTGACCTCCTGCCCTCTCTCTCTCTCCCCCAACACTCTCCCTGGAGTTCTACACAGCGGTGAACCCCAAACCCCCCCCATCCCCAGATTATCGCTCCAACATTGCCCTGCACAGGGCAGAGGCGGAACCTGTCAAAACGTTGTGCGCTATTTGGAGATTTATCCCACAAAGGCAGCAGCAGTCTTCCTGTTGGTGTACAGTCCGGCTGCTCCACGGCGGGGGGGGGGGGGGCGGCGGCGTGCTCAGGGGTTCGGACGGTTGGTAGGGATCGACGGGAGTGCAGGGTTCGGGGAGTGGGATTGGGGCCAGGCCGTGGGGCGTGGCAATGGGGCTGCTGGGTGGGATCGGACGGGGTTGGAGTTGGGTGGAAGACGGGGTTGGGGTTGGGCAGGCAGGTTCCCATGTGCAATGTGCTTTTGCTGAGTCTCCGAAATGGGGAACAGACTTCACAGAAAACTCCGCGCCCCAGAGGAAATCAATTAACCAAATAATCAATTATCCGAATGAAATAGTGCCTGCCCATCTCGTTCGGATAACTGAGGTTCCTCTGTATACAGTTCCGAAATTAGTAGCTACTGTAATTAAGACAACAAGCTGGAAAGATGAACAAAGACCAAAAATACTATGTACTCCCAATCTCCCATCTGTTACTATTGGTTGCTTTATTCAAGCTAAACCCTCAATCCATGTGTTATTTGCTCACTCTTCCATCATTCTGATGTCCAGTGTACAAATGGGACTCACACACTTATGCAACCCCTCACTTATGGGCAAAACCCATTCGGTAGAAGTAGCACATCGCTGGGTGAAGTGCACTGACAAACGTCAAGGATTCAACGTTAACACTGTTCCGCTGTTAGAATGGTGCGTTGAAAGAACTTCCGGTACCCACGACATGGGCAAAGTGAAGCCAGCACTGTGCAAAAAGGTTATCAAAGACACTGGTCATACTCCTGCACTTCATCCACTAATACACTTGGACAACCAAACGTTTGATAGCACCCGCTGTTTACAAGATTCAGCTCTAGCCCTGAGTGGACTCATCATTCACTCACAGAAGTGCGCCTTTGGAACTCCTTTGAGCCTTCATTGGTGATGTGAAAACAAAGGCTACCCATATTTACCCAATGACTGGTACGAATATTGTGCCCCTGTACAAAATTTACCACTTTTTACCCTCCACCATGAAGTACCTGAGGTAGATGATGAATAGAATGCCTACCAACATGTGAAGCAGTATGGAACAAAAAGGAGAGGAAAAACAAATGGGACTTAGACAACTTCTTCCATCAACAAACCTGGTGATCCAAGTTGCTGGGAGGACTTATTCCTGGCTGGGATGTTGAGATGGCCCGAGATCAGATAAGTGACCTTGCATACGACATCGAAAAACTTGCCAACTCAACTGCCCACGTTTTGAAGCTGGTGAACAAAGAGTTACAGGATACCCGGATGGTAACACTTCAGAATTGGCTCATGCTAGATTTCCCCCTTGCTAAAGGAGGCGCTTGTTCTGTTATTGGCCCGCAATGTTGCGCCTACATCAATGATTGCTCTGAAGACGTTTTGGACAACTTAGATGTTATCAACAAAACGGGTCAAGATGCAGGGAAGACACCTGCCGCACCATCGTCCGATCCATATGGATGGAGTATTATTTGCTGGCTTTGGTCGCTGTGTGGAACGTACTGTGGAACGTCCCAGTCTCATCCTAGGAATATACAGTGTCGTCCACTTATGCATGGAATGGACCGTACATTGCTTTTCGCCTTAGCCAAAGAGGAATCTTGTTAATCGACCCTTGTCTATCCCTGTAGCTCCACGTCCGAATGTCTATGCTGAAATCCAGTATCTTTCTGACTCTGATCCTCTGAACAATGACTCGCAAGAGGAAGCACTCAAATTATTGACAATACAAATCGACTGAATGGACTACTTATACTTGTATAAGCTGTGTAGTTGCCATGAAATGACAAAAGGAGGGAATGAGAAAGTTTATAGCCTTAAAACTTGTCCTTAAATAGTTTGACTAAATGTAATGTTGAATTATAGAACACATTTGTTGCACAGTAGAAAATAAACAGGACAGCCAGGGAGGTGCCAGGCCACAAAAGGGGGAACCCAGGATGTGCAGAAGATAAAAACATCTGTTCTCACCAAGTGGTAACAGGATGCGCCAAGGCAATTAAGAACATTTGCCTTAACAGCAATGAATCTGTGTAAACAGGACACAGAGTGATAACATTCACGGGTGTTCACTTGTGAAATTAATGACAGTGTTTGATTGTGATCTTTGACTTGGTATCATCCTGCAAGTATGTCAAAAGCCTTGTAATTAATGGTCAGGTCATATCAATTATACTGGATTCTTATTACCCTTGCAAGACGGGCAGACAGAAAGGGAAAAACATTATTCTGTTATAGTCCCTAACCTGGGCGTTCAAAAAGACACTAGAGAGAGAACGAGTGAAGAAAATTTTAATGCTGAGATTGCCAAAGCCAATAGAAAATTAACTCTTTGTGGTTTGGTTCAAATGCACGCTTACTTGCTGTGGAATCAATACAGAAAATAGGTGCAGGAATAGGCTATTCGACCCTTCGAGCTAGCACCACGATTTATTACGGCCATGGCCGATTATCCACAATCAGTAACCTGTTCCGGTCTTATCCCCATAATTCTTGCTTTAAATTTAATTGCATTTTGGGACTTTATGATTATTTTGAGTAACCATCGCTGATTATGAAATGCAAACTCTGTAAAAGGTAATATTGATGAAGCTTTAACTTACTTGCTGTTCTTACAGACCAGGACTGCCCCACTGTCAATTCTAACGAGTCGGACCTTATGTCCTATTTGAATTTGAATCACAATTCTGAAAAGAAAAAATGTCTAATTCGAAACAAATGAATCATTTAAAATACAACCTTCAGTAACAATTCAGCCTCAGGTTCAGAATGATTCTTTTCTTAAGATAAAAAGCAAGAGTCTGCTCCTAGCTTAAAAAAATTATTCTCACCCGAACGTTGAAGAGATTCTGACACAATCTAAGAGGAAGCCATTTTTTACGGTCAAAGTTTGCCCTCCTCGCTAAGAAGCCATTTTGTAAAACATGATACCTGACATGCGAGCAATGCAAGGTTACCTTACAACTTCTCCCACTTAGACTGGTGCCTCCTTATAGTAGGGACTTGTCTCACCAACAGGCACCTGACTCGGCTGAATCTATTTTTCCCACCTGATGAATGGCTACAGGCCTGTAGGAGTGATCAATTAGGCACACACAGACCTGTCAATTAACTTCTCTTCCTTAAGAATTATTGCCTTTCCAAAGTTGTCTGTCTAATTAAGTGCTTAAATCCAATTAAATGCAGTGTTTTTGTAAAAGTTTGTATAAAAGAACCCTGTTGGTGACAGAAGGAGAAAGTAACCTGCGAGGGCTCTTCAAGGCAGAGCTGGTCGCTACTCTCCTCAGGTTTTAGAACCTTAGCTAGCATGGCTAATAGGTACCAGTGTTATGTTGTAACAGTGATGCTATTGGTAATAAAGGGGAAGACTAAAATTAAACTAAACTGTCTGTAAGAGGTTTTTATTCCAGACTCAAAGAGTACGATTGCCGGGACAAACCAAGATAGGCTTACAGGTCTGAGCCCACAAGGGATTCCCTGGACCATCTCAAATCTGTACTTTAACATCAGTGCCTGCTAATTTTCATATAACATGTTGTTGCCTCAAATCTGTGCTCATCTTTCCCAAATTCTACATGAATCCTTCCAATCAAGTTTGCGATTTGCCACATTTTTGAAATGACTCTTATCCAAGTCACATCCAACATGATGACAGAAGTAAATTGTTTTTTTTCTCCGTTTCAATCTACACACATCTCCGTCCACCACACAATTCTCCTAAAATATCTCTCCACTGGTATCCAGCTGGCAGCTCAGGGGCTGTTCTCATTTAGTCCTAATTCTACAGATGCGTTTGTAGACCAAAGAAGCCAATGAATTTAACCTTTATTCCCTCCTCCTCCTCAACTATGACAGTTATTGAACAGCTCCTTCAAAGAAAACCTTCCATCTAAAAGAACAAAGGCAGATATATGGGAACACTACTACCTGCAAATTCCCCTCGTGGGAAATAGAACCCACTCACTTCAATCATTTCAGTCCGAGACAAGATCTAAAGCAGCAGTATCGGTTATTATACTCTTGCAAGAGTGGTGCCTATAAGGTAGGCACATCGAGTTTAACGAGTACACAACTTATATACAATTCATTTCTCTTTCCCTCCTCCCATTGTTCCTCCCGTTTACATCTCCCACTACTCTAAACCTGGCTGTTTACCTCTTGCCTCATCCGGCCTTGGGCATAACAAAGTACACGTTTTGCTTGGCCATTTCATCACATCCTCTGTGGTCCACTGTTATATATCCTCCTCCACTGCCATCTGCTTCTTTGCTTGCTAAAGCAACATTTCCTTCCATACTTTGCCCATACTGAGCCTGTTGACCTCTTGATTGTGTTTTTTTTGGTTTACAGAAGCAGGAAACATGCTTGTAACTGTGTGTACAAGCATATCCAGCTTAACCTACACCCACTCCCCTCACAGCACCTTATCTATTTGTCTGTACCATCTACCATTGTTTGCAGGCAAATTTCATTCTTGTATGCACATTTTAGCTAATGCAAAAGCAATTATATATTTCCTTTACATCGTTTTCATTCTTGTTAACTCAGCTCTTGGCTGAACAATTATACACTCGTGAGTTCATTTACCTTATATAAGTAATTATGATTGCCGAAGTAACACTGCTTTACCTATATCCCACACCCTTCAAGCCACTCATCATCCTGACTTAGAAATATACTGACACTCCTTAACTATCACTGGTTCAAAATCCAGGAACTCCACCCAAGGGCACTGAGGGTCAACCTACAGCACACATACTGCAGTGATTCAAGAAGGCAGCCCACTACCACCTATTCAAAGGTAACTGGGTATGAACAATAATGCTGGCCCAGCAGCGACACCCACATCCCCTACATTTTTGTTTTCCGTAATCACAGATGAGCAGGGATTTCCTGCAACTGTCGATTAAAGTAATTGCTTTGAATCCAGTCTCCATTGCAATAGCAGGTGAAGCCAGTCTGGACAATCTTGGTGTCAGATTTGACTCTGAGAGGAGCTCCGAGCCTCACAGGGCTGTTCTCCCTGAGACTGAGCCGTTCCATTTTGAATTGCCCGCGATCCAAAGACTCGTGCACCATTGCCGGTCATGCAGCGCCTGCGTAACGACACATTGGCCGGCAGAGGCGCGCCTGCGCACGACCCCAGGCCGGTCATCCCACGTCTGCGCGATGACACCGGGTCCGGTCGTACCGCGCCTGCGCAACGACAACAGGCCGATCATCCCTAGCCTGCGCAATGAGACAGCTGCGCAAACCCACAGCTTTCTCTCAAACGTAATCCCCGCTGTCGCGTTCAACACCGGAGCCGGCATCGGCGGGTTCACCCGCACAAAAAAAAACGCGAGCGTGTGGAAAACCCTTCCCTACTGAGGTAAAAGGGGGAATTCGTGCAAGGCAACGGAATTGGTCGCACTCCATAAAGCTACTGTGAGGAAGCATGGCGACTATTCCTACCAGCTCTTGGATCTCTTCCCTATTTGTGCTGCTTTCCAGAACACAAGTGTCTTCCTGCTCCAGCCTCCATTCCTCACCCTCACACTGTTCTCCCTCTCTCCACTCCTGACCTCTCACACTGTTCTGCAGCCTCCGCTCCTCATCCAGATCTGTTTAAGACCAGGGGTTATAAGATTAAGGTGGAAGTATTTTTTGACCCAGCGTGTGGTAGATATATGGAACATGCTGCCTGAGAGGGTGGTGCAGGCTGAAAATCACACAAACTTTAAAAAAACATTTGGATGAGCACTTATAATGCCAGGGCATAATAGGCTCCAGACAACTGTGGGTAAATGGGATTAGTGTAGTTTAGTGTGTGGTGGTCGACATTGACGTGGTGGGCCGTCGGGTCTATTTCTGTGCTGTATGACTCTCGAACCTCGGTCCCTGGCTCTGTGAAGCAGCAGTGCTGTGTCACTCATATTGAGGGAGGCACACAACAAAATAAGCACAAGAGGCAATAAGAATTCAGCTCTTCCTGTTTTTGAAAACCCCACTACCACATCACCCAGTTAGCAAATTATAAGGAAAGATGGATTATAAGCACAGCTCCCTGCCGGGGTGGTGAAGGGGAGGTGTGGCCACTGGTCAGATAGCAAAGACATAGGAACAGGAGGAGTGGACCCAATTAAAATGGAAGGGGAGTGGTGTGGGGGGAATCTGTGAATGGATACTTACCCATCTGACAGAGTGACCTCCACCTGGCAATCTATTAGACGCTACATAGAATCATAGAGGATAGGAGCAGGAGTCGGCCATTTGGCCCCTCCAGCCTGCTATGCCATTCAAAGTGATTGTGGCTGATCATTGAGCAATATACTGTAATCCCTCTCTACTCCCATATCCCTTGATTCTTTAGCCACAAGAGCTATATCTATCTACTTCTTGAAAACATAATGTTTTGGTCTCAACCACTTTCTGTGTCAGAATTCCACAGGCTCACCACTCTCTGAGTGAAAACATTTTTTCTCATCTCTATCCTATAGAGTTTTCCCCTTAACCTTAAACTATGAGCCCTGGTTCTGGACTCCCCCACGATTGGGAACATCCTTCCTCCATCTAATTTGTCTCATCCTGTTCCAATTTTATAGCTTTCCACAAGATTCCCTTTCTTCATTCTTCTAAACTCCAGTGAACACAATCCTCACCGATGTCAGGCCTGCCATCACAGAAATCAAATGGCATTCAGTAATTAATATTAATCAACCCATTGTGGAATGTCGTGGAAATTAAATTGACTCGACTCAACTATTAGCAAGAGCAACCAAAAAGAGCTTTATTAATTTTTTTTAACCTCTGTATTGCAGAGGGACCACATGCACTTGACAAAAATGCCTTGTGCAATGGCCATGAGCGTAATTCAGATATTCACCTTACACTGTTTCTTATCACACTCTCAAGGACAAAGACTGTGAAGATTTGAGTTGTTATTCTTTTCATTCCCTTGTTGTGGGCATACTGTTCTTATATTTTTCTCTTGTTGAATGTTTACAAAGTTGCGCCGAGACAAGCTGTCCCTCGACAGCAGACTCCAGCAAAGTGTCAGAAAGTTTTGATTTAAGTCAAGCACTATCTTTCAGATTTCAGAGTAAATGTTAATTTTGTTAATTTTCCATTACATGGAACACAGACTTTGTAGGTCAGGGTTAGAAGACAATCATTGCCGGTTCTAAAATTCAGGCTTCGGGTGCAGTAATCTCAATGGAATCATTGGATACAATCTTACAACAGCAAAAAGATGGGAGGTGTAGATGGAGGGTGCAGACAGTGGTGTAGACAGTGGGTGTAGATGGTGGATGCAAACAGAGGGATTAGACAGTGGCTGTGGACACTGGGTGCAGACAGTGGGTACAGACGGTGGTGCAGACCGAGGGTCCAGATGGTGGGAGCAGATGGTGTTGTAGACAGAAGGTCCAGACAGTAATTGCAGATGGTGGAGTAGACAGTAGTGTAGACAAGATCAAGACCTTACGTGGTGACCACATGGGTGGCTGTGTGGAATCACACAGAGAGCAGCCAGTGAGTCTGACACAGTAAGGGACACCCCCTGGTGCTGAAGGTCATGTTGCTGCAGGCAAAGGTCGCATTTCAACTGGAAGTGCACTCCCTCCCTCTTGTCCCCACATGCCTCACTGCAACCCCTGGAGATGCCAGTCAGCACCCTGCGCCCTCACTCAGTCTCCATTGACTTTGCCTCCATTAGCCTTGACCCTCCTCCCAAGCACTTACTTGGGCCTTCACTGAAGCTTGAGCCAATTCCTCTGACCTTTGATGATGAGTTTGCCATCTTGGAACTGTCTAACCTAGTCACCATTAACCTGCACTGCCCTCTCAGCATGGAGCATAGATTGATACAGCACAGAAAAGGCCCTTTGGCCCATTGAGTCTGCACTGACATAACTAACGCTAAAGGCACTCCAATCCCAATTTCCTGCACTTATCCCAAATCGTTGAATGTTATGATATTTAAAGGTTGTAAGGTTTCCAGCCTCCACTACCTTCACTAACAGAGGGTTGTGTGTTTATAAGTTATATCCTGTCAGGCTCACGGAGTTTAACAAAAGCTCAACTATTTGTCATTTTCTTTAATGTGCGGTATGGTGGCTCAGTGGTTAGCTCTGCTGTCTCACAGGACCAGGGACCTGGGTTCGATTCCAGCCCAAGGTGACTGTCTTTGTGGAGTTTACATGCTTCCCCTGTATTTGTGTGGGTTTCCTCCGTGTGCTCCAGTTTCCTCCCACAATCCAAAGATGTGCAGGTTAGGTGAATTGGCCATTCTAAAATTGCCACAGTGATCAAGAAGCTGTCAGTCAGGGGAGAGTTGAGTAAATGGGCAGGGGAATGGGTCTCGGGGAGTCTGTCTTCAGAGGGTTGGTGTTGGCTTGTTGGGCCAAATGGCCAGTTTCCACGCTGTGGAGTCTGTGACAGTCCATTCCAGATTCCCATCACCCAGAATGAAAATCTGATTTCCCAAATCTCATTTGTGACGTTCGTAACGAAACTATTCATTTTGTCTTGTGTTGTTTAGCTCTTGTGCTCCTTGTTCAATAAATTTTTTGTTTCCAATAAAACATGAGTTCCTTGATGGGCTGTTAACTTTATCCAATCCGGGAGCCCTGGCTGACAGATAAAAAGGGGAGCCACTACCGCACTTAGGTGGTAGTGTGGGGGTTAAAAAAAAAGGGGAGCATGCGTAACCTCAACTACGACACGCAGCTCCTGTTCGTCGACCGTGATGGTTTGGAGGTCGTCCTCGAGACGCTGCCTGTCTTTTACCAGGACCTGATCACTGTTTGGAACATGGTCGAATCGCGCCGCGCCTACCCTCTGGCTGGAGTAGCAGCTGTCGTCAGGGAGCCGTTGCTCAGGAATCCGCACCTCCGTACTCGCGGGTTCGAGTGGCTGTCGGAGGGGAGGGCCGTGGCGGCGAGGGTGACCAGGGTCGGGGACGTGCTGGGTGCTGGGGGCCTGGGCTGGACGCTGCCGCAGGACATAGTGAGCAGGGCAGCGGTAGACGTCCAGTACGTGGCCACCGCCATCCGACGCCTTAAAACGGCGGTGCTCGGACCCGACGTAGTGCACCAGTTGGAGGATGCTCAGGTGTGCGGTGGGATCCCGTCCGCGCTCACCCCAGCCCGGACGGAATTTCACATTGGCCCCAAGGTCCCGTACTTCCCGCGGGAGCCTGTGCCCCACAACCTGAGCCGCCTCCGAAATTTTAATTTTGTTTTGTTTAGGGAGGTGAAGAGAAAGACCCTGTATCGACTGCTGCTGCACACCGTCCACCTCTTCTCCCTCATCCACTGTCCGGACACGCCTTGGCGTGCCCATTTGCCACCGGGCGGTGGGGATCCCCAGTGGAGGGCTCTCTACGCGGGAGTCCTCCCCCTTTCTCTCGGGGATCTGGGGTGGAGGGTGCTGCACGCAGCAGTCCCCTGCAACCGCAGATTGCGGTGGTTCACGGACTCCCAGCCCAACTGCTTGTTCTGTGGCGCTGTGGAGTCCGTGGACCATGTATATATTGGGTGTGGGCATTTGCACTCCCTCCCGGGTGTCCTTGGAGGAGGAGCACGCAGTCTCCACCAACACCTGGAGTTGTTCAGGGAGAGGTGGGCGCCACAGGGAGTGGATTGCATTATTTCCCCCTCCAACTCTATTTTGATTTAGTCCCCACCCTCCCCTTCACTGTGTTGATCACACAGCATTGCCCTTCGATGTGAAGTGCATTGCTTGTAACTGGCCATAGGGTGTTTTCCTATCTTCCTGGTGGTCAAAATTGAATAAAGATTCATGCACTTTTTGTCTTTCACTGTGTCTCACACCTGCACACACACACCATGGGTGCTGGGGAAAAAATAAGCACTACCGCTGTTAGGTGGAATAAAAAAGAAAAAAAGATAAAAAGGGGAGCATCAGAAGGACTAATACTCTGGTACCTGATTCTGAATAACAACCTGCCAACCAACCCCCTCCTTCTGTCACCCTCAATCTCCCCATGCTAACTCTTGTGGCCCCGTCGATCAAGCCTGTGCTGCCTTTGGGCGAGGTTGGCCTTCCCTCCATTCCTGATGAAGAGCTTATGCCCAAACCATTGATTATCCTGCTCCTCGGATGCTGCCTGACCTGCTGCCTGACCAGCAACACACTCTTGACTCTGGTCTCCACCATCTGCAGTCTTCACTTTCTCCTTCCCTCCAGCACCCAGGCAAGTGGAGCATAGTCCCACTCGCTCATTACAGACAGAGATGACTGGTGGTGTGTTTAACCCGAGGGTCACCACAGCTGAGGCAGGGGGAGTGAAGGTGGCACCTTTGTGGTGGTAGCACCCTTCATTAATCCACTGCAACCCCTCTTGGAGCTGCAACAATTCAACCTCACTCACTGCTCTCCTCCCTGTAAGGAAATATTGCTGTATCTAGTTTCGAGCTAATTGACCATTGAAATACGACTATGGCTAGTCAGCATTGGCTGAGCAGACAGCCTCTACTGCAATGACCCCGGCTCCAGAAAGTCCCCTTGTAACTGGGGAGCACATTAGGGAGCACAGTGTGCACTGCCTCTGAAATCCCTCCCTTACTGAGAACACACTCTCAGTATTCACCTTTCTCAGCTGCCATCTCAATTTCACTGTAAATTCTGTGAACTATGATCCTGCCCCACTAGCTGCCTGATGAAGGAGCAGTGCTCCGAAAGCTTGTACTTCCAAAGAAACCTGTTGGACTATAACCTGGTGTTGTGTGATTTTTAACTTTGGCCACCTCAATGAGCTGCCATCTCAGACTGAATTGTTTTTCTTCCGAGATTTGACAACATTAAAGCCTAATCTTCAATCCCCATCACAAAGCCCATTCTCTACCCATCACTCAGAGACAATACCTCAGAGACACCGACAGGCAGCACAGAGTAACACACTCCCACTCATTGAGATACGAAGTTAAAAATCACACAACACCTGGTTATCGTCCCACAGGTTTAATTGGAAGTACACTAGCTTTCGGAGCGCCACTCCATCATCAGGTGGTTGGGAGGGCACCCTCTTGATGAAGGAGCGGCGCTCCGAAAGCTAGTGTGCTTCCAATTAAACCTGTTAGACTATAACCTGGTGTTGTGAGATTTTTAACTTTGTACGTCCCAGTCCAACACCGGCATCTCCAAATCATTGCACTGCCTACAGCCAGTGCAGAATAACACACACACAGACACTTACAGGCAACACTGAGTAACACATACACTCAGAGAGTCAGGCAGCACTGAGTAACATGCTCACAGTCAATGCTGCCTGTAGGTGTCTCTCTGAATAACACACCCACACTCAGAGTGACACCTACAGGCAACATTATGTAATACACCTGCACTCAGAGGGACACGCAGCCTGCAGTGTCAGTGATTGACCTAAGATCACTTCAGGTACAACACAGCATGCAGCAAAGAGTGCAGAGTGCAATCCCAGCACCTGAGCCTGGACTACAGAGTGACGAGGGAATGCCTAAGATTGTAATTATGGAGTCCTCACAACTTTCTGGCTGTAGGTAAAAACAAGGACTGCAGATGCTGGAAACCAGAGTCTAGATCAGAGTGATGCTGGAAAAGCACAGCAGGTTAGGCAGCATCCAAGGAGCAGGAAAATCAACGTTTTGGGCAAAAGACCTTCATCAGGAATAGAGGCAGGATGCCTGCAGAGTGGAGAGATAAATGAGAGGGGATGGAGAGAAAGTAGCATAGAGTATAACAGGTGAATGGTGTTGGGGATGGAGTTGATAGGTCAGAGAGAAGGATGGAGTGGATAGGTGGAAAGAAAGATAAGTAGGTAGGACAGGTCATGAGGATGGTGCTGAGCTGGAAGGTTGGAGGTGGGGTGAGGTGGAGGGAGGGGAAATGAGGAAACTGATGAAATCCACATTGATGCCATGGGATTGAAGTGTTCCGAGGTGGAAGATGAGGCATTCTTCCTCCAGGCGTCGGGTGATGAGGGACCAACAGTGGAGGAGGCCCAGGACCTGCATGTCCTTGGCAGAGTGGGAGGGGGAGTTGAAATGTTGGGCCACAGGGCAGTGGGGTTAATTGGTGTGGTTGTCCCGGAGATGTCCCCTAAAGCACTCTGCGAGGAGGCGTCCAGTCTCCCCAGTGTAGAGGAGACCGCATCGGGAGCAACGGATACAATAAATGACATTGGTGGATGTGTAAGGCTCCTTTGGGGCCTTAGGTAGAGGTGAGGGAGGAGGTGTGGGTGCAGGTTTTGCAATTCCTGTGGTAGAAGGGGAGGGTGCCAGGAAGGGAGGGTGGGTTATTGGGGGACGTGGACCTGACCAGGTAGTCACGGAGGGAACGGTCTTTGCAGAAAGCAGGAATGGGTCGGGAGGGCAATATATCCCTGTTGGTGGAGTCCGTTTGGAGGTGGCAGAAATGTTGTTGGATGATGTGGTTTATGCGAAGGTTGGTAGGGTGGAAGGTGAGCACCAGGAGGGTTCTGTCCTTGTTACGGTTGGAGGGGTGAGGTTTTAGGGCAGGGGGGTGGGATGTGGACGAGATGCGTTGGAGCACATCTTTGACCACATGGAAGGGAAATTGCAGTCTCTAAAGAAAAGGCCATCTGGTGTGTTCTGTGGTGGAACTGGTCCTTCTGGGAGCAAATATGGCGGAGGCGGAGGAATTGGGAATATGGGATGGCATTTTTGCAAGAGGTAGGTTGGGAAGAGGTGGAATCCTCGGTGTCGGTGGGTTTGTAAAAAATGTCAGTGTCAAGCCGGTCATCATTAATGGAGATGGAGAGGTCCAGGACGGGGAGGGAGGTGTCAGAGATGGTCCAGGTGGTCATTAATGGAGATCTGTTTGGAATCTTGTAACCTCCAATGATTCCAGATCAAAGGGGTCATTTGAAAGTGATTGATGATTGGCTGTCAGTATCCTCTACAACAGATGTGTCATTGATTGACAGGCGAATAGCCAATTGTGACAATGTCATGCTGAAATGCAGCCAATCGGCTGAATGGAGTGGTCAATCTCCAAAGCAGACAGAGACAGAGACTGAATCTTCTTCATCTTTATTCCCTTTTCCAGATTGACATTGACAGAAAACAGTCAGCAATTAACAGCCCAGACAGAGGAAGCTGCACAAATTCACAGCCACAATGGAGCTTGAGGAAAACACTTGTGGAGATTTTCTCAATAACATGAGAATCCTGTCCCTTTAAACAGTGACAAAACCTTAAATTGGAACTGGCGGCTGAGCAGGAAGGAGATCTGGTTTACTGAAGCAGAGACTTCTGAGGTTCACATTGTTTTGTACAGCTGACAGTCTCCAGCAACTTCAAGAGATTTTACTTGGCATCACAAATCACCCCTGTCCCAATCAAATACTCCCAGAATAGGGACAGCATGAGGTTTGACACAGCGTAAAGCTCTCTCTACACTGTCCCAATGAACTGCCTTAACCCCTGAACCTCAGAAATGTCTCTGAGCCAGTTCTGAGAAGGAAGAGAGTTGAAATTCAGTGCTGACAATGACCTTTGTCCTGCCAGCTCAGCCCTGTTCTATTTAAAGTTGTGTCTCCTCTGGGGACTGTCTCCAACACTCTACACACATTCTGATCTCCTGATGCTCTTGCTGAGGGGAGAGGAGAGAGTCACGTGGGTGAGGGCACAGGAGAAGCGAGCGTTGGACTCCCAGTCAGACCCAGTGAGGGTCAGAAGGCTGCTGACACTGTAGGTGCTGTCCGAAGCTCGCAGGTAGTTGCTGGTCTGAACCCCGTCCGAAATGACTGCACCGTCCTTCTTCCACTGCACCTCCAGCTCATCGGGATAGAAGTGATTGGCAAGGCACACCAGGGTGGCAGTGCCCTTGGCATTGACCTGCTCCAGGGAGGGGGGCAGCAGGGTCAGCTTGGGCTGAGAGTTCTCATGGCCTGAAAGACAAGAGAAACAATTTTAATCTCTGCCATTTGAAGGGATTTCGACTCTCAGAATATTCACTGACAAAATGTTTGAACATTTGTAGCCAATACCTAACAAACCCCATAAATATACAGGCATTGTTTAAATTGCTTCTTGGGATGAGAGTGTCACTGGCAGGATCAGCATTTATTGCCCATCCCTAATCACCAAGAGGGCAGTTTAGAGTCAACCATATTGCTGTGGGTCTGGAGTCACATGGTAAGGATGGCAGTTTCCTTCCCTAAAGGACATTAAGGAATCAGATGGCTTTTTCCTGACAATCAACAATTGTTTCATGGTCATCATTAGACACTTAATTGCAGATTTTTTTATTGAATTCACATTCCACCATCTGCTGTAGCAGGATTCTAACCCTGGTCCCCAGAATATTAATCTGGATCTCCGGATGAACAACTCAGCAATAGTACCATTAAATCATCACCTCCTTTATCTTATTTTTAGTTGAGCGTGAAAGCAAGAAGTTTGTTTCTGAACAGGGTGATTAGGAAACGCACAACTGAAAGGCTCCCAGTTCCTCCCAAAAAAGATTAGTTCCTTGAAAGTGGAGTTGCAGGTAGCGGGGGGGGGTGTCAAAGCCATTTGGTTTGCTTTCCTTTATTGGGCAATGCATTGAGTATTGGAGTTAGGAGCTGTTGCACCTGTAAAGGACATTAGTTTGGCCCCTTTTGGACTACTGTGTGGAATTCTGGCCTCCCTGCTGTAGGAAAAATGGTGGGAATCTTAAAAAGATTCAGAAAAGATTTCCAAGGATGTTGCCAAGTTGGAGGGTTTGAGCGATCGGGAGAGGCTGAACAGGCTGAGGCTATTTTCCCTGGATCGCTGGATGCTGAGGGATGACCATATAGAGGTTTCTAACATCATGGGGGGCATTGATCAAGTGAATAGAGAATATATTTTGGTCAGAGTGAAGGAGTCCAGAACTAGACAGCACAGGTGAAAAGTATCAGGAGAATAATTTAAATGGGAACTAAGGCATAACTTTTTCCTGCAGAGGGTGGTCCATTTTTGGAATGAGCTGCCAGAGGAAGTGGTGGAGGCTGGTACGATAACATTTAAAAGGCATTAGGATGAGTATATGAATAGGATATGGGCCAAATGCTGACAAATGGGACTAGATTAATTTAGGTAATCTGGTCGGCATGGACAAGTTACACAGAAGGATCTATTTCTGTGCTGTACATCTCTTTGACACTATGACTCTATGTCTCTGTGGTTGGCATGGATGAGTCAGATCGAAGAGTCTGTTTCCATGCTGTACATCGCTGTGACTCTAATTGTGTTTCAATCAAGCCCTCACTACCTCAGACTCTCCCAAAGACAGTTACACTTTGCTTGAAAACCAGTCACTGTTGCAATTTCAGGAAAGGGGCAGACAATTTCTACACAACAAGATCCCACTGGAAGCAATGAGATCAAAGAGCATTATTTATGATTTTGGTTCAAGGATAAATATTGTCCTTAACTCAACCCAAAGAGAAAGTAATTTGGTTCAGTTGGATGGAAAATGAGAAGATGGAAGGTAAAGGAGAAGAGAGGATTGCTGGTTAGTGATGGGATTGATTGTGACCAGAAAATAAAAGGAAGGGACGGAATTTTTGAATATCAAAAGAAACTTAAAAGTGCAGGGAAATCAATAGTAGAACAAACTTAAAGAGTTTGTATCTAAATGCAAGAAGCATTCTGAGTAAGGGAGACAAAATGATGCCACTAATCAAGGTCAATTGAGTTTCCAAGGAATAAAAACTAATTAAAGTGGTGGAGGGCTCAGGAGAGGTTATTCAAGTTTCCAGAAGACATAATGGGACAGAGAGTGTGGAAAGGATCAGGTATCGAACGTAAAGCACAGCAGATTAGGGGACAATGATGGGAAGGAGGGCAGTCAATGCAGGACTGAGGGAGTTGTACTTAAAAGCACACAATATACACAATGGGCTTGTAGTGCAGATTGAAACTGGCAGGTACGATGTTGTGGGTATTACAGAGACATGGCTGTTAGGGGATCCAGGCTGGGAACTAAATATCCAAGGATCCATGTCCTATCAAAAGGACAGGCAGATGGGCAGAGGGGCAAGAGTTGCCTTGTTCGTAAGAAATGACTTTAAATCAATAGCAAGAAGTGATACAGTCAGAAGGTGTAGAATCTGTGTGGGTAGAGTTGAGGAACCCAAGAAATAAAGAATCTGATGCAAGTTATGTTCAGGTCTCCTGCAGTAATCAGGGTGTGGGGAAGGAAATCAATCAGGAGACAGAAAAGGGTAAAAACAATGACTGCAGATGCTGGAAACCAGATTCTAGATTAGAGTGGTGCTGGAAAAGCACAGCAGTTCAGGTAGCATCTGAGGAGCAGTAAAATCAACGTTTTGGGCAAAAGCCCTTCATCAGGAATACAAGCAGACAGCCTGAAGGGTGGAGAGAAAATTGAGAGGAGGGTGGAGGTGGAGAGAAAGTAGCATAGAGTACAATAGGGGGTGGGAGGATGGAGTGGATAGGTGGAAAAGAAGATAGGCAGGTAGGGCAAGTTATGGAGACAGTGCTGAGCTGGAAGTTTGGAACTGAAGACAGAAAAGCCAAATACAAAATGTTATGGCAGACTTCAATGGATAGGTGGACTGGGTAGCGCATCTCAACAAAAGGATTTCATGGAATGTCTACGAGATGGTTTTTGAAACAGCTTGTGGTTGATCATTTGGAACAGGCAGTTTTGGATTCAGTGATGTGTAATGAGGCCAATTTGATTAGTGAGCTGAAGATGAAAGTATCCCTCTGGATAAGTGACCATAATATGATAGAAATCCCACTGTAGTTTGAGAGGGAAAAGCTGCAATCAAATGGAACTGTATTTCAATTGAGTAAAGGTAAGTACAAAGACATGAGGAAGGAATTGATCAGAGTTGTTTGGAAGGGGAGCCGAGCAGGTAAGATGGTGGGGCAGCAAACAGCAGAGTTTCTGGGCGTAATTCAAGAAGCAGAGTAGGAATTCCTCCTGAAAAAGAAGAAACAGACTAAGGGGAGGACAAGGCAACCATGGCTGATGAGGAAGGTCAAGGACAGCATAAAAGCAAAAGGAAAAGGCATACAATGTGGTGGAGAATAGTGGGAAGCCAGAGGATTAGGAAGTCTTTAAAAACCTGTGGAGGATAACTAAAAAAAAAATTCAGGGTACAGAAGTTGAAATGTGGAGGGAAAGCGAACCAGTAATATAAAAGAAGATTGCAAGAGTTTCATGAAGAGGGAGGCAGAAATAGACATTGGAAAAAGAATAATAGGAAAATGAAGAAAAAGGAATTGAATCCATACATTACATCAGTCTGCACCATGGAAAACACCAGCAATGTCCTAGTACTTCAAGACTGTCAGGGAGCAGAGGGGAGTGTAGTGGCCATCACTAAGGAGGAGGTACTGGGGAAGCTGGAAGGTCTGAATGTGGATAACTCACCCAGACTGGATGAACTACACCTGTGTGTTCTGAAGGAGATCACTGAGGAGATTTTGGGGACATTGGTGATGATCTTCCAGGAATCAATGGAGTCAGGGTGTGGAGGTATTTTCTAAATAAGGAAAGCCTTTGGAGATCTAAAGCACAAACCTCATTCAGGTTTCTCTTAAGGTTAACAGGCAGGTCCAGTTTGTGCTTGGGAAGGCAAATAAAATGGTAGCATTCATTTCAATATGGCTAGAATACAAGGGCAGAGATGTACTGCTGAGGCTGTGTAAGGCTCTGTTCAGACTGAATTTGGAAGATTGTGAGCAGTTTTGGGACCCATATTCTAAGAAACGATGTGCTGGCATTGAAGGTGTTTACAAGAATGATCCTGGGGATGAAGGGCTTGTCATATGAGACGTGGTTGAGGACTCTGGGTCTGTACTCGATGGAGTTTAGAAGGATGAGGAGGGATCTTATTGAAATTTACAGAATACTGATAGGCCTGGATAGAGTGGATGCAGAGAAGATGTCTCCAAATACAGGAGAGACTCGGTAACCAGGGCACAGCCTCAGAATGAAGGGCCGACCCTTTAGAGCTGGGATGAGGAGGAATTTCTTCAGCCAGAGGGTGGGGAATCTGTGGAACTCATTGTTACAGAGGGCAGTGGAGCCCAAGTCACTGAGCGTATTTAAGACAAAGACAGAGAGGTTCATGATTGTTAAGGGGATGGAAGGTTCCTGTGGAGCAGGCAGGAGAATGAGGGTGAGAAGCATATCTGCCAAGATCAAATGGCAGAGCAGATTCCATGGGCTGAATGGCTGATTTCTGCTCCTGTTTCTTAAAGACTTCTGGAGAGTTTCCCCAAACCCCTGGAACACTGAACCCACTGGACTGTGAGCCCTGCTGTAACTGTTTGTCATCAGAAATCTGCAAAGAGATAATCCAAAAGTGGAAAGAGTGTGCATCCATGTGGGAACATCAGAATGTATCCCCGCTCCTGGAATACCATGAGTACAGGAAGTGTGGTCAGTGACAGCAGTTGGAGCTCCAGGTTTCGGAGCTTGAGCAGCAGCTGGTGTCAGTGCGGAGCGTCCGTGAGGCTGAGAGCTCCGTGGAGAGCACGTTTCTAGATGTGGTCACTCTGCAGCTTCAGAGTATGCAGGGAGAGAGGGAATGGGGGAGCAGCAGACAGTCCAAAAGGACCAGGCAGCTAGTACAGAAATCCCCTGAGTGCATCCCACTCTACAACCAGGATTCAGTTCAGAATTCTGATGAGAATGATGAGAATGGAGGTCTTTAGTTTCTGAATATAGTTTGGAGTAGCAGCAGTGTAATGGGTAGAGAGGGGCCAGAGTTGCGAGAGTGTGTTCAGGTGAATTTTCAGGAGGCATCGCTGGCTCAGTGGTGGCTCCGGTGGGGCAGCACGGTGGCTCAGTGGTTAGCACTGCATCCTCACAGTACCAGGGTCCCAGGTTCGATTCCAGCCTTGGGTGAGTGGAGTTTGCACATTCTCCCTATGTCTGCATGGGTTTCCTCCGGGTGCTGTGGTTTCCTCCCATGGTCCAAAGATGTGCAGGTCAGGTGAATTGTCCATGCCAAATTGTCCATTGTGTTAGATACATTACAGAGAGGGAAATGGGTCTGGGTGGGTTACTGTTCGGAGGATCGGTGTGGACTTGTTGGGCTGAAGGGCCTGTTTCCACACAGTTGAGAATCTAATCTAATTATTGGCAGCGAAGAAGGCTGTCTAAGAATACAATGGAATCTTGACCAACTGGGCCAGTGGGTTGAGGAATGGCAGATGGAGTTTAATTCAGATAAATGTGAGTGCTGTATTTTGGTAAGACACAAGAGATGGGTGAGATCCCAAACAAATATTTCAGGTCAGTATTTATTGTGGAGAAACTAGGGAATTTGGAAAAATAGTGATGAATTGAAAAGAGACCACACACAAATGAGGAGACGCAAAAGATCTTAAAACACATAAAGATAGATAAACCTTAGGACCTGATCATGTGTATCCCAGAACATTGTGGGAAACTAGGGAAGAGATTGCTGGGCCCATTGCTGAGATATGTGCATCACTGACAGCTATGGGTAAGGTGCTGGAGAACCAGAGAGATTGGCTAATGTCATGCCATTATTTGAGAAAGACTATAAGGAAAAGCCAGGGAACTATAGACCAGTGAGCCTGATGTCAGTGCTGGGTAACATGTTGGAGTGGATTCTGTGGGATAGGATTTACATTCTTTGGATAATCAATGTGGTTCTATGCATAGGAATTCATGTCTCCTGAATTTGATTGAAGAGGTGACAAAGAAGTTTGATGAAGACAGAACAGTAAACATTGTCTATATGGACTTTAGTAAAGTGTTTGACAAGGTTCCACATGATAGACTGGTTAGTAAGGTTAGACCACATGGGATCCAGGGGGAGTGAGCCATTGGGGTAAAAAAATTGGATTGAAGATAGCAGACAGAGAGTGGTGGTAAAGGGTTGTTTTTCAGACTGGAGATCTGTGAATAGCTGTGTGCCACAAGCATTGGTGCTGGGTCCACTGCTTTTGTCATTTAAAGAAATGATTTGGATGTGAATATAGGAGTTTCAGTAAGAATGTAGATGACATCAAAATTGACGGGATAGTGGATAGTGAAGAAAATCATCTCAGGGTACAGCGGGACATTGATCAGGTGGGGCAATGGGCAGAGGTGTAGCAAATGGAGTTCAGTTTAGATAAATGTGAGGTGTTGCATTTTGGTAAGGCAAACTAGGGCAGGAGTTATACAGTTAATGGGAGGGCCCTGTGGAGTGTTGCTGAACAAAGAGACTTGGGGGTGACGATGCAGGTGCATTATTCCTTGAAAGTGGGGTCACAGGTAGACAGGTTGATGAAGAAGGTGTTGGGTACACTTGCCTTGATTAGTCACTGCATTGAGTACAGGAGTTGGGACATCATGGTGCAGCTGTATGGGAGATTGGTGAGGCCACTTTGGGAATAATGTGAACAATTCTGATCATTCTGCGATAGGAAGGATGTTGTTAAACTTAAAAAGCTGCAGAAAAGATTTACAAGGACATGGCCAGGAATTGGAGGGGTTGAGCCTCAGGGAAAGGCTGAAGAAACTGGGGCTATTTTTCCTGCAGCATTCAAGGCTGAGGGATGGCCTTATAGATGTGCATAAAATCATGAGGGGCATGGATAGAGTGCATATCCAAGGTCTTTTCCTTGGGAAAGGGAGTCCAAAACAAGATGGCGTAGGTTTAAGGTGAGAGGCAAAAGATTCAAAAGGGACCTGAGGGGTAACTTGTCACACAGAGGGTGGTATGTGTATGGATCGAGCTGCCAGAGAAAGTTTTGAAGGCAGATACAATTACAGCATTTAAAACACATTGGGATGGGTACATGGATAGGAAGGGTTTCGAGGGATGTAAGTCAAATGCTGGCAAATGGGATGAGGTCAGTTTAGGATATCTGGTTAGTATGGACAAGTTGACCTGAAAGGTCTGTTTCCACACTGTATAACTCCATGACTATGAGAGGCTGGAAAAGCTGAGACCTTTTACTCTGATGCAGAAGATTCTGAGGAGTGACCTTGTAGAGGTTTATAAAATCATGGGGACATAGAAAATGTGAATAATTCAGGAAGGAGGTGACGTTTTGTAGAAATGGCAAAAAATATTCCCAAAGATCATTTCAGGGATGAGGAACATCAGTTATGAAGTTTGATTGGAGAATTTGGGACTGTCTTCTTTGGAGAAGGCTGAAAGGAGATTTGTTCGAGGAATTAAAACCAGGAAGGGCCTGGACAGAGTAAATAGGGAGAAAATGTTCCCAGCTGAGAAAGGATTGAGACTGAGAGACCGCAGATTGAAAGTAATTGGGAAAAGTAACAAAAGTGAGATGGGAACAACATTTTCAGTCAGTGGGTGGTTAAGGTGTGGAATGCACTGCCTGAGAATGTGGTGAAGGCAACTTCAATTGAAACATTCCGAAGGGAATGAGACTGTTATTCGAAAAGGAACAATGTGCAGGGTGACAGGGAGAAGGCAGGAGAATGACACTCAGTGAATTGCTCATTCAGAGAGCCAGTACACAGAGGATGGACAGAATGGCCTCCTTGTGCACTGTAACAATTCTGTGATTGTGTGATTGAGCAGAGTTAAAGCTGGGGGAGGTGGGAGCTCGGTGTCTCACTGTGCTGCTGCTGCTGCTGCTGCTGAGGTCAGTGAGATCAGAGACTGGGACAGGGAGCCAGAGCTCACATCAAACTCTGCCCGTGTCCGTCACACTGAGACTGGCAGGAGGTTACTCACTGATTTCACTCCATGCTGCAGGAATGGGACCACAGACTGCAAATGGACAGAGCTCCTCCACACGGTGAGTAAAACTTACTGACTTATATCTTGCTGCTTAATGGGGGGCAATGGAACTAAAGAAATACAGCTGGACACGCTGTTAGACACAGTGCTCCTCAATCAACCATTTCATTCACTGCAGCTCCCCATTCACAACTTCAACAATTCAGCAACTGTATTTTAGAAAGTGTGTTTCAGTATTAACAGGGTTAGCTAACATGGGGATAGCTGTTATACTGCTGACAGTAATAGTCAGCGACATCCTCATTCTGAACATTGCTGATTGTCAGGGTGAAACTGGTCCCTGATCCACTGCCGGTGAATCGATCGGAGACTCCTGTGAATCGAGTTGCTGCAGCATAGATCAGGGGAGAGGGTTTCTGACCTTCTCGCTGCTGGAACCATTTAACCCACTTGCTAACAGATTGACTGGCCGTACAGGTGATGGTTGTGGTCTGGCCCAGTCACACTGACAGCACCAGGGGAGACTGGGTGATGATGATGTCCCCACTGATACCTGAGGGATCAGAGAGAAACACAGTGAAGTCAGAACTGTCACAGAAAGAGCCTGTCAAATGAGAGATTGTTGGAGACACTGAGCATTCCTCTGGTTTCAGCATTTTCCCTTCTATCACAAGTCAGTGGAATTGGAGTGAAATGGAGAGCAGCTAAAGATTCAAGGTGGAAGGAGAGAGATTTGTACCTGCGACACAGAATGCCAGGGGCCAGATCAGCTGGATGTGTGAAATCATGGTGTGTGCTCCTGTCCCTGTGACTGGTTCCTGATAAACTCTCCCTTCACTGGGCTCTGCTTTATAAAGCTGCAGCCTGTGAGAGTTTGACTGGGTGTTCCTCAGTATGTAAATGGCATCGGGCAGAGAGAGCCACATCAATCCCTCGCACTTCCTCTTCTCTCTCTCTCTGTCTCAGAGTCATTGATGTGAACAGCAGTGAATGAGGCCATTTGGCCCATTGTGTCTGTGCTGGTAAACAAAGATCTGATTACACTAATCCCATCCTCCAGCTCTTGGCCCATTACCCTGGAGGTTACAGCAACACAAGGGAATATCTAAACACTGCTCCAATGTCACGAGAGTTTGTGACTCAACCAGCCTTTCAGGCAGTGAGTTCCAGACTCCCACCACCCTCTGGGTGAAAACATTCCTCTTCAACTCTCCTCTCACTCTCCAACTCCACTGGGCCTGGACTCACTCAAATTCAGATGGATGTATAAAATTGTAACAGGGCTGGGCAGGGAGGAGGTTTCCCCTGGATGGGGAGTCTGGAACCAGGGGGCACAGTCTCAGGGGGATGCGGGGTAGACCATTTAGGACTGAGATGAGGAAACATTTCTTCACTCAGAGGGTGGTCAACCTGTGGAATTCTCTTCACTGAAGGCTGTGGAGGATAAGGAACTGAATATATTCAAGAGAAAGAGAAATATAATTGTGTGCATTTTAGCAGCTTGAAGGGAATAGGGAGAAAGCAGGAATATGGCTTTGAGATAGAGGATCAGCCATGATCATACTGAATGACAGAGCAGGCTCAAAGGGCCGAATGGCCAACTCCTTCAGCAGTTTCTACGTGGCTATGTCTGTGTTACCTTCAATCTCTGTCCCAGGTTATTGAGTCCTTGTCTCATGCAAAAAGTGCCTTCCTACCCACCCTATTACTGCTCCGAATAATCTTATCTACTCCAAGGAAAACAACCCCAACCTTTCCAATCTTTTCTCAAAGCTCAGATTCAGGCAGCATTCTGGGAAATCTCCCCTGTACCCTCTCAAGTACAATCACATCCTTCCCAGAATGTGGTGACCAGGACTTGTCCCTCTCTCTCTGTCTCACATCTGCCACATCTTTCTCTCTACCTTTCTCTCCCCCCCCACTGTTAATCTCTCATGTTTTCTCTATCTCTTTATCACACTCTGTCTCATAGTCACTCCCTCCAACTCACTGATGATTTCTCACTCCATCTCATAATCTCTGTTTCTCCATCTCTCTGTCTCTGTCACTCGCTCCCTCTCTCACTTCAATGAAAAGCCTCCAACTGTTATCTTTCCCTCTATATTCCTCCCTCTGTCTCTCTCCCTCCCTCTCTGCATCCCAAACTACAGTCTCTCTCCCTCGCTCTCTGTCATTCTGCATCTACCCATACTCATGTCTCTCTCTCTCTCTCACACTCAACCCTACCCTCTCTGTCAATTCTCTTCATGCTTGGTCTCACACCCATCCTATCCCTTTCTTTTTCCTGTCCCTTTGTCTCTCTCCATCCCTCTCAGTCACACTGTCTCACATCTTGTTTCTCTCTCTCTATCTCTCAACTTCACAATTTCTACCTCCCTCTACCTCTCTTTTGGTTCCCTCACATATATCACACTGTCTCAGATGTTCCTCCCTCTCTCTCTCTCTCTCACACTCACACACAGACACACACACACATACAGACACTCTCGTTCTATCTCTCTCTGTCTCGCTTCTCTCTCTTTCTGACTGTGTCCCAGGTGGTGACAGTTGAATGCTGCATAAATCTCCCTCTGCTCTGCCTCACTAATGGATGTTAACCCTTGACCCCTGTCTTCTCCTGGAGTAAAGCCCCATTTCCCACATTGACCAGGGTTTGTCCTGTCTCAGGAAGATCGACAGATTCTTGTTAAATGAAGGGCAGTTCTGTGCTGTTGGCCTATTCTCACTGAGGACTGGTTTGGACACAAACCTCATTCCATGAAGGCCCAGCAGAGAGAGAAGATCCTCAGGCCATCAGTGTGAGCTGGAGGGACAGGACAGGCTCTGACCCACTGACCCATCCTGTCCATTCACAACATGTTCCAATCCCTCCCCCTCTCCTTCCCCTTCCACAGTCAGTCTTTTCTGAAATGGAGTGGTCCCTTCCCTGTCTCACACCAAGGAGGAGATGGACAGATATTTAATGGGTAATGGGTTAAAGGATGATGGAGAGTGGGCAGGAAAGTGGAGTTGAGGCCGAGATGGGATCAGCCATGATTGTATTAAATGGTGGAGTGGGCTCGAGGGGCTGAATTGCCTGCTCCTGCTCCTAGTTCTTATGTTCCTCTACCCCCTCCCCCATTCCTCTTACTGCAACTTTGTGAACCATCTTGGACCGTTTTGAACATTGAAGGTGCTATGTGAATTCAAGATTTGTGTGGATTTAATGTGGGGACAGAATTTTGCAGGGGGCTGTGATAGCTCCTGCAGTTGAATATCCTGCTGGCAACCTCCAGCCTTCCACATACTGAATGGGGAAGTGGGGGAGGACAGAATGTACTGCAGGGTCCATGGAACTGTCCCCCAGCAATGTGGTTGACCCTTAACTGCCCTCTGAAATGGCCGTGCAAGGCTCTCAGTTGTATCAATTATGACAATGTTTCAACAAAGAAATTAGACCGGACAGACCACAGGCATCGATCTAGACACGGAAAAGACAATGACAGAAACAGCCCTGTCTACCCTGCTCCATCCTCCTTACTGACATCAGGGGGTTAGTGCCAAATTCAGGAGAGCTGTCTCACAGACTAGTCAAGCAACAGCCTGACACAGTCATACTCACAGAATCATACAGACAATGTTCCAGACACCGCCATCACTGTCCCTGCATGTGTCCTGTTCCACCAGAAAGGCAGACCCAGCAGAGCTGATGACACAGTGGTCTACAGCCAGGAGGGAGTTACCCTAGGAAGTCTCAAAGTTGGCTCTGGACCCCGTGAAGACTCATGACACCAAGTTAAACATGGGCGAGGAAACCTTCTGGTGATTACAAGATATCTTGCTCCCTCGGCTGATGAATCAGTCTCTCCTCCATGTTGAACAGCATTTGGAGGAAGCACTGAGGGTGGTGACAGCAGAGAGTGTACTCTTGGTGTGGGATTTCAATGTCCACCACTGAGAGTGGCTCGGCAGCAGCATTACTGATCGAGCTGGTTGGTTCCTAATGGACGTAGCTGAGGGACTGGCTCTGCAGCTGGTGGTGAAGGAACTAAATAGATGGAAAAAGATGCTTGACCCCATCCTCACCAATCTTGTGGCTGTAGATGCATCTGTCCTTGACAGTATTGGTAAGAGTGACCATCACACAGTCCTTGTAGAAACAAAGTTTGACCTTCACATTGAGAATCCCCTCCATTGTGTTGTGTGGTACTATCACCATGCTAAATAGGACAGACTTTGAACAGATATTGCAACTAAAGGCAAGCTCATAAATGAGGATGATTGCCAAAGATTGCACAATGTTCAGCACCATTCTCAACTCCTCAGGTACTGAAGCAGTCCATGTTCAAATGCAACAATATCTGGACAATATCCAGGTTTCATCTCAGAAGCAGTATTTCCCATCGGTGTCATGTAAATGCCAGCCAATGACCATCACCAATAAGAGACAATCTAACCATCGCCCCTTGACAGTCAATGCTATTACCATCACTGAACGCCCACTGTCAACATTCTTGAGGTACCATTGACCAGAAACACAACTGGACTCACCACAGAAACACAGTGGTCACAAGAGCAGGTTAGAGACTAGGAATACTGTATTGAGAAATTCACCTCCTGATTCCCCCAAAGCCTGTCAACCAAGTCAGGAGTGTGATTGAATACTCCCCTCTTACCTGGATGGGTGCAGCTCCAACAACATTCATAGATTGGTAGTGTCACATAGTCATACAGCAGAGAATCAAACCCTTAAGCCAAACTTTTATATGCTGACCAGGTTTTCTGAAGTGAACAAGTCTCATTTGCCTGCATTTGGCCCGTATCCCTCTAATCCATTCCTGTCTATATCTTTCTTATCCACTCAAAAAACTTGATACCATCCAGAGCCAAGAACCTGCTTGATTGGCATCATATTCTCAAAGCATCCACTCTCACCATTCCCGATGCTCAGTAGCAGCAGTGTATATTATTGATAAGGTGCACTGCAGAAACTCACCAAAGGTCCTTGGATAGCACCTTCCAAACCCATGAACAAAAATAGAAATCGCAGGAAAAGCTCAGCAGGACTGGCAGCATCTGGGGAGAGAAATCAGAGTTAACACTTCGTGCTTGACCCAATCTCTCTTCACAGATGCTGCCAGACCTGCCGAGCTTTTCCAGCAATTTCGATCTTTGTCTCGGATTTACAGCATCCACATTTCTTTTGGTTTCCTTCCAAACCCACGTCCACTTCTATTTCGAAGAACAAGAGCTGCAGACACATGGGAACACTATGAGCTGAAATTTCCCCTCGGAAAAGCTTGGCATCCTGACTTGGAAATATATTGCTGTTCCCTCAGCCTTGCTGGGTTAAAATGCTGACATTCCCTCCCGAAGAGCATTATGGGTCAAATTACAGCTTGTGGACTATAGCGATTCAAGAAGCAGCTTCCCACCGCCTTCTCCAGGGTAACTAGGGACAGCGTAAAAAATGCTGGGCCAGCCAGTGAAGCCCACTTCCCACGAGTGAATATGCAAAACCGAATGAGGTGTCCCTCAGGTGGGGCGAGGGAATGTTCAGGGTCCTGAGCTCCATTTCCCAGCCCAGGCAGTTTGTCTCCCAATGAATGAATGAAATACCAATTTGGAGCCCAGTTTAGGGGCAGCCTTGTGCTGTATACCCAGGTCTACAAGAGAGAATTAAGATCGAGCTGGAAAGGAACGGTTTGTTGGATTATGGGGAGAGAGAGGAGCAGTAGGACTACTTGGGTCACTCACAGACACAATGGGCTGAATGGCCTCCTCTTGTGCTGTCAGATTCCAGGGAGTGCAGATGGTTCAGTTTTCTCCTGTTTCAGTAACAAACATCCAGCTGCTCCGAGCTCCTCTCTTGGTGAAGTTTCACTTCCTCTCTTGGTGAAGTTTTGACCTTGTGCTCTGACAGTCCTTGCAGTTATTTTTTACACTGGGGCTTTCTGCTGTGGTCAGAATCTCTAATAATAAGTGTCCAATCAGTGACAATCACAGCAGCTAAGGGCAGTCAGGACTGAGGAGCCAGGCTCACTGGGAAACACATTGAAAAGATCAAAGCCATCCTCTTCAGCTCCCAGTATAAACTCCATCCCTCTTCCTGAGAACTGTCTGCTGCTCAACCAGACTCTTTACAACCTTAGACTCATCTTTGAGGCTGATCTGAGCCCCACATCCTCCACATGACAAAGATCAGACACTGAAAATCTCAGCTATGTGATGGGGACTCCAAACATGACCATTCCAATGTTGTCCTGGCCCACATCACAGCCACCATCTTCGGTAAACATCAGCTCATCCCAAACTCTGCTGCCAGTATCCGAACTCACACCAAGTCCCATTCCCCCATTCCCTCCCCCTGTGCTCACTGACCTACATTGGCTCCCAGTCCAGCAACATCTTGATTTGCAAGTTCTCATCCTTGTCCTCAGACCTCTCCCTGTCCTTCCACCCTCCCTATCTCACCCTCCAAACCACCTCACTCAGTGTGATCAACAATCTTGGATATATGGCTCTCTATTTCTTCATCCAAGTCATTGAGAAATATTGTGTGAAGCTGAGGTCCCAATACAGATCCCTGGGGACACCACTATTCACATCTTGCTCATTGAAAGACATGCACATTATCCCTCCTCTCTGTCTCCTAGCTCCGGACCCATTCCTGACCCAAGGTAAATGCATTTCTCAAACTCCATCTGATTCCATATCTCTTTCTAAATGTTTTGTGGAATTCCCTATGGACAATAGCCATCAACATTCCCTTCTCTCCCACATTAGTGAGCTCCTAACAAAGTGTAACCAGGCTAGTTAAAGATGTCTGAACCTTTGTAAATCCATGCTGACTCTCTCGGAATACTTCATGTTAGTTAGTCATTTGTTAGTCATCCTGTCACTAAAAACAGATTCAATCAATTCCTGACAACAAACATTCAATGGAGATGTCCATTGTGAATGAGGTTAGTAAACAGCTAGCACTGACATGATGGGCTGAACAGCCTCCTCCTGTGCTGGAGCCTTCTCTGTCTCCTTGACGAAATATTTTACAGATTAAAAAATAAAGACCAACAAGAAATTTAAAAATACAAATTAAAACCGCCTCAAACAATTTCCACATACAGGGCCAGGCGATGTGGAGTAATTGCACGATGGGGAAGCTGGTGGAGCCCATTGTAACTCAGAGTGCCCACATCTGCAGCAAGTGTTGGTTGCTCAAGGCACTCCAGCTCAGAGTTGATGATCTGGAATCTGAACTTCAAACACTGTGACACATCAGGGAGGGGGAGAGCTACCTGGACACTGTGTTTGAGGAGGCAGTCACACCTTGTAGGTTAAATACTTCAAATTATGGCCAGTGCTCTGGGACAGGAGGGTGTGACTATAAGTGAGCAGGTTGATGCAGCCTGAATTTAGTATTGTAGGAGCATCAGCTCCTTGTCCACCAGGAATAAGGAACTTGCTTCCTGTGTCAATGAGGAAAAGGATTGCTTTTGGAAACTATTGCGGATACACTGCAGAATGGGCAAGCGTGGTTTGGAGCTTTTTGGTGACAGTGACCATAATTCTATCAAGTTCAAAGTCATTAAGATTAGATTAGATTCCCTACAGTGTGGAAACAGGCCCTTCAGCCCAACAAGTCCACACCAACCCTCCAAAGAGTAGCCCACCCTCGTCTGACTAATGCACCTAACAACCATAGACAATTTAACATGGACTATTCACCTGATCTGCACATCTTTGGAATGTGGAAGGAGACCCGAGTACCCAGAGGAAACCCACGCAGACACAGGGAGAACGTGCAAACTCCACACAGACAGTTGCCCAAGGCCGGAATAGAACCTGGGACCCTGGTGCTGTGAGGCAGCAGTGCTAACCACTGAGCCACTGTGCCACCCTTTACTTATAGTAAGTAAAGAGATAATGATAGAGCAGAAGTTAAGTGTCAAAATAGGGGGAAGGCCAATTTTGACACCATTAGCTAGGCTAACACAGGGGGAGACAATGGCCATTGGTATTCTCGCTGGACTATTAATCCAGAAAGTCAGCTAATGTTCTGGGGACCATGGCAGACAGTGGAATTTGAATTCAAGAATGGTTCTGGAATTGAGAGTCTAATGCTAAGTGTTAATCCATTGTTGATTGTGGAGAAAACTCATTCAGTTCACTAATAACCTTTCGAGGAGAAAATCTGTCATCATTACCCAGCCTTACATGTGACTCCAGACACACAGCAATGGGTGGTATTGTGACTCAGTGGTTAGCACTGCTGCCTCTCAGTGCCAGGGTCCCGAGTTTGATTCACTCTTGGGCAACCGTCTGTGTGGAGTTTGCACGCTCACCAGATGTCTACATGAGTTTCTGTCAGGTGCTCTGGTTTCCTCCCACAATTCAAAGATGTGCAAGCTAGATGGATTGGCCATGCTAAATTACCCATAGTGTTCAGGGATGTGTAGATTAGGTGCATTAACCATGGGAGATGCAGGGATAAGGGGATAGATCTGAGTGGGATGCTCCTCAGAATGTTGGTGTGGACTCATGGGGTTGAATGGCCTGTTTCACACTGTATGGAACCTATGATTCTATGATTCCATGTGGTTGTCTGTTAACTGCCCTATGAGCAGGAAATGCTGGCTTGGCCAGAGATGTCCATATCCTATGAATGAATGAAGGAAAACCACTGCACCGTGGGTCAGGAGGCCATTCAGGCTGGGGGAGAACAAAGAAAAGAGGGGGATTTGATCATGAGGAGGACTGATAGCATCATTTATAAGCAGGATTGAGAGTCCTGCATGGTGTGTTGCCTGCCTGGTGTCAAGATAAGGGGCATCTCGAACCGGCTTGAAAGTATAATGGAGTGCGGGGGTGGGGGAAATGGGGGAGGATCCAGTTGTTGTGCGTGTTGGGACCAACAACCTCAGTAAAAATAGGCAAAAGGTCCTATTTGGGCAATATCAGGAAAGCTATCAGAAGAGAGAAATAAGAAAGAGGTGAATACAGCATCAGTGCTGAGGAACAGATTCCAGTGAATGGACCAAATAAGAATTCGAAATATACGAATGCACTGAGTGTAAGGAATAAATTCAATAATCTGCACGCACAAATTCAAATTTAAGATTTTGCTATAGGATCAATTACTGAGACATATGTGCAGAATCGTTAGGATTGGGAACTAAATATATCCAGTTGTAAGGTTCACAGGATGGACATGGGGAAATGACAGAAGAGGTGGAGCAGCTTTATTGATTAGAAACACAAAGACTTCAATAGTGAGGGAGGTTATAATGAGGGGAAAGTATTCAGTGCAACTGAGGAGCAGAAAAGGATCTAAAACTGTAAAAGATATTGTATGCACCCCCCCAGCCCCTTCCCACCCCCCCCCCCCCCCCCCCCACACACACACACACACACACTGCCAGCAGCAGGTCTGAGGTGCTGGATTGTATATACACAGAAATTAGACAAGTGTGTAGCCAAGCCAGTGTATTATTAATGGGGAAGTTTAACTTTAACTTAGATTGGGAGAGAGGCAAGCGCTCTGTCAGAAAGGTAGTGAATTGCTGCTGTGTGTCCAGAATAGTTTCCAACAGCAATAGGTCCTGGATACAACAAGGGAACAAGCAATATTGGAATTAGTAATGAATAATGAGCCAGATTTAGTTAGCAACTATTTGTGCATGAACATTTATCAAATAGTGATCATAACACGATCGAGTTCAATGTCACATTTGAAAGTGAAAAGCATGAATCAGCTGCTGGAGTTTGAGATTAAGGTAAGGGCCGACTTTAACGAGATGAGACAGAAAATCTGCTCATGGGTAAAACAACTGAAGAGCAGTGGGGAATATTTAAAGGAATATTCAACCAGAAACAAAACCAGTTTATACCTGAGAGGGAAAAGCTCCACTTCTTAGAACAAACAACAATGGACAATTAAAGGGATAAAAGAATAAAACTAAAAACAAGGGCTTACAATAAAGCAAATAAAATAACAGGTTCTGCTGAATGGGAAAGATACAAAGGGCCACAAAGCAGCTTCTAAGAGCCACCAAAAGGGATTCTGAAAGGGAACATGTAAGGGAAATCAAAATCAATAAGGAGAAATGTTACAGTTCCATAAAAGGGAAGCTGGGAGGTCAGGAGCAATGTTGGTCATTAAAGACTGAAAGTGAGGGATCTTGTCAGTGACAATGGGGAAATGACAGCCATGTTAAATAAATACTTTACCTCAAGATTTGCAGTAGAAAAGGAAAAGGATTTGCCTGAAGTCCCAAAGGAATTAACAGAGGATCAGGGACATGGACTGAATAAAACTTTAATGTCAGTAAAATATCCGTAATGAGGAAATTGATGGAACTAAAGAGTGACAAATTCACAGAACCTGGGTTTCCATCTGAGGGTGATAAAGGTAGTAACAGATCACAGTGTAGACACCCTGACTATAAACTTTCAGAATGATTCCTGAAGAAGGGCTCATGCCCGAAACGTCGATTCTCCTGCTCCTTGGATGTTGCCCGACCTGCTGCGCTTTTCCAGCAACACATTTTCAGCTATAATCTTTCAGAGTTCCCTGGATACAGCAGTCATACCTCTGGATTGGAAAATTGCAAATGTCACTTCACATTTAACAAGGATGTGAGAGAAAAACCAGGAAATTACAGGTCACTAAGCCAATATTTGTGGTGTGGAAATTGTTGGGATCTATAATCAAGGATGGGGTAACTGAAGACCTTGAAAAAGGTCAGTTAATCAGGGAGAGTCAGCATGGATTCATGACAAGTTAGTCACGCTGAAAAAAATCTCATTGAACTTTTTTGAAGAGGATACGAAAGTCCTGGACACAGTAATGTCTATGGATGTTGTTTACAGGGACTTCCAGAAAGCATTTGATAAAGTCCCATGTAAGAAACCGTCAACTGAGGTAGAAATCCACAGAATTGAGGCTAAAATACTGACACACTTGGAAATTGGTTGAGTGACAGGTCACCGAAAATAGGGATAATGGGTAAGTGCCGAAATTGGCAGGATGTGACCAGTGGTGTCCAATAGGAATGCGTGTTTATGCCTCAATTATTTACAATATTTATTAATGAATTAGATGATGACATAGAAAGTCAGATACTCTAGTTTTCTAATGACACAAAGTTAGGCAGCATTGTAGGTAGTGTCAATAGAGTTAGGGAATCATACAGCATTCATCCAGTGCAGTCTTTAACAGAGTATAATTTATCTTTGATATACAACTCCTTGACCTCCATCTCTCTGTCTTACTCTCTCTCCCCTCTCCGCCCCCCCACCCCCCCTCCGCCTCAGCTGCACAGATCTCATTTGAATTCCACCCTTCTTTCTCTCTCCAAGCTCTATCCCCCACTCTCTCAGTTCTCCGGCTCTCTCTCTCTCTCTCTCTCTCTCTCTCTGAACTCCACCCCTCTCTCAACTTGAGCTGCTGGGACTCTGATCTGAGCCAATTCCAGTGAATCCCAGTGAATAATAATGACGGGATTTTTGGAGTGTGAGTTTGATGATGGAAATGTGAACCATTGCAGCAAAGACATTACAGATGGTTTGTCCAGACAGCAAAGCCCAAACCAGAGCATTGTGTCAATCAACACAGAACTTATGAAAGCTTCAATAAAAGAGGTTATTAATGTGATTCTCAGAGATGTGTCATTATTCTAGTTACAAATGGCTCTTTCCCAGTGAAGGTCCATCCTGCTGAATATTAGATACAGCTGGGCTTTGGAGAAATATTGGGCAGTTGGACTGTAATGTGGGGGAATGTGATCTTGTTCACTTTCACAATAACCATTCAAATGTGACTAGAACGTTGCTAAGTCCAAATAGCAAAACTTGCCATTGGGTATAATCCATTAGGTGTGATAAATACAGAAACTCGCTTAGTTCTAGTTATCAGTGAGTTCTTGTCAACATGCTTTTAACAAATCAATTTTTGACAAGAACAAAAGATTGTCTCTTCACTCTGAGGCTGTGCCCTTGGGTCTTCAACTCTCCTATTATTGGAAACATCTTCTCCATGTCCACTCGATCCAGGCCTCTCTGTATTCTGTAAGTTTCAATGACATTCCCTCTTATCCTTCTAAACTCCATCAAGTACAGAACCAATGTCCTCAATGACTCCTCATACAAACATCTTTGTATTTTCTGAGCAACCTCACTAAATCTACCTGTTGATCTATTTCCAGATACAAAAATACAGTGTCTGAATTCTCTAATACCTCTGAATTTGTCCATCTAATAACAGGAAGTTTACTTTGGGAATTGTCCAGTTCTTTTTTGATCTCAAGCTTTTTCTGATCCCCTGCTCCATTATACTCACTACTTGAAAACCTGTACATGACTGAATGGTTCCTCAAAAACTGGGAGAGGAATTAAGGATGCTGGTTTTATGTTGAGGTTTACCTACAACTTGACAAGTAGGACACATTTTATAAAACTACACCACATCTTTATCCAATTGTGGCTCAGTAAAATACCTGTTTCTGGATGCCTGTGTTTTCCTAATCCCCATGTGGCCTGCCATGGGACTCTCATGTGCCCCTTGTACTATCTCCTTATGATAGCTGGGTGGTACCACTAGCCAATATCTAACCGACCATTCTTCATCTGGGGGTCCATGTGGGGGGTGGGGGGTCTCCACTTCCTCATCAGCCTCCACTCTGAAGGTAATAACATTCTGAAACCCCTCCAGCCTCGACCTCAGTATGAGCTGACTGTGCTCATTTATTTCACTCAGGATCTGCTTTATGGATCTGCTGTAATTAGGGACATCATAGCAAACACTCCACCTGGATTATCTTCACCCTTTCGGAAAGTTTCAGCGATCCTTTCACTTGCTGTGGTGTCACATCAGCCCTTATTGATGGATATTGTTTAACCATTGCCCTGGTTACCTCACACAAAGGAGAGAGACCAGGAACCTGTCCCTGTCATTGTTCTGTTTCTCGGCCCTCCTTTGGACATTCTGTAATTATTGGGGAAGTTACTGCCTTTAGTCCTGACAAGTCATTCCCCAGAAGGAAATTGACTCCCTCAACAGGGAATGTTTCCCCCAATTCCAGAATTACTTCTCCTGATAACAAATCACATTCCAGTTGTACCTTTCAGAATGGAAGCGGAATATATTCTCCACTAATCCCATTGATTAATACCTTAGCTCCCATCGAGCTCTGTGGAGGGAAAATCAATTCTTTCTCCAGTAAAAGCGATTGTGTTGCCCCTGTATCTCTCAGTTTGGTTCTGGGTTTAGCTGAAGAAAAGGGAGTCACCATTCCTTTTAAAAAAAATCCTGTCCACCTCTCATCTACCTTCCAACTTCCTTTACTAGCGACAGAATTCACCTCCAGTCTTTTTGTTATAGTTACAGCTACAACCTGCTCCGTGGGATTGTCAGTTTGTGTTCCCTTCTCTGACTCATTTTTACTAACTCCCATAAATCCCATGAGTTTACCTCACAATTTTCAACATTCCAAACGCACATGGCCCATCTTATTCCAAGAGAAACATTTCAGCTTCTGATCATCACTTCCACCCTCAGCAATTTCCTTCTTAATCTGAGGAGGAGTTCTCGGGCTGTTCTCTACTGTCCATTCTCTCCCCTGGCTCCCTGCCTTCCTCACACTCTCCCAATTTTTATTTTTCTCCCATTTCTGGGCCTGATGGGAATAAGTTTTCTGGATCGGTCTCCCGTCAGGTGACTTCGCCACCTCCTGATGCTGCTTGGCTTGTTGTGCTCTTCCAGCCTCCTGTTTGTCTACTTTGGATTCCAGCATCTGCAGGGTTTTGGCTTTAACGAAGTCTATAACCATTAGCCATTCTAGCTGCTTGTCTTACTGTCATTCCCCTTCAGTCTTTTACATGAATGGTTCTAGAAGGGAAGGAAATTTTAAATTCTTCTCAAAGGATAACTTCTCTGAGAGCATTGTAAGTATTCTGAGCTGTTAATGCTCTTATCCACCTGTCAACATTATTTTGTTGAACTCTCTTAAACTCAGTGCAGGTTTGTCCAGGCTGTTTGTGTATGTTCTGAAACATCTGTCTGTATGTTTCTGGGGCCAACTCATATGTGCTTAGAATAGCCGTTTTCACCTCCTCATGATCCTGAGAACATTCCTCTGACAGGGATGTCGAAACCTCTTGTGCTTCCCAAGTTCATTTTGCACAGGCAAGGTCCAACCTGTTTTTCCCACCTCGCTTGTGTTGCTATCTTCACTAACAACATGAAAAATGCTTCCACATCCTTCTCTTCATTGTCATAAAGTCATACAGCAAACAAACAGGCCTTTCTGTTTGTCGACATGTCGATGCCAATCAGTAATCATCAAACTCCATTTACCTGCACTTGGTCCGTAGCCTTCCATGCCCTGGCATTTTATGTGCTCGTCTGGATGTTTCTTAAATGTTGTGAGAGGAGCTGCCTCCACCACCTTCTCAAACAGCACATTCCATATTTCTACCACTCTCTGGGGAAAAAAGTCCCAAAACCCCAGTAAACCACTTTTTCACACGGTAAGCTTATTCCCTCTGGTCATAGACATGTCTGCCATGGGGAAAAGATTTTCACAATTGACTTTGTCTGTGCCTTTCATATTTTTGTACACTTCAATCAGATTCCCCCCAGAGAAAACAAACCCAGTCTATCCAGTCTCTCCTCAGAACGAACACTTTCCATCCCAGGGAACATTCTGATTAATCTCCTCTGTATCCTCTCCAGTCCAATCACGTTCTTCCAACAGTGTCATGACCAGAAATGTGCACAGTATTCCAGACATGACCTAACCAATGCTCTATCAGGTAACAACAAGAATTCTTCCTTTCTATATTCTACACCCTGGCTAATGATGACAAGCATCCCATATGCTTTCTTCTGGTTCAGCACTCACCCATCAGCGGAAACATGTTTCCTACACTCTGGAGGCAGGGAACATGTTTCTGCTGATGGGTGAGTGCCGAACCAGAGGACACAGCTTAAAAATATGGGGTAGACCATTTAGGACAGAGATGAGGAGAAATTTCTCCACCCAGAGAGTGGTGGCTGTGTGGAATGCTCTGCCCCAGAGGGTAGTGGAGGCCCAGTCTCTGGATTCATTTAAGAAAGAGTTGGATAGAGCTCCCAAGGATTGTGGAATCAAGGGTTATGGAGATAAGGCAGGAACAGGATACTGATTTAGGATGATCAGCCATGATCATATTGAATGGTGGTGCAGGCTCGAAGGGCAGAATGGCCTACTCCTATTGTCTATTGTCTATTGTCTATTCACCACCCTGTCGAGTTGATACCTTCCGGGATTGATGGATTTGTACACCAAGGTCCCTTCGTTCCTCAGTACTCCCAAGGAACATAAGAACATAAGAACTAGGAGCAGGAGTAGGCCTTCTGGCCCTTCAACCCAGCTCTGCCATTCAATAAGATCATGGTTGACCTTTTCATGGACTCAGCTCCACATAAGACCTAAAGACATAGGAGAGGAAGGAAGACCATTTGGACCATCGAGTCCACTCCGCTATTCAATCATGGGTGATGGGCATTTAAGGGCAGTTACCCGCACTCTCCCTGTAGCCCTTAATTCATTGCAAGATTTGAATGCCTTGAAGACATTTAATATCTCGGCCACCACTGCGCTCTGTGGCAATGAATTCCAAAGGCCCATAACTCTCTAGCTGAAGAAATGTCTCCTCAGTTCCATTTTACACTGATCCCCTCTAACTCTAAGGATGTGCCCACGGATGCTAGTATCCCTACCTAACGGAAACAATTTCCCAGCATCCAACCTTTCTAAGCCATGCATTATCTTGTAAGTTTCTATTAGATCTCCCCTCAACCTTCTAAACTTGAATGAATACAATCCCAGGATCCTCGGCCGTTCATCATATATTAGACTTACCATTCCAGGGCTCATCCGTGTGAATCTCCACTGGACACGGTCCAGTGCCAGTATGTCCTTTCTGAGGTGTGGGGTCTAAAACTAGACACAGTGTTTTAAATGGGGCCTAACTAGAGCTTTATAAAGTCTCAGTAGCACATCTTATTTTACATTCCAATCGTCTTGAGATAAATGGCAACATTACATTTGCTTTCTTAACCACAGACTCAACCTGCAAGTCAACCTTTAGAGAATCCGGGACTAGCATTCCTAGATCCCTTTGTACTTTGGCTTTATGAATTTTCTCACCGTTTAGAAAATAGACCATGCCTGTATTATTTTTTCTAAAATGCAAGACCTGGCATTTGCTCTCACTATATCTCTTAATTCCTTTATTGTTTAAAAAAATCTGTCTGAGCTTTAAAACATTTACTGAAGTAGCATCAGTTTCTTCATTGAGCAAGGAATTTCATAGATTTATGATCCTCTGGATGAAGATGTTCCTTCTCAATTCAGTCCTAAATCTGCTCCCCCTAATTTTGAGGCTAAACCCTCTTGTTTTAGTTTCACCTGCCAGTGGGAACATCCTCTCTACTTCTGTCTTATCTATTCTCTTTATAATTTTATTTGTTTCTATAATATTCCCCTCATTCTTCTAAGTTCCAATGAATATATCCCAGTCTACACAGTCTCCCTTCGTAAGCCAACCCCCTCAACCCCAGAATCTGCCTAGTGAACTTTCTCTGCACCCCTCTCGTGCCAATATAGGCTTTTTCAAGTAAGGAGACCATTACTGCACACAGTACTCCAGGTGTGGTCTCACCATCAACCTGTACAGCTGCAACATAACCTTCCTGCTTTTTAAACTCAATCCCTTTAGCAATGAAGGACAAAATTCCATTTGCCTTCCTAATTGCTTGTTGTACCTGTAGGCCAACCCTCTGTGATTCATGCATAAGGACACTCAAGGCACATGTCTTTCATTGTGTATAACCTTCCCTTATTAGACCTCCCAAGTTGGATCACCTCAGAGGTATCAGGATTAAATTACATCTGCCATTGCTCTGCCCAATTTACCAGCTGATCAATATCAGACTGTAGCCTGAGACCCAGTAATCCAAGATGGCAGCAGAGTAGGCTGCTTCAGCCCAAGTTCATCTGCTCCGTCTGTTTCCTTTTCTTCTTTCTATTCCACTTCTCTTTTCATTTTCTTTTGTGTTTTTCTTTTGACCTTCTCCCTTATTTCTTCTCCCGGGCATGGACTCCCAGCCTCAGTCGCCAGGCCTCTGACCCAGTGCAGACCTAATGATGTTGGCCTCTTGGCTTGGTGTGGCAGTGTCCTGGCCTGGCAGGGAGACTTTCCAGTCCAACAAGGCAGACTCTTGGTCCAACATGGTGGCCTCTCAATTCGATTTGGTGGCCTCTCGGCCCAGCATGCTCGACTGTCAGCCCAGCGTGATGGTCACTCAGCCTAGTGTGGTGATCTCTGAGTGGCCCAGCGTGGTTGTCTCTCAGCCCACATAGTGGTCCTTTCTTTATATGGTCATCTCTCCACCCGGAAAGGCCTCAGTGTGGACTTCCGGTCTCGAGATGATGACTTAAAGTATGATCCCATGGTAGCTAAGTTCTAAAGAAATGCTGTAATGCTTGAACTTTCAGCTTTATTTCTTCATTTTCTACTTAAAACTAAAAAGATCTGCAACGTGCAACTTTGAATTTTATTCTTTCTTTCTACCTTGTTCTTACGATTCTGTACTGAGGTCCTTGTACCTAAGATGGCACCTTGTGAGGTGATGTTACATACTTTTCACTGTACTCCAATACTTTTTTACTCGAGTACACGTGACAATAAACTAAAATAAAAATCAAATCAATATCAATAACACCACCAATTTATGTGGCCTCTGAAAACTTTCTAATTATACAATCACAGTCAATTTGTTGATGTACATTACAAACAGCAAGGATCCCAGCCCCAATCCCTGTCTTACACCACTGGTCACAGGCTTCCAATCACAAAGACAACCCTCCACCATCACTCTTTGCCTCATATTTGGATCCAATTTGCCAAAATGCCTTGGATCCCATGGGCTCTTATCATAACTCCAGGAAAGGCAAGAGAGGTAGGCAAGTACTGCAGGAGTCTTCTGTGGCTATCCCCATTTCAAACAAGTATGCTGTTTTGGAAAATGTAGGGGATGATGGAAACTCAGGGGTACTTAGCATGAGCAGCCAAGTTTCTGGTATTGACACTGGCTCTAATGTAATGAGAGTTACATCGGGTTCCAAACGATCGAATGTGTTAGGGGATCTCTAGCCCGAGGTACCTTACTCACAATGAACACCTCCATTGAATGTCTATTGTTGGAAGAAATTGAGTCTGGTTTTAGAGACAGAATGTCTGACAAATATGAACAGACCAGAGTAAGTCAGCATGGATTTAAAAAGGGTCAGACATCTTTACATGTTTTAACGAGGTCACTAATGTGTGAGATAAGGGAATGTGTTGTTTATATGGACGTCCAGATGACATTCAAGGAAGTTCCACACAAGTGTGATAATGTTATAGTTGGAACAAAGAGATGACAGATAAACATATTCTGGATCTTTCTGCGAAATGAATTCTCAAATAAATCTCAGACATGTTGGTGAACTTGGAGTTTTATCAGAGGAAGGAGCTGAAGGAAATCAGTTGTTGGAGGAAAATGGTTCTGGGAAAATTAAAGTGTGTTAAATCAGCAGGGCCAAATAATCTATTTTCAGGAGTGCTTCAGGAAGTGGGTTTTAAAATATTAGAAACGTTGATGGTTATCTATCGACTGTGGAATAGGTCCTACAGAGTGGAAGGAACGAATTTAACACGATTATTGAAAAATAGAGAGAGAGAGAGAGAGAAAATAAGAAATTTTAGACCAATTAGCCGGAAATCAGCAGTGGAGAAAATGCCGAAGTTCAGTATAAAATATTTTATCGCTTAGCACTTTGAAAACAGTGACAGAACTGGACAGAGTCAGCATGGATTGTCGAAAGGGAAATCGACTGGAATTGTTTGAGGATGTACTGAGTGGATTTGATAAGGTGGGGGCCCATGGATATGGTTGATTTGGATTTTGTAAGGGGAGTAGATAGGCGGTTCTGTGGTCAAAAACGAGACTCACAAATATCATGTTGCCTCCCAGTTGTACGGCTCAGAGATGTCTCAGATTGGCTGCAGGACATTCTGAAGGGGTGGGTGAACAGCTAGCTGTGATGGTTCACATAGGCACCAATAATATCAGTAATAAATGGAATGAGGTCTTACAAGCAGAATTTAGGGAGTTAGGAACCATATTAAAATGTAGGATCTCAGAGGTAGTAATCTCAGGATTGCTACCAGTGCCATGTGCTAGTCAGAGTCGAAATGAAAGTACAGGCAGGCTGAATGCGTGGCTTGAGAGATGGTGCAGGAGGGAGGGGTTCAGATTTTTGGGACATTAGGACTGGTTCCTGAAGAGGTGGGACAATTACAAATCGAGCGGTCTACACCTGGGCAGGACTGGAACCAATGTCCTGTGGGATATGTTTGATTACGCTCTTGGGGAGGGTTCAAAATAGTGTAGCAGAGGGATGGGAACCAACTGAGGAGGTTAGTGGACAATAAGGAGGGAGTAACTAAAGCTGTAAGGAACTAGATATTGAAGTCAGCGTGACTAAGGTTAAGAGTAGGTAGGGAGCAGATGATGAACGCAAAGGGACAGATGGTCTGAGGTGCATTTGTTTTAATGTGAGAAGTATAGTAGGTAAGGCAGAGGAATTTAGGCCTTGGATTAGTATCTGGGAGTATGATGTTATTGCTATTACTGAGACTTGGTTGAGGGAAGGGCAAGATTGGCAACTAAATATCCCAGGATATAGATGCATCAGGCGGATAAAGAAGTAAAAGGAATGGAGGAGTTGCATTACCGGTCAGAGTGGATATCACAGCTGTGCTGAAGGAGGGCACTATGGAGGACTCGAGCAGTGGGAAATATGGGCAGAGCTCAGAAACAGGAAGGGAGTGAGAACAATGTTGGTGCTATCCTACAAGCCTCCTAACAGTGAACGTGGGATAGAGGTACAAATATGTAAACAGATTATGGAAAGATGTAGGAGTAACAAGGTGGTGGTGATGGAAGATTTTAATTTTCCCAACACTGACTTGGATTCACTTAATGTTCGAAGTTAAGATGGAGCAGAATTTGTAAGGAGCATCTAGGAGGATTTTACAGAGTAATGTGGAAATAGTCTAACTCAGGAAGGGGCCATACTGGACCTGGTATTGGGGAATGAGCTTGGCCAGGTGGTTGAAATTTCAGTAGGGGATTATTTTGGTAACAGTGACCACAATTCCATAAGTTTTAGAATGCTCATGGACAAAGATGAGAGTGGTCCGAAAGGAAGACGGCTAAACTGGGGGAAGGCCAACTATAGCAAAATTTGGCAGGAGCTGGGGAAGGTGAATTGGGAGCAGCTGTTTAAAGGGAAATCCACATTTGATATGTGGGAGGCTTTTAAAGAGAGGTTGACTAGAGTGCAGGACAGACATGTCCCTGTGAAAATAAGGGATTGAAATGGCAGGATTAGGAAACGCTGGATGACAGGTGAAATTGTGAGACTAGCTAAGAGGAAAAAGGATGCATATATAAGGTCTAGGTGGCTGAAAACAGACAAAGCTTTGGAAGAATATCGGGAAAGTAGGATCAATCTGAAATGAGGAATTAAAAGGGCTAAAAGGGGTCACGAAATATCATTTACAAACAGGGTTAAGGAAAATCCCAAAGTCTTTTATTCATATATAAGGAGCAAGAGGGTGACTAGTGAAAGGGTTGGCCCACTCAAGGACAAAGGAGGAAAGTTATGTGTGGAGTCAGAGAAAATGGATGAGATTCTTGATGAGTGCTTTACGTTGGTATTCACCAAGGAGAGGGAAGTGACAGATGTTGAAGTTGGGGATAGATGTTTGATTACTCAGGGTCAAGTCAGTTTAAGGAGGGAGAAAGTGTTGGGTATTTTAAAAGGCATCAAGGTGGACAAGTCCCCAGGTCAGGATGGGATCGATCCCAGCTTACTGAGGGAAGCAAGAGAGGAAATATCCGGGTCCTTAACAGATATCTTTGTAGCAACCTTGAACATGGATGAGGTCCCAGAGGACTGGAGAATTGCTAATGTTTAAGAAGGGTAGCCAATTAATCCAGGTAAATATGAAGCCTGATGTCAGTGGGAGGGAAGCTGCTGGAGAAGATACTGAGGGATAGGATCTATTTACATTTGGAAGAAAATTGTCTTATCAATTATAGGCAGCATGAATTTGTGCAGGGAATGTCATGTCTTACCAACTTTATACAAGTTTTTGAAGAAGTGATGAAGTTGATTGATGAGGGAAGGGTTGTGGATGTCATACACATGAATTTCAGGAATGCGTTTGATAAAGTTCCCCATGGTAGCCGGATAAAGAAATTAAAGTCGCATGAGGTGCAGGGTGTACTCACTAGATGGATAGAGAACAGGCTGGGCAACAGAACACAGACAGTAGTATTGGAAGGGAGTTTCTCAGAATGGAGAACAGGCATCCGTGCTGGTACCACTCTTGTTTTTGATATACATAAATGATCTGGAGGAAGGTATAGGTGGTCTGATTAACAAGTTTGCAGATGATACTAAGATTGGTGGAGTAGCAGATAGTGAAGGGGACTGTCAGAGAATACAGCAGAATATAGATAGATTGGAGAGTTGGGCAGAAAAACGGACGGAAGGAGTTCAATCCGGGCAAATGCGATCTGATGAATTTTGGAAGATCCAAATCTGGAGTAAACTGTACGGTAAATGGAACGCCTGGGAAAATTGATGGCAAGAGAGACCTGGATGTTCAGGTCCATTGTACTCTGGAGGTGGCAACACAGGTCGATAGAGTGGTCAAGAAGACATATGGCATACTTTCCTTCACCAGACGTGGTATTCAGTACAAGAGTTGGCAGGTCATGTTAGAATTATATCGCACTTTGGCTTGGCCACATTTGGAATACTGCGTACAGTTCTGGTTGCCTCATTACCAGAAAGATGTGGATGCTTTGGAGAGGGTGCAGAGGAAGTTCACCAGGATTGCCTGGTATGGAGGGCGCTAGCTATGAAGAGAGGTTGAGTAGATTAGGATTATTTTCATTAGAAAGTCGAACATTGAGGGGGGACCTGATTGGGGTCTACAAAATCATGAGAGGTGTAGACAGGGTGGATAGCAAGAAACTTTTTCCCAGAGTGGGGGACTCAATTACTCTTGGTCATGAGTTCAAGGTGAGAGTGGAAACATTTAAGGGAGATATGTATGGAAAGTTCTTCACACAGAGAGGGATTGGTCCTGGAACACGTTGCCAGTGGAGGTGGTAGAGGCAGGCACAATAGCATCATTTAAGATATATCTAGATAGATACATGGATGGGCAGGGAGCAAAGGGAGACAGACCCTTGGAAAATTGATGACAGGTTTAGATGGAGGATATGAACCAGTGCAGGCTAGTAGGGCCGAAGGGCCAGTTCTTGTGCTGTAATTTTCTTTGCTCTTTGTTCTTTGAACTGAGGAAACTCAAAGGAACAGAGTGATCTTGGGGTGCTTCTCCACTGATCCCTGAATGTGGCAAGACAGGTTAACAGAGCAGTTATGAAGGCACAGGGGACACTTGCCTTTGCCATTTCAGGTATTGGTTATAAAAGCAGGAGGATATGCTGCAGTTAAGCAGAACATTGGTTAGGCCACAGCTGGAGTACTGTGTGCAGTTCAGGTCACCACACTGTAGGAAAGATGTGATTGTACTGGATGGGGTACAGAGGGGAATCACCAGGATGTTGTGTGGGATGGAACCTTTCAGTGATGAAGAGAAATTGGATCAGCTCAGATTGTTTTCTTCAGAGCAGAGAAGGTGGAGGGGGGACCTGATAGAGGTGTATAAGGTTATGAGGGGAATGGACAGGGTGGATAAAAAGCAGCTGGGAGGGTCAATAACAAGTTGGCTCACATTCAGTGTGAAAGATAGGAGGTTTCAAGATGTTTTGAGGAAAATATTTTTCATCCAGAGGATGGTGGGGGTCTGGAATGCACAGCCTGGGAGGGTAGTTGAGGTGGGAAACCTCACAAACTTAAAAATGTACTTGGGTGAGCAGTTGAAATGTCATAACATTCAAGCTGTGGGTCTCATGTTGGAAAGTGGGACTGGTGTAGGTTTAGTGTAGTTTGGCTGGTACACAGTTAATGGGCTGAAGGGCCTCCTCTGTACTGTGTGATTTTATGATTCTGTTGTGTGTAGTTTCGGGCTCCTTATCTGAGGAAGGATGTTCTGGCTGTGGAGGGAGGGAAGGAAAGGTTTACCAGACTGATTCCTGGGATGACAGCACTTATGTCTGATGAGAAACTGGATCAGTTAGGATTATATTCATTGGTGCTTAGAAGATTGAGAGGAATCACATTGAAACTTTGAAAATCCGAATAGAACAAGACCAGAACAACACAGGGATGATGTTCCTGATGACTAGGGAATCCAGAACTACGAATTATGGTTTAAAGAAAAGGGAAAGGCCATTTCAGACTGAGATGATGAGTCATTTCTTTAGCCAGAGACTGGGAAGCTGATGGAATATTCTGTCACAGAAAGCAGTTGAGCCCAAAACATTCAATATTTTCAAGAGAGGATAAGTATAGTTCTTAGGACTAAAGGGGTTAAAGTTTATGGAGAAAAAATGGGAGCAGGGGACTAAGTTGGATGATCAGCCATGGTCATATTGAATGACAGAGCCAACTCGAAGGGCTGAATGGCCTCCTCCTGCTCCTAGTTCCTTCGTTTCTATGTTTGAGAGATTGTTCATAAACATGGAAACATATGGAATCATAGAGTCATAGAGTCATCGAGTCCTACAGCACAGAGACAGGCCCTTTGGCCCAAACTGGACCGTGCTGACCAAAATGTCCATCCATGCTAACCCATTTCCCGGCACTTGTCCCATATCCTTCAAATGTTTTCCTATCTATGTATTTGTCCAAATGTCTTTTAAATGTTGTTAATGTATCCACCTCAATCACTTCAGCTGGCAGCTCATTCCACATGCGTGCCATCCTCTATGTAAAAATGTTGCCCCTCAGGTTCCCTTTTATTCTTTCCACTCTAACACTAAAGTGATGCCCTTTCATCCTCAATTCCCCAACCCTATCCATGTCTCTCATGATCTTATACACTTCTAACAGTTCCACTACCAGTCTCCTGTGTTCTAAGAAAAAAGTCCTAACTTGCCTAACCTTCCCCTATGACTCAGATTGTTGAGTCCTTGTAAATTTCTTCTGTACTCTTTCTGGTTTAGTAATATCCTTCCTATAACAAGGTGACCAAACTGAATACAATATTCCAAGTGCGACCTCACTGACATCCTGTACAAGATTAGAGATTAGATTCCCTACAGTGTGGAAACAGATCTTCGGCCCAACCAGTCCATACCGACCCTCTGAAGAGTAACCCACCTAGACCCATTTCCCTTTTACTCATGTACCTAACACTATGGCCAGTTTAACATGGCCAATTCACCTGACCTGCACATCAAACTTTCTAATCGTCCTTACAGATTCTCATCCAAATCATTAATATTGATAACAAACAGTAATGGGGCCAGCACTGAGCCCTGAAGCACTCCACTCAACATAGGCCTCCAGTCTGACAAGCATCCTTCCAATATTACCCTCTGCTTCCTACCATCAAGCCAGTTATAGAAAAGTATTTGTCTTTGGTTAGGAATTAGTTTGGAGGTAGGAGACAGAGAGGAGGGATAATGTGTGTGCTCTCCAATGAACAAGATGTGAATAGTGGTGTCCCCAGGGATTTGTGCAGGGACCTCAGAATTTCACGATATTTCTCAATGACTTGGATGAAGGAAAAGAGAGCCAATTATCCAAGATTGCTGACCACACGGAGTGAGGCAGCTTGGAGGAGGTGACAGAGATAGGGAGGGTGGAGGGCATGGAGGGATTTGAGAACAAGGATGAGAATTTCAAAATTGAGGTGTTGCTAGACCAGGAGCCAATATAGGCACAGGGTGCAGGGGGTTGCGGGACCGGGACTTGGTGCAAGTTTGGATACGAGCAGCAGAAGTTTGGATGAGCTGAAGGATACGAAGGGCAGTGGCTGTGATGTGTGTCAGCCACGACATTGGAATGGTCATGTTTGGAGTCCCATAAACATGGCTGAGATTTTCAGTGACTGATTAGATTACTTACAGTGTGGAAACAGGTCCTTCAGCCCAAGTCCACACCGACCCTCCGAAGCACAACCCACCCAGACCCATTCCCCTACATTCACCCAACACTACATGCGATTTAGCATGGCCAATTCACCTAACCTACACATTTTTGGAGTGTGGGAGGAAACTGAAGTACCCGGAGGAAACCTATGCAGACACGGGGAGAATGTGCAAACTCCAGACAGTCAGTCACCTGAGGCAGGAATTGAACCCAGATCTCTGGTGGTGTAAGGCAGCAGTGCTAACCACTGTACCACCGTGATCTTTGTGATATGAAGGATATCGGGCTTAGAACATTCTCAAGGATAAGACCCAGTTTGTAAAGAGTCTGTTTGAGCAGCAGACAGTGCTCAGGGAGAGGGATGGAGTTTGGACCAAGATCTGAAGAGGATGGCTTTGATCTTGCCAATATGTTTCACAGTGAGCCTGGCTCCTCAGTCCTGACTGCTCTTAGCTGCTGTGATTGTCACTGATTAGACACTTATTATTAGAGAGTCTGACCACAGCAGAAAGCCCCAGTGTAAAAAATAACTGCAAAGACTGTCAGATCGCAAGGTTGAAACTTCACCAACAGAGGAAGTGAAAGAAGGAGCTCGGAGCAACTGGACATTTGTTACTGAGACGGGAGAAAACTGTGAACCATCTGTACTCCCTGGAACCTGACAGCACAGGAGGCTGGTTCTGGGATTTTTTTTTGCAGAAACAGCACAGTGATGGAAAAAGTGTCATTCACTCTCTCACAAACACACACGCCTGCACTCGGAGATCAGAAACACAATCCAGCAGCAGCTCTGTCTCCAAGCTGTGAAACCTGCACAGAATTGTTCCCTCATTCAGTTTTTAACTGGCAGGATAGACCAAGCAGGGGAGACAACACACTGGTGTGTACAGTCGGAAGGGAGTTGCCCTGGGAGACCTCACCATTAACTATGGAATCCATGAAGCCTCATGACAGCAGGTCAAACATGGGGAAGGAAACCTCCTGCTGATTACCGCATAGCACCGCCCTCCCCTCCAACCTCAACTGAGCAGTCAGTCCTCCTCCATGTTGAGCAACATTTGGAGGGAGGACTGAGGGTGGGAAGGATGCAGGAGTGAGGGACTTCAAAGTCCACTCTCAAGAGCTGCTCAGAAGCATCACTACTGAGCAAGCTGGTCAAGTTCCACCTGATTCAGCTGCTAGACTGGATCTGGGGCAGTTGGTGAGGGAACCAACAAGAGGGAAAAACATACTCACTATCACCCTCACCAATCTGCCTGCTGCTGATGTATCCGTCCATGACAGTATCAGTAAGAGTGACCACCACACAGTCCGTGTAGAGACAAAATCCCGTCTTCACATTGATATTACGTTACATTTTGTTGGGCAAGAGATACAGGATGTCAGGAAGACCTTTGTTTTTAGCAGCAATTGGTAATGACGTGGAAATTAGTGCCCATTCAGGTGAGGCAGGTGAAGACACTCAGTTATTGCAATGGCAGATTGGATGGGCTCTTGATGGAAATAAACCTGCAAGGCTCTGGGGGTCGAGTAGGGGAGGGGGTGGGACTGACTGGATTGTCCCATGAAATGACAGCATTTACCTGACAGGCTGAATGTTCTCCCCCTGTGCTGGAAATCGGTCTCACTCAATGAGGGGTTCACAATTAGAGAGTTTGGATGCAGTAAATACAGGACAAATTGTGTCTCCAGGCAGGAGGGTCAGTAACCAGAGGGCACACATTTCAGAAAGGGTCTGAAGGACAAGAGAGAAGATAGGAACATTTTTATCCAACGAGTTCATGATGACTGTCTGCAAGGTGAGTGGAAGTGGATTCAACAGCAACTTTCAAAAGGGCATTTGGAGAAATAGCTGAAAAGGAAACAATTGCAGGGTTATACAGGAAGGGCTGGGTAAATGGGACTCATTGGACTCATTTGACCAACAGTCACAATCGGCCCAGTGACCTCTGTCTATGCTGTATAAGAGCTTACACACACTTAGTCTCACCTTTACACAAAGACTGGGAGACGCAGACACAGACCCAATTCACAAAAGAGTGTTTTCTCAAGGAAAAGCTGTTGTACCAACTCAGAGAACAGGCCAGACTAGATTTACTAGAATAAATCGGCAAAACAATGGCAAGTGAACAGCGATCCAAAAGCAATGGAAGTGAACAGCATATTCAACAGCACAACCATCGAGAGGGGGAGGAATGAGGGGCAGGGGGTCAGAGAGCATGCTGTAGGGGTCTGAAGGCTCTGCTGTGAATGGTGGGATGAAGTAAGCAGCAATGGCCAGGAGACCAGAGACAGAAGATAGAAGGCAGAGGGAGCGAATGTGAGTCTGCAGCAAGACACAGAGTGAGGGAGGAGGGAGGCCATGGAGGCAATTGGCTGGCAGTGAGGTCAGGGGTTATTTTGGAATGACATATGCGCAGGACAGGGAAGGGACCACTCCATAATCAGACATGTTGAGGTTTATGGAGTGTGGATTCAGGAAGCTGAGAGAGGACATTGGAATCATCGAGTTAGGAGGTCGGACGAGCAGGAATTAGGGTTTCTGTGGTCAAGGGGGTGAGGTAGTGCAGAAACGGACAATGCTGTTGAGATTGAAATCAGAGGCCTACATGATGGAGAGGCTGTGGGGTTTGCAGCTCAGGTACTGGACAGTCCCGAGGGAAGGAGGCCCATGTTTATTGGTCTCTTCTGGAGCACCCATAGGAAGGAGGTCCATCTTTATTGGTCCTATGAGAAGGTGGCTCATGCATTCATCATCATAGAGTCATAGAGGTTTACAATGTGGCATCAGGCCCTTCAGCTCAACTCATCCATGCTGATCAAGTTTCCAAAACTGAACTAATCCCATTTGCCTGTGTTTGGCCCAATCCCCTCTAAATCCTTCCTATCCATGTTCCTGTAAAAATGTCCTTGAAAGGTAGTAATTGTACTCGCCACTATCACTTCCTCTGGCAGCTCATTACACATACACATCAACCTCTGTGTGAAAAGGTTGCCTCTCAGGTCCCTTCTAATTCTTTCCCCTCTCAACTTCAACCTATTCCTTCTAGTACTGGACTCTACTACAATTGGGAAAAGACTTTGGCAATTCACGTTATCCATGACATTCATGATTCTGTAAACCTCTATGAGGTTACCCCTCAATCTCATGCATTCCCTGGAAGATCATCTCGGCCTATCCATCCTCGCTTTATAATTCAAACCCTCCAATCTTGGCAACATCCCTGTTAATTTATATTTTTATCCAAACCAGTGTAATAACTTCCTTCCTATTGCAGGGTGAGCAGAAACGTGCACAGTATCCAAATGTGACCTGATCAATGCCTTGTATGTGATGTCCCAACTTCTGTCCTCCCTGCTTTGACCAGTGAAGGTGAGCGTGCCAAATACCTTCTACACCATCCTGTCTACCTGTGACACCACTTCCAAGGAACTATGTACCTGTACCCCTCAGTCTCTCTGTTCAACAACACTCCCCATGGCTCTACCATTAATTGTGTATTTCCTACCAAATAAATGATGAATAACAGTGGATCCAGGATCGATTCTTGTGGCAGACGGCTGGTCACTGGCCTCCAGTCTGAAGACCAACCCTGTCTCACCAGCCTCTGCCTCCTATCATCAGGCCAATTTTATATCCAATTGGCTTGCTCTCCCTGGATCTTATGTGATACAATCTTATTCAGCAGTCTACATAGGGGAACCTTGTCTAAGGCCTTGCAAAAGTCCATGTAGACAGAATATACTGCTCTACCTTTATCTATCTTTCTGATCACTTCTTCAAAAACTCAGTCATCTATTTGCCTCCAGTGGAAGGAGGTCCATGTTTACTGGTCGCTCTTGGAGGATCCAGTCAGAAGGAGGCCCATGTTTCCTGGTCTCCTATGAAGAGTACAGCAGGAAGGAGGCCAATGTTTACTGGTCTCGATTGGAGATTCCAGCAGGAAGGATACCCATGTTTACGAGTCTCTATTGGGAGGTTCAGTGGGAAGAAGGCCCATGTCTCTCCACCAGTCAGCTCCGTGAACTGAATTCCACGTTTACTGGGCACTGTTGGATAGTCCAGTGAGTCACGGACACCATGGTGGATGTGGGGTTCAGTTATTTTCTGTTGTAATTGTCTGATGGTCCAGCCCTCATCCCAGTGAAACACCCTGACCCAGAGCCCGATCATAGAAGGGGAAGGAGAGAGGAAGGTATTGTAACATGATGTAGATGGACAGGATGGGTCAGTGGGTCAGAGTCTGTCCTGTCCCTCCAGCTCACACTGATGGCCTAAGGATCTCCTCTCTCTGCTGGGCCTTCATGGAATGAGATTTGTGTCCAAACCAGCCCCCAGGGAGAATAGGGCAACAACACAGTACTGTCCTTCATTTGACAAGAATCTGTCCATCTGCCTGAGACAAGCTAAATGTTTGGTCAGTGTGGGAAATGGGGCCTTACTCCAGGAAAAGACATGCTTCTGGGTCAAGGGTGAACATACATCAGTGGGACAGAGCAGAGGGAGATTTATCCTGCATTCAACTGTCATCATCCGGGACACTATGAGAAAGAGAGAGAAGCGAGACAGAGAGAGAGAGATAGTGTGTGAGTGTGAGAGAGTATGAATGAGTGAGAGAGTATGAATGAGTGAGTGAGTGAGTGAGTGAGATTGAGGGACAGAGGGACAGAGGGAGGAGCATTTGAGACAGTGTGAGATATGTGAGGGGACCCAGAGGGGGGTAGAAATGGTGAAGTTGAGGGATAGAGACAGAGAAAAGAGAAGTCAGACAGTGTGACTAAGAGGGGTGGAGAGAGAGAAAGAGACAAGGAGAGAGAGAAAGGGACAGGGTGGGTGTGAGACCAAACATGAAGGGAATCAAGAGAGAGAGGGTAGGGTTGAGTGTGTGTGTGAGAGAGAGCGTTGAGTCTGGTTAAAGACAGAATGACAGAGAGGGAGGGAGAGAGACTGTAAATTGGGAGGCAGAGAGGGAAGGAGAGAGAAAGAGGGAGGAATAGAAAGGCACAGATTTCAATTGAAGCAAGAGAGGGAGCGAGTGACTGAGACAGTGAGAGATGGAGAAGTAGAAATTATGAGATGGAGTGATGAAGTGTGAGTGAATTGGAGAGAATGGCTATGAGACAGTGTGTGAGTGAGAGAGAGAGAATATGAGAGAAATTAACAATGGGCAAAAGAGAGAGAGAAAGAAGTGGCAGATGTGAGACAGAGAGAGAGAGAGAGACAGGCTTATGCCCGAAACGTCGATTCTCCTGCTCCTTGGATGCTGCCTGACCTGCTGCGCTTTTCCAGCAATACATTTTTCAGGTCTGATCTCCAGCATCTGCAGTCCTCACTTTCTCCTGGAGAGATGGACAGTTCCTGGTCACCACATTCTGGAAGGATGTGAGTGTACTCGAGATGGTACAGGGGAGATTTACCAGGATGCTGCCTGGGATGGAAAGGTTGGAAAGGTTGGTGTTGTTTTCCTTAGAGCAGTGAAGGCTGAGAGGGGACCTGACAGAGGGCTATAAGATTATTCGGGGCAGTGATAGGGTGAGTAGGAAGGCACTTTTTACATGAGTAAAGGACTCAATAACCAGGGACAGAGATTGAAGGTAACACAGACATGGACACACAGTAACCAGAGCAATAATAGGCCATTTGGCCCTTTGAGTCTGCTCTGTCATTCAGTCTGATCATGGCTGATCGTCTCTCTCTCTCAAAGCCATATTCCTGCTATCTCTCCATTCCCATCATGCTGTTAAAATGCAAAACAATTATCTCTTTTTTTGAATATATTCAGTTCCCTGTCCTCCACAGCCTTCTGTGGTACAGAATTCAACAGATTGACCACCCTCACAGGAAGGATATGTTTCTTCATCTCAGTCCCAAATTGTCTACTCCATATCCCCATGAGATTGTTTCCCCTGGTTCCAGACTCCCCAACCAGGGGAAACCTCCTCCCTGCCCAGCCCTGTCAGAATTTTATATGTTTCAATCAGATCCCCTCTCATCCTTCTAAACTTGAGAGAGTCCAGGCCCAGTCGAGTTAGAGAGTGAGAGGTGAGTTGAGGAGAAATGTTTTCACCCAGAGGGTCATCATCTCGTGACACTGGAGCAGTGTTTAGATATCCCCTTGTGTTGCTGTAACCTCCAGGGTAATGGGCCAAGAGCTGGAGGATGGGATTAGTGTCTCTCTCAGACAGAGAGAGAGAGAGAGAGAGAGAAGAGCTGACGTGGCTCTCTCTGCCTGATGCCATTTACATTCTGAGGAACATCCAGTCAGACTCTCACAGGCTGCAGCTTTATAAAGCAGAGCCCAGTGAAGGGAGAGTTTATCAGGAATCAGGCACAGGGACAGGAGCACACACCATGATTTCACACATCCAGCTGATCTGGCCCCGGCATTCTGTGTCACAGGTACAAATCTCTCTCATTCCACCTTGAATCTTTAGCTGCTCTCCATTTCACTCCAATTCCACTGACTTGTGATTGAAGGTAAAATGCTGAAACCAGAGGAATGCTCAGTGTCTCCAACAATCTCTCATTTGACAGGCTCTTTCTGTGACAGTTCTGACTTCACCGTGTTTCTCTCTGACCCCTCAGGTATCAGTGGGGACATCATCATGACCCAGTCTCCCCCGGTGCTGTCAGTGGGACTGGGTCAGACCGCAACCATCACCTGTACGGCCAGTCAAAGTATTAGCAGCTACCTTGCTTGGTACCAGCAGCGAGAAGGTCAGAAACCTTCTCTCCTGATCTATGGTGCAACAAATCGATTCACAGGAGTCTCCAAGTGATTCACCGGCAGTGGATCAGGGACCAGTTTCACCCTGACAATCAGCAACGTTCAGAATGAGGATGTCGCTGACTATTACTGTCAGCAGTATTACAGCTGGTCTTCACAGTGATACAGATCCATACAAAAACCTCAATGTGCACAGCACCACCTCCTGGACTGACACATCCCAGAGTTACATAAAATGTATAATAATTGACACACAGTCCCATCTCCTGCACTGACACATCCACAGTCACATATAAATAAAGTTGAACAAATTACCCCATGCTGGGATTGTCACTGTCCACAACACACTCCAGTCCATGTGGTGTTCACCACTCACTGAAGGCCTCAAGTTTCCCTCTTACACTCCATGGCCACATGGGAAGAGCAGCTGCAAGATTTAACATTGAAAAATAAAGTTCACAAACTGCCCGAGCCCAGCTGGACAGGGAGAGAAAAAGACATGAGTGAGGATCGAAGAGAGACAGAGAGAGAGAGAGAGGGAGAGAGAGAATTAGAGGTTGAGAGTGATGGAGGGTAACAAAGAGCAGAGATTTTTGTCCAGCCCCTGCACTGGGAGCTCTCACTGTGGTTTACGTTCGGTAAAGGAACCAAACTCAGACTGAGTAAGTAAACCTCAATCCTTTGTTATTAACCCTTTCAAATTCTAAAGACAATTTCTAAAACACAAACGCTGATTGTTGAAAGCGTTAATTGGGAGCTGCAGTGAATGAAATGGTTGATTGAGGAGCACTGTGTCTAACAGGGTGTCCAGCTGTATTTCTTTAGTTCCATTGCCCCCTTTAAGCAGCAAGATATAAGTCAGTCAGTTTTACTCACCATGTGGAGGAGCTCTGTCCATTTGCAGCCTGTGGTCCCATTCCTGCAGCATGGAGTGAACTCAGTGAGTAGCCTCCTGCCAGTCTTAGTGTGACGGACACGGGCAGAGTTTGATGTGAGCTCTGGCTCCCTGTCCCAGTCTCTGATCTCACTGACCTCAGCAGCAGCAGCAGCAGCAGCAGCAGCAGCAGCAGCAGCAGCAGCACAGTGAGACACCGAGCTCCCACTTCCACCAGCTTTAACTCTGCTCAATCACACAATCACGGAACTGTTACAGTGCACAAGGAGGCCATTCTGTCCATCCTGTCTGGACCAGCTCTCCAAATGAGCAATTCACTGAGTGTCATTCTCCTGCCTTCTCCCTGTCACCCTGCACATTGTTCCTTTTCAAATAACAGTCTCATTCCCTTCGGAATGTTTCAATTGAAGCTGCCTCCACCACACTCTCAGGCAGTGCATTCCACACCTTAACCACTCGCTGGCTGAAAATGTTTTTCCTCATCTCACTTTTGTTACTTTTCCAATTACTTTCAATCTGTGGTCTCTCGGTCTCAATCCGTTCAGAAGTGCGATCACTTTCTCCCTATTTACTTTGTCCAGGCTCATCCTGATTTTGAATTCCTCGAACAATTCTCCTCTCAGCCTTCTCCAAAGACTTGGAGTTGCCGGTGTTGGACTGGGGTAGACAAAGTTAAAAATCACACAACACAGGTTATAGTCCAACAGGGGGTTTATTTGGAAGCACTGGCTTTCGGAGCGCCCCTCCTTCATCAGGTGGTTGTCAGCGGCGCTCCAAAACCTAGTGCTGGACTATAACTTGGTGTTGTGTGATCTGTGACTTTCTTCAAAGAAGACAGTCCCAAATTCTCCAATCTATCTTCATAACTGATGTTCCTCATCCCTGGAACGATCCTTTGGATATTTTTGCCATCTCTACAAAATATTCATGTCCTTCCTGCATTATCCATGCCCTTCATGATTTTATAAACCTCTATAAATTTACTCCTCAGCTTCCTATGCTTCAGGGTAAAAAGTCTCAGCTTTTCCAGCCTCTCATAGTCATGGAGTCATACAGCGTGGAAACAGACCCTTCAGTCTAGCTTGTACATGCTAACCAGATATTCTAAACTGACATCCCATTTGCTAGCATTTAGCCCACATCTCTCTAAATCCTTCTTATTCATGTCCTCATCCAAACATCTTTTAAATGCTGTAATTGTATCCACCTCCAACATTCAATCCACACTCGCACCACCCTCTGTGTGACAAGTTACCCCTCAGGGCCCTTTTGAGTCTTTTGTCTCTCATCTTGAACCTCTGCCTCCTATTCCCAAGGAAAAGACCTTGGATATACACCCTGTCCATGCTCCTCATTATTTTATAAACATTTCTAAGGCCACCCCTCAGCCTCCGATCCTGATGGGAAAATAGTCCCAGTCTATTCAGCCTCTGCCGATAGTTTAAACCATCCAATTCCTAGCAATATCCTTGTAAATCTTTTCTGCAGCTTTTTGAGTTTATCAGCATCCTTCCTATCACAGAATGATCAGAATTGTTCACATTATTCCCAAAGTGGCCTCACCAATTTCCTGTACAGCTACAACATGATATCCCAACTCCTATGCTCAATGCAGTGACCAATAAAAGCAAGTGTACCCAACACCTTTTTGATCACCCTGTGGTTCCACTGTCATGGAATAATGCACCTGCCCCTGCCCCTGCCTCTGCCCCTGCCTCTGCCTCTGCCTCTGCCCCTGCCCCTGCCCCTGCCCCGGCCCCTGCCCCTGCCCCTGCACCTGCACCTGCACCTGCACCCCAAGGTCTCTTTTTTCAGCAACACTCCACAGGGTCCTACCATTACCTGTATAACTCTTGCCCTGGTTTGCCTTTCCAAATGCAACATCTCACATTTATCTAAACTGAACTCCATTTGCCACACCTCTGCTCATTGCCCATGTGATCAAGGTCCCACTGGACCCTGAGATCATCTTCTTCACTATCCACTGGATCACCAATTTTGGTGTCATTTACAAACTTCCTATAATTCCTATATTCACATCCAAGTCATTTATTTAAATGACGAAAAGCAGTGAACCCAGCACAGATCCTTGCGGCACACAGCTATTCACAGATCTCCAGTCTGAAAAGCAACCCTTTACCACCAGTCTCTGTCTCTTATCTTGAAGGAATCTTTTACCCAAATATCTAGCTCTCCCTGGATCCCATGGGGTCTAACCTTACTAACCAGTCTGTCATGTGGAACCTTGTCAAACGCTTTGCTGAAGTCCATATAGACAGTGTCTACTGTTCTGCCTTCGTCAATCTTCTCTGTCACCTCTTCAAACAACCTCAATCAAATTAGTAAGACACAATTCCCATGCACAAAACCACATTGACTATCCAAATGCATGTAAATCCTGTCCCTCAGAATCCACTCCAACAACTTAGCCAGCACTGACCTCAGGCTCACTGATCTATAGTTCCCTGGCTTTTCCTTCCAGCCTTTAGAACATAGAACATAGAACATAGAACATAGAAATAATGGCTAACATTAGCCAACCTCTCCAGTTCTCCAGCACCTTACCTGTGACTGTCGATGATAAACTCAGCAAGGAGTCCAGCAATCTCTTCCCTAGCTTCCCACAATATTCTGGGATATACCTGATCAGGTCACGGAGATGTATCTACCTTTATGCATTTGAAGCAATCCTCTTCTGTAATGTGGTCTCTTGTCAAGATATTACTATTTACTTCCCGAGTTCCCAAACTTCCATGTCTTTCTCCATGATAAATACTGACCCAGAATATTCATTTAGGATCCTAACCATTTCCTGTGGATCCACCCAGAGGTACCTTGTTCATCTTCATGGTGCCCTATTCTCTCTCTAGTTAGTTTTTGCCCATTTCTTATTTACAATAATTCTACCACTTTTGGCCTCAAAAGAGTTCAGGAATTGTTTGCCCTGTCTCAAATATACCTTGACTATTCCTGGTCTACATCCTCTACTGTTCACCTCAGACTTTCCTACGAACCTTTGACCCCATAGGTCCAGTACCTGTGACTCCACTGTTTTATTTAAATCCAATATATCCATATCCCATGGAAGCTGCCATTTTCCCCAGTGAGTTTGTTTGACCCTGAAATGGCCTTTGTTCATTTCCTCCATCACCCTAAATCTTGTGATACAATGATCACTATTCCCTAAATGTCCTCTCACTGACACTTGATCCACTTGGGCCTCCTCACTCCCAAGATCCAGATCTAGCAGAGCCTCCTTTCTCATTGGACTGTAAACACACAGCTGGAGAAAGTTCACCTGAACACACTCTCACAACTCTGGCCCCTTCCTGCCCTTCACATTGCTACTACCCCAGTCAATATTCAGAAATTAAAGCCCCCCACTCCATTATAATGACTATAATATTTAGGCTTGCAGGTGTATTCCTCCACATCCTTCCCACTGGGTGGTGATTTATTGACTGCACTGAGGATTCTGTGGACCTTGATGTCCCTCTCTGATATTTCCCCCTGGATCCCACAGCCCTGCCAAGTTAGTTTAAACCCTCTCCAACAGCACGAGTAAATTTCCCCAAAGGAACTCAGTTCCAGCTCTATTTAGGAGCAACACTGTTTGGTCTGTCCAGGTCCCAATGTCACAAGGATCTAAAGCCCTCCCTCCTGGACTCTTATTCCACGTCCTGTTCCTCTTCTCACTTGCATGGGGTACTGGGAGTAATCCAGAGATTCCTACTTTTGTGCTCCTGCTGCTAATTCCCTCCTGAGCTCCCTAAATTCTGACTGCAGGACCATATCCCTTTCCTCCCTCTGTCACTGAGGACTAATGTGAACCACAACTGTTCCCCCTCTGCCCTCAGGGTGCTCTGCAGCTGCTCAGTGACATCCTTGATCCTGGCACCAGGGAGACAACACACCATCCTGGATTCCCATCTGCAGCAGCAGAAACACCTATTGATTGCCCTCACTCTCGAATCTCCTCTCACTATCGCTCTTCCAGTCTTCCTTGTTTCCCCCCCCCCCCCCCCCCCCCCCCCCCCAACCCCGTATAGCTGAGCTACCCGTGGTGCCATGAACTTGGCTCTGGCTGCACTCCACAGATGAATCATCATTCTCATCAGGATTCCAAACTGAATCCTGGTTGGAGAGTGGGATGCACTGAGGGGATTCCTCTACTAGCTGCCTGGTCCTTTTGGACGGTCTGCTGCTCCCCCATTCCTTCTCTCCCTGCATACTCTGAAGCTGCAGAGTGACCACATCTAGAAACGTGCTCTCCACGGAGCTCTCAGCCTCACGGATGCTCCGCACTGACACCAGCTGCTGATCAAGCTCCGGAACCCGGAGCTCCAACTGCTGTCACTGACCACACTTCCTACACGCATGGTATTCCAGGAGCTGGGAAGTATCCTGAAATTCCCATATAGGTGCACATTCTCTCCACTCTTTGCTAATCTCTTCACAAAGTTCTGATGACAAACAGCTGCAGCAGGGCTCACAGTCCAGTGGGTTCAGTGTTCCAGGGTTTTGGGGAAACTCTCCAGAAGGCTTTAAGAAATAGGAGCAGAAATCAGCCATTCAGCCCATTGAATCTGCTCTGCTATTTGATCTTGGCAGATATGCTTCTCATCCCCATTCTCCTGCCTACTCCACAGGAACGTTTGATCACAAACTATCTTAACTATCACAAACCTATCTATCTCTGTCTTAAATACACTCAGTGACTTGTCTCCACTGCCCTCTGTAGCAATGAGTTCCACAGATTCCCCACCCTCTGGCTGAAGAAATTCTTCCTCATCTCAGCTCCAAAGGGTCGGCCCTTCATTCTGAGGCTGTGCCTTGGTTACCGAGTCTCTCCTATATTTGGAAACATCTTCTCTGGATCCACTCTACCCAGGCCTATCAGTATTCTGTAAATTTCAATATGATCCCTCCTCATCCTTCTAAACTCCATCGAGTACAGACCCAGAGTCCTCAACCATGCCTCATATGACAAGCCCTTCAACCCCAGGATCATTCTTGTAAACCCCTTCAATGCCAACACATTGTTTCTTAAAATATGTGTCCCTAATCTGTTCACAATATTCCAAATGCAGTCTGACCAGAGCCGTACGCAGCTTCAGCAGTACATCTCTGCTCTTGCATTCTGGCTCTATTGAAATGAATGCTATCATTTCATTTGCCTTCCCAAGCACAAACTGGACCTGCCTGTTAACCTGAAAAGAAAGCTGAATGAGGTTTGTGGTTTAGATTTCCAAAGGTTTTCCTCATTTAGAAAACAGTCTTTGCAACTCTTCTTCCTACCAAAGTGCATAACCACACACTGTAACACATTGTATTCTATCTGCCACTTCTTTGCCCACTCTCTGAGCCTATCCAGGACCTTTTACAGCCTTCCCACTTCCTCAACACTACCTGTCCCTCCACCTATCTCATGTCATCTGCAAAATTAGCAACAATGTCTTCACTTGCTTCATCCAGATTGTTAATGTATAACGTGAATAGTTATGGTCCCAACATTGACCCCTACAGGACTCTATCGGTCACCAGCTGCAATTGTTCCTCACTCACTGCTTTATGCCAAACTGCCAGTCCTCAGTCCATGCCAGTACCTCACCCCTAACACTATGGGCACTTATCTTATGTCAAATGCCTTCTGGAAAATCCAAATAGATTACTTCCTCGGACTCTCCTTTGTCTGATTGCCTCATTGCCTCCTCAAAGAATTCTAACAGATTTGCCAGGCATGATGTCTCCTTGATGAAACCGTGTTGACTCCGCCTTATTTTACCATTGCACTTCCAGGTCCTCTGCAATTTCATCCTTAAATTGAAGTCTAAAACCTTACCAACAACTGAGTCCAGGCTAACTGGCCTACAATGTCTCACCTTCTCCCTCCCTCCTATCTTAAACAGGGGTGTTGTGTGAGCCATTTTCCTGTCCCTTGCCCCCACCAAATCCCTCCCCACCCCAGCTCCACACCCTGACTCCACTGATTCCTGAAGATCATCACCAATGCCCCCACAACCTCCTCAGCGATCTCCTTCAGAACACACTGGTGTAGTTCATCCAGTCTGGGTGAGTTATCCACATTCAGATCTTTCAGCTTCCCCAGTACCTCCTCCTTAGTGATGGCCACAACACTCCCCTCTGCCCCCTGACTAAAATTGGGTCCTTGAAGACAGAAACAGGGGAATATATTACGGGGAACAAAGAAATGGCAGAAGAATTGAATTGTTACTTCAGATCTGTGTTCACTGGGGAAGACACAAGCAAACTCCCTGAGGTAACTGTAGCTAAAGGACCTGCACTGAAGGGAATTTATATTTGCCAGGAATTGGTGTTGGAGAGACTGTTAGGTCTGAAGGTTGATAAGTCCCCGGGGCCTAATGGTCTACATCCCAGGGTACTGAAGGAGGTGGCTCGGGAAATCGTGGATGCGTTGGTGATTATTTTCCAGAGTTCGATAGATTTGGGATCAGTTCCTGCGGATTGGAGGGTGGCTAATGTACCACTTTTTAAGAAAGGTGGGAGAGACAAAGCAGGAAATTATATACCAGTTAATCTGACGTCAGTGGTGGGAAAGATGCTGGAGTCTATTATAAAGGATGAAATTATGACACATCTGGATAGTAGTAACAGGATAGGTCAGAGTCAGCATGGATTTATGAAGGGGAAATCATGCTTGACTAATCTTCTGGAATTTTTTGAGGATGTAACTCTGAAGATGGACGAGGGAGATCCAGTAGATGTAGTGTACCTGGACTTTCAGAAAGCTTTTGATAAAGTCCCACATAGGAGGTTAGTGAGCAAAATTAGGGTGTATGGTATTGGGGGCAAAGCACTAACTTGGACTGAAGGTTGGTTGGCTGGTAGGAAACAAAGAGTAGTGATAAATGGCTCCATTTCAGAATGGCAGGCAGTGACCAGTGGGGTACCGCAGGGATCAGTGCTGGGACCGCAGCTTTTTACAATATATGTTAACGATATAGAAGATGGTATTAGTAATAACATTAGCAAATTTGCTGATGATACTAAGCTGGGTGGCAGGGTGAAATGTGAGGAGGATGTTAGGAGATTACAGGGTGACCTGGAGGTTAGGTGAGTGGTCAGATGCATAGCAGATGCATTAACCATACATTTATCCACTTTGGTGGCAAGAACAGGAAGGCAGATTACTACCTAAGTGGAATCAATTTAGGTAATGGGGCAGTACAGAGAGATCTGGGAGTTCTTGTACACCAGTCAATGAAGGTAAGCATGCAGGTACAGCAGGTAGTGAAGAAGGCTAATAGTATGCTGGCCTTCATAACAAGACGGATTGAGTATAGAAGCAAAGAGGTTCTTCTGCAGCTATACAGAGCTCTGGTGAGACCACACCTGGAATATTATGCACAGTTTTGGTCTCCAAATTTGAGGAAAGACATTCTGGCTATTGAGGGAGTGCAGTGTAGGTTCACAAGGTCAATTCCTGGAATAGCGGGACTACCTTACGCTGAAAGACTGGAGCGACTGGTTTTGTATACCCTTGAGTTTAGAAGACTAAGAAGGGATCTGATTGAGACATATAAGATTATTAAAGGATTGGACACTCTGGAGGCAGGAAACATGTTTCCGCTGATGGGTGAGTGCCGAGCCAGAGGACACACCTTAAAAATACAGGGTAGACCATTTAGGACAGAGATGAGGAGAAACTTCTTCACTCAGAGAGTGGTGGCTGTGTGGAATGCTCTGCCCCAGAGGGCAGTGGAGGCCCAGTCTCTGGATTCATTTAAGAAAGAGTTGGATAGAGGTCTCAAGGATAGTGGAATCATTGGTTATGGAGATAAGGCAGGAACAGGATACTGATTAAGGATGATCAGCCATGATCATATTGAATGGTGGTGCAGGCTCGAAGGGCAGAATGGCCTACTCCTGCACCTATTGTCTATTGTCTATTGCCAGTCTTGAAGTACTGGTATGCTGCTGGTGTTTTACAAGGTGCAGACTGATGCAAAGTATCTATTCAATTCCTCGACTATTTCTTCATTTCCTATTATTCTTTTTCTAGCCTGATTTCCCAGTGATCCAATGTCTATTTTTGCCTCCCTCTTCCTTTTTATATATCTGATAAAACTCTTGCAATCTTCTTTTATATTATTGGCTCGCTTACCCCCACATTTCACCTTCTCCACCCTTAGTGCTTTTAATGTTATCCTCTCCATGTTTTTAAAGACTTCCTAATCCTCTGGCTTCCCACTATTCTCCACCACATTGGATTCTTTTTCTTTTGCTTTTATGCTGTCCTTCACCTCCCTCATCAGCCATGGTTGCCTTGTCCTCACCTTATTATGTTCCTTCTTTTTTGGGATGAATTCCTACTCTGCTTCCTGAATTACCCCCAGAAACTCTGCTGTTTGCTGCCCCACCATCTTACCTGCTCGGCTCCCCTTCCAATCAACTCTGGTCAACTCCTTCCTCATGTCTTTGTCGTTAACTTTACTCAATTGAAATACTGTTCCATCTGACTGCAGCTTCTCCCTCTCAAACTACAGGGGGAATTCTATCATATTATGGTCACGTATCCACAGGATATCTTCACCTTCAGCTCACTAATCAGAACAATATTTATCGTTGAGCCAACATCATTATTGTTCTTTGATCTCATTGCTTCTAGTGGGATCTTGCTGTGTAGAAACTGGCTGCCACGTTACTGACACTGCAACAGTGACTGCTTGTCAAACAAAACTGTCTGTAAATGTCTTTGGGAGAGCCTGAAATGTTAAGGGCTGGATTGAAATATAATTAGAGTCAGAGAGATGGACAGCACAGAAACTCCCCTACCTACCTGCAACTTCATCTTCAAGGAACTATTCTTCATTTTTTGGATGAACTGAGAATCTTTCAGTTGTGAAAGATGCCATTCCATGGCACTATTGGATGAGGAGCAGGCAGTTCCCCCTGGTGTCCATGGTCAATATTTATCCCCCAGTCAAAATCACTAAAAATGTATTTCTCTGCTAATTATCACATGGTGTTTGGGATCTCGCTGTGCACAGTTTGCTGGAAAGATCCATTGGGTCATTCTGAGTTGGGAACAGGAGCTACAAAAATGCAAGTCTTTCTTTAAGGCTGGAGTCTCCTGATCCAGACGCTCACCCATCGTCTGCGCAAGCTCACCTTCCAGGGGTCATGGGGTCATTAGGAACAGTGACCCTGCCTGACCCTGGAATACGGAGACTCATTGCAGCCTCACCCTTGACCCTCAGAACAGTGGTGTGCAGCAAGGTTTGAAATATAATCTAGAACCTTCTGCACAGACACCCAATGTGACTCTTTCCTGAAGTGTATGGATCCGAGTCTGCTCCAATGTTCTCGGATAAAGTTCTCCTGACCTGTGGGTGATCGGAGGTTTGTTAAAGAGTTTTCGAGCTTCATCCCACTTTTCAGCTCTTGCTCCATAGCTCTGGAGGTTTCACTGTTTCAAGCGAATATCCAAGTGTTTTTTCAATATGATGAGTGTTTCTGCCTCTCCCACCCTTTCAGACAGTGAGTCCCACATCCCACCAGCCGCTGGGTGAAAACAAATACCCTCAACTCCCCTCTAACCCTGCCCCCAACTGACTTCAATCTCTCCCCATGGTTATTGCTCTTTGTGCTGGTGGAAATCAGTCCTTCCTGCACACTCTATCCAGGCCCCTCATTATTTACACACCACGATCAAATCTCCCCTCAGCCTCCTGTGTTCCAAAGAAAACAGTCCCAGCCAATTCAATCATTCCTCAAAGCTAAAATTCCCCATTCCAGACAAAATTCTCCTCTGTCCTGGTCTCTCGTGGGATCACATCCTTCTTGTAATGTGGTGACCAGAACCGTACACAGTTCTCTCACTGTGCTCTAACTGGGGTTTTATACAATTCCAGAATAAACAAACTTCATGCTTTCACTGTCAACCAAAAATGAGATAAAGGAGGCGATGGTCTAATGGTGTTATTGCTGAGCTGTTAATCCAGAGATCCAGATAATGGTCTGGGGACCAGGGTTAGAATCCAGCAGATGGCGGCATTTAAATTCAATCAAAAAAAAATCTGGAATTAAGAGTCTAATGATGACCATGGAACCATCGTTGATTGTCAGGAAAAAGCCATTGATTCCCTAATGTCCTTTAGGGAAGGAAACTGCCATCCTTCCCATGTGACTCCAGACCCACAGCAATGTGGTTGACTCTAAACTGTCCTCTGAGCGATTAGGGATGGGCAATAAATGCTGCCGATCCAGCAATGACCTCATTCCATCAAGGGAAAAAGAAAAACAGTTTATCCCATGTGTCTTCTTAACCACCTTACTGACCCGCATTCATTAATCACCATGGCCACATCTTCCACCTCCACACACATCTGACTTCCAGCTTCAAATTGATGAGAGACATTCCTTCATTATCTGAAAAACAGATAGAAACATCAAAAATTGCAGCAGAAGTAGGCCATTCGGCCCTTCCTGCCTGCTCCACCATTCAATATGATCATGGCTGATCATCCAGCACAGTCCCCTGTTTCTACTTTCTCCCCACATTCTTTGATCCCTTTAATCCTAAGAACTGTATCTAATTCCTTCTTAAAGATATACTGCCTCTAATTCCCTCATGCTAGAAAAATGGTTGACAATTATTGGGTTGTTGTATTTTGACCAGTATGGGCCTTTAGGGTCCCTCTGATTCTATGACTCTATTATTATATTTTATGAAGAACTGAATACCAAGGACTGACCCCTGTGGTGCCTTAAGTTGTAACTACCTGTCATTCAGAAAAAAACTCATTCTTTCTGTCCTGTCTGCCAATTAATTCCCAAAGCATGTCAGTACATGACCCCCAGTCCTTTTGTTCATTCGGTCAAGATCTGGGAGTCTGACCCTTACTCTTTGTGGGAACATATTCTGAACGATCTTTGTCTCGTCCTTGGAGGGCTCCCACTGCCTTGACACTGATTTCTGATCATGTCACTGCTTCCGGTCCACTTTTACCAAAGCACCACACAGTTTAGTAAAATGAAAACTTTTACACTTACTGCACAGTTCTCCATTTCCATCCATACTCTCAATCTCACTCAGTTCTGATCACTGTCACTAAAATGCTCCCCCATTGATAGCCCTTCCAGCTGCCCACATTCATTCCATAAATAATGGTCCAAAACTGTCTCTTCTCTCTCTGCTGCTTCACCATCACCTTCTCGGGGCAATTAGGGATGGGTAATAAATGTTGGCCCTGCCACACCCCAAGAAGCAATGTGAACAATGTCTGTTCTTTTGCTGGGTTTATTCTGTACTGACCAAACATGTTCCAAAAGATTGTATTGACAGTGAATATTGTGAGGGTTGAATTCCCTTCAAATGGCAGGGATTAAAATCGTTTCTCTTGTCTTTCAGGCCGTGAGAACTCTCAGCCAAGCTGATCCTGCTGCCTCCCTCCCCGGAGCAGGTCAATGCCAAGGGCACTGCCACCCTGGTGTGCCTTGCCAATCACTTCTATCCTGATGAGCTGGAGGTGCAGTGGAAGAAGGACGATGCAGTCATTTCGGACGGGGTTCTGACCAGCAACTACCTGCGAGCTTCGGACAGCACCTACAGTGTCAGCAGCCTGCTGACCCTCTCTGGGTCTGACTGGGAGTCCAACGCTCGTTTCTCCTGTGCCCTCACCCACGTGACTCTCCCCTCTCCCCTCAGCAAGAGCATCAGGAGATCAGAATGTGTGTAGTGTTGGAGACAGTCCACAGAGGAGACACAACTTTAAATAGAACAGGGCTGAGCTGGCAGGACAAAGGTCATTGTCAGCACTGAATTTCAACTCTCTTCCTTCTCAGGATTGCTCAGAGAACCTTCTGAGGTTTGCATGTTAAAGCAGGTCAATGTGACAGTGTCAAGAGAGCTTTATGCTATGTCAAACCTCATGCTGTCCTTGTCCTGGAAGTGTTTGATGAGGGTCAGTGTTGACTTGTAATGTCAAATAAAATCTCTTGATGTTGCTGAAGACTGTCAGCTGTACAAAACAATGTAACCTCAGAATTCTCTGCTTCAGTAAACCAGATCTTCTTCCTGCTTAGCTGTCAGTTCCAGTTTAAGGTTTTGTCACTGTTTAAAGGGACAGGGTTATCGTGTTATTGAGCAAATCTCCACAAGTGTTTTCCTCAAACTCCATTGTGGCCGTGAATTTGAGCAGCTTCCTCTGTCTGGGCTGTTAAATGCAGTTTTTTTCTGTCATTGTGAATCTGGAAAAGGGAATAAAGATGAAGATTCAGTCGCTGTCTCTGTGCGCTTTGGAAATAGACCACCTCCCCACCCCTCAGATGATTGCTGCATTTCAGCAGGTCATTGTCAAGGTTAGCTGGTTGGCCTGTCAATCAATTACAAACATCATTCATTAATCATTTTCAAATTATCCCTTTGATCAGGAATTTATGCAGGTTACAAGATTCCAAAAAGAACAGAAACTGAAAGCTGTTAGGACTCAATAAGTACAATCTGACGCATTCCCTCTTCACTCTGTATGTCCAGGCCCAGCTGATGGGATCGCACTGTGCAATCTCTGCTGCATGTTGGGTAGCCGCTGAAACAATCTTGGATATTCGCAGACATTGCTGGCTGTGTCTCTCTGAGTGTGTGTTTAACTTAATGCTGCCTGTAGGTGTCTCTTTGAGTGTGGGTATGTTACTCAGAGAGACACCTGCAGGCAGCATGGAGTATGAGCATTTTACTCAGTGCGGCCTGTCTCTCAGTGTGAGTGTGTTACTTCGTGCAACCTGTAGGTGTCTCTCTCAGTGTGAGTGTGTTACTCTGTGCTGCCTGTACGTGTCTCTGAGGTCTATGTCTCCGAGCGATGGATTGAGAATGGGCTTTGTGCTGGGGATTGAAGATGAGGCTTTAATTTTCTCAAATCATGAATGAAAAACAGTTCAGCTGATTCAGTCTGAGAGGCAGTTCATTCAGATGGCCAAAGTTAAAAATCACACAATACCAGGTTTGAGTCAAACAGGTTTATTTGGAAGTAGAAGTACTCGGTGCGCTGTTCCTTCATCAGGTAGCTGCAGGGGCAGTATGACAGGACACAGAATTTATAGTAAATTCAGATGGCAGCTGAGAGTGTATTCTCGGTAAGGGAGGGATTTCAGAGGCAGTAGGCACTGTGCTCCCTAATGTATTGCCCAATTACAAGGGGATTTTCTGGATACAGGTTCAGAGCAGTTGTGGCTGCCTGCCCAACCAATGCTGGCTAACCATAGTTGTATTTCAGTTGTCAATTAGCCTGAAATTAGGAGCAGCAATATTACCTTACAGGAAGGGGAGCTGTTTGAGGGAGGGAGGTTAAATTCTTGCAGCCCCAAGAGAGGTTGCAGTGGATTAATGACAGGTATGACCACCATGAAGGTGCCAAGTTCTCTCCTCCTGTCCCAGCTGTGATGCCCCTCAGGTTAAAAACGTGACTGTGCTCCTTTCGGATGGTGACCATGTTCCTGGGTGAGGTAAGGAGGGAAGATCAGCCTCTCCCAAAGGCAGCACAAGCTGGATCGAAGGGGAAACAAGAGTAAGCATGGGGAGATTGAGGGTGGCAGAAGGAGGGGGTTGGTTGGCAGGTTGTTATTCAGAGTCAGGTCCCAGAGAAGCAGTCCTTCTGACACTCCCCTTTTTATCTTTTTTCTTTTTTTTCACTTTTTTTTATATAACCCCCACACTACCACCTAACTGCGGTAGTGCTTATTTTTTCCCCAGCACCCATGGGTGTGTGTGTGTGCAGGTGTGAGACACAGTGAGAGACACAAAGTGCACGAATCTTTGTTCAATTTCCACCACCAGGAAGATAGGAAAACAACCGGGTGGCCAGTGACAAGCACTGCCCTTCACATCAAAGGGCAGTGCTGTGTGATCAAACAGTGAAGGGGAGGGTAGGGACTAAATGAAAATAATCTTGGAGGGGGAAATAATACACTCCACTCCCTACGGTGCCCACCTCTCCCTGAACAACTCCAGGGTGTTGGTGGACACCGCGTGCTCCTTCTCCAAGGACACCCGGGGCCCTAACGTAGACACTCCGTTTTTTTCTTCTTTTTTTTTCTTTTTTCTTTTGTTTATTTTTTTTCTCTTTTTATTTTTAACCCCCACACTATCACCTAAATGCGGTCGTGCTTATTTTTTCCCCCAGCACCCATGGTGTGTGTGTGCAGGTGTGAGACACAGTGAAAGACACAAGGTGCATGAATTTTTATTCAATTTCCACCACCAGGAAGATAGGAAAACACCCGGGTGGCCAGTGACAAACACTGCCCTTCACATTAAAGGGCAGTGCTGTGTGATCAAAACAGTGAAGGGGAGATAGGGACTAAATCAAAATAGAGTTGGAGGGAGAAATAATGCACTCCACTCCCTGCGGCGCCCACCTCTCCCTGAACAACTCCAGGGTGTTGGTGGACACCGCGTGCTCCTTCTCCAAGGACACCCGGGCTCTAACGTAGACAGCCCCCTTTTTTTTTTGGCCAGGCCCAGGAGCAAACCCACAAGGAGGTCGACACTCCTGTTTGTTTTTTTTCCTTTTTTTATTCTTTTTTTTTGCAGGTGTGAGACACAGTGAAAGACACAAAGTGCACGAATCTTTATTGAAATTCCACCACCAGGAAGATACGTAAACACCCGAGTGGCCAGTGACAAACACTGCCCTTCGCATCAAAGGGCAATGCTGTGTGATCAAAACAGTGAAGGGGAGGGTGGGGACTAAATCAAAATAGAGTTGGAGGGAGAAATAATGCACTACACTCCCTGCGGCGCCCACCTCTCCCTGAACAACTCCAGGGTGTTGGTGGACACTGCGTGCTCCTTCTCCAAGGACACCCGGGATCTAACTTAGACACCCCCCTTTTTTCTCTTTTTTTTTCCTGTTTTTTTTTCTTATTAACCCCCACACTACCACCTAAGTGTGGTAGTGCTTATTTTTATCCCCAGCACCCATGGTGTGTGCGCGCAGGTGTGAGACACAGTGAGAGACACAAAGTGCATGAATCTTTGTTCAATTTCCACCACCAGGAAGATAGGAAAACACCCGGGTGGCCAGTGACAAACACTGCCCTTCACATCAAAGGGCAGTGCTGTGTGATCAAACAGTGAAGGGGAGGGTAGGGACTAAATGAAAATAGTCTTGGAGAGGGAAATAATACACTCCACTCCCTACGGCGCCCACCTCTCCCTGAACAACTCCAGGGTGTTGGTGGACACCGCATGCTCCTTTTCCAAGGACACCCGGGGCCCTAACGTAGACACTCTCTTTTTTTCTTTTTTTTCTTTTTCTTTTGTTTATTTTTTTTTCTCTTTTTATTTTTATCCCCCACACTACCACCTAAATGCGGTCGTGCTTATTTTTTCCCCCAGCACCCACGGTGTGTGTGTGCAGGTGTGAGACACAGTGAAAGACACAAGGTGCATGAATTTTTATTTAATTTCCACCACCAGGAAGATAGGAAAACACCCGGGTGGCCAGTGACAAACACTGCCCTTCGCATTAAAGGGCAGTGCTGTGTGATCAAAACAGTGAAGGGGAGATAGGGACTAAATCAAAATAGAGTTAGAGGGAGAAATGATGCACTCCACTCCCTGCGGCGCCCACCTCTCCCTGAACAACTCCAGGGTGTTGGTGGACACCGCATGCTCCTTCTCCAAGGACACCCGGGATCTAACGTAGACACCCCCCTTTTTTCTCTTTTTTTTTTCCTGTTCTTTTTTTTCTTATTAACCCCCACACTACCACCTAAGCGCGGTAGTGCTTATTTTTTTCCCCAGCACCCATGGTGTGAGCGCGCAGGTGTGAGACACAGTGAAAGACACAAAGTGCACCAATCTTTATTCAATTTCCACCACCAGGAAGATAGGAAAACACCCGGGTGGCCAGTGACAAACACTGCCCTTCACATCAAAGGGCAGTGCTGTGTGATCAAAACAGTGAAGGGGAGGGTAGGGACTAAATCAAAATAGAATTGGAGGGAGAAATAATGCACTCCACTCCCTGCGGCGCCCACCTCTCCCTGAACAACTCCAGGGTGTTGGTGGACACCGCGTGCTCCTTCTCCAAGGACACCCGGGCTCTAACGTACGCTCCCCTTTTTTTTTCTTCTTTTTTTTTAGTGCTGTGTGATCAAAACAGTGAAAGGGAGGGTAGGGACTAAATCAAAATAGAGTTGGAGGGAGAAATACTGTCCAGGTTTTTTTTACTTTTTTTCTTTTTCTTTTTTTTCCCCAGCACCCATGGTGTGTGTGTGCAGGTGTGAGACACAGTGAAAGACACAAAGTGCACAAATCTTTATTCAAATTCCACCACCAGGAAGATAGGAAAACACCCGGGTGGCCAGTGACAAACACTGCCCTTCACATCAAGGGGCAGTGCTGTGTGATCAAAACAGTGAAGGGGAGGGTGAGGACTAAATCAAAATAGAATTGGAGGGAGAAATAATGCACTCCACTCCCTGCAGCACCCAACTCTCCCTGAATAACTCCAGGGTGTTGGTCGACACCGCGTGCTCCTTCTCCAAGGACACCCGGGCTCTAACGTAGACACCCCCCTTTTTTCTTTTATTTTACGTGTGAGACACAGTGAGAGAATCTCCTGTTTTTTTTTCTGGACCTGTTAATGGCCAGTTTGGGTCCCTTTTTTTCCCCCCCAGCACCCATGGTGTGTGTGTGCAGGTGTGAGACACAGTGAAAGACACAAAGTGCACGAATCTTTATTCAAATTCCATCACCAGGAAGATAGGCAAACACCCGGGTGACCAGTGACAAACACTGCCCTTCACATCAAAGGGCAGTGCTGTGTGATCAAAACAGTGAAGGGGAGGGTAGGGACTAAATCAAAATAGAATTGGAGGGAGAAATAATGCACTCCACTCCCTGCGGCGCCCACCTCTCCCTGAACAACTCCAGGGTGTTGGTCGACACCGCATGCTCCTTCTCCAAGGACACCCGGGCTCTAACGTAGACACCCCCCTTTTTTTCTTTTTTTTTTCTTTTTTTTTCTAGTTATTTTTTTTTCTGACACAGTCAGGGACACCGCGTGGTGCTGACGGTCATGCTGCTGGTGGTAAAGGTCGCATTTCATCTGGAACTGCACTCCCTCCCTAAACACTCCCCTCTTGTCCCCACATACCTCACCCTGGAGATGCCAGCTAGCACCCTGTGCCCTCGCTCAGTCTCCATTGACCGTGCCTCCATTAGCCTTGACCCTCCTCCCAAGCACTTATTTGGGCCTTCACTTAAGGTTGAGCCATTTCCTCTGACCCTTGATGATGAGTTTGCCGTCTTGGAACTGTCTAACCTAGTCACCATTAACCTGTACTGCCCTCTCAGCATGGAGCGTAGATTGATACAGCACAGAAAAGGCCCTTTAGCCCATTGAGTCTGCACAGACATAACTACCGCTAAAGGCACTCTAATCCCAATTTCCTGCATTTATCCCAAATCCTTGAATGTTATGATATTTAAATGTTGTAAGGTTTCCAGTCTCCACTACCTTCCCTGATAGGGGGTTGTGTGTTTATAATAGCTCTTGTGGTTGAAGAATCAAGGGATATGGGGTAGGGAGGGATTACAGTATAGTGCTCCATTACCAGCCACAATCATATTGAATGGCATAGCAGGCTGGAGGGGCCAAATGGCCTACTCCTGCTCCTATCCTCGATGTTTCTATGTAGCGTAAAATAGATTGCCAGGTGGAGGGCACTCTGTCAGATGGGTAAGTGTCCATTCACAGACTCCCCCCACACTACTCCCCTTCCATTTTAATTGAGTCCACTCCCCCTCTTCCTATGTATTTGTTATCTGACCAATGACCACACCTCCCCTTCACCACCCCGGCAGGGAGCTGTGCTAATAACCCATCGTTTGTTTTAATTTACTAACTGGGTGATGTGGATGGGGTTTTCGAAAACAGGAAGAGCTGAATTCTTATCGCCCCTTGTGCTGATTTAGTTGTGTGCCTCCCTCAATATGAGCGACACAGCACTGTTGCCTCACAGAGCCAGGGACCTATGTTCGAGAATCATACAGCACAGAAATAGGCCCTTTGGCCCACCAGGTCAATGCTGACCAACAAACACTAAACTAGACTAATCCCATTCATCCGTAGTTGTCTGGAGACTCCTATGCCCTGGCATTATAAGTGCTCATCCAAATGTTTTTTAAAGTTTGTGAGATTTTCAGCCTGCACCACCCGCTCAGGCAGCATGTTCCATATACCTACCACACGCTGGGTCAAAAAATACTTCCACCTTAATCTTTTGACCGCTGTTCTTAAACAGGTCTGGGTGAGGAGCGGAAGCTGCAGAACAGTGTGAGAGGTCAGGAGCGGAGAGAGGGAGAACAGTTTGAGGGTGAGGAATGGAGGCTGGAGCAGGAAGACACTTGTGTTCTGGAAAGCAGCACATATAGGGAAGAGATCCAAGAGCTGATAGGAATAGTCTCCATGCTTCCTAACAGTAGCTTTATGGTGGGAAAGAGAATAAATCAGGAGATAATGAGGGCTTGGAACAAAGGCTGCTGATTAATTACAAAGGATTAATTACAATTAATCCTCATGTTGATTATTTAGAGTCAGATTTTTCTTTTTAATTCTTTCACGGTATGAAGGCGTCCCTGATGAGGACAGCATTTATTGCCCACCCCTAATTGCCTCAGAGGGCAGTTAACAGTCAACCACATTGCTGTAGGATTCCCATGTAGGCCAGACCAGGGAAGGATGACAGTTCCCTTCCCTAAAGGACATTAATGAAATGGATGTGTTTTCCTGACAATCGACATGGATTTATGGTTATCGTTAGGCTCTTAATTGCAGATTTTTAAAATTGATTACAAATTCCCCCATCTGCCATAGTGGGATTTGAACCTGCATCCCCAGAACCATATCTGGGTCTCTGTGCATTAATTACAGAAGGTTAGTATGTAGGTACAGCAAGTAATCAGGAAAGCTCATAGAACGTTATGGTCTGTTGTGAGGGGAGACTGTTCAGAGGATGTTCCCCAGACTGATCCCAGGGATGAAAGGGCTGTCCTACGATGGAGCAGGTAAAGAGCTTGGGCTTGTACTCGCTGGAGTTCAAAAGAATGAGGAGGGATCTAATTGAGGGAGAGAAAATGGGAAAGGGGATTGATAAGGTGGATGTTGAATACATGCTCCCCCTTGCAGGACAGTCTGGAACAAGAGGTCATCGATATAGAGTGAGAGGAGGTCGGTTCAGAACTGAGCTGAGGAGAAACTACATCTCCCAGAGGGTTGTGAATCTGTGAAAGTCAATGCCCCAGAGTGCAGTAGAGGCAGAATCAATCAACAGGTTCAAGAAAGATGTGTTTCTGATGGAAAGTGAGATAAAGAGCGATGGGGAGCAGGCAGGAGAGTGGAGTTGAGACCAGGATAAGATCAGCCATGGTCATGTTAAATGGCGGAGTGGGCTCGAAGGGCTGAATTGCCTCCCCCCTCTCCTAAATCCTATGTTGAACACAAGTCAAGGCTGACACTGTAAAACTGAGGGAGCTGTTGTCTTTCAGGTCAGATACAAAACAAGGGTTCTGCCACAATATATCGAACTGTACTATCTCTCCCAGTGACAAGTGCTGGAATTTGAATTCAAATCACAAAGCAAGCCTCATTAATGGTGACCACGATAATGATCCCTGATTGCTGTCCAGCCTCAGCCTTCCCCAGTCTGGACTTCATGTGACTCCAGCCCCACAGCAACCTGGTTAACTCTTAGGTGCCTTCTGAGGGGCCACAGCAAGGCCAGCAGCTCAAGGGCAATTAGTCTTAGGTAACAAATGTTGATCTATGCTAGTGACACCCATCTCCCAGAAAACAGAATTCAAGAGAGATTGGTGTCAGCCAAAATTGTCAGATCAGACTCCCAATGAGATGGGGAGATGGTTAAAGATTAATTCAGCTCAGTAAGGAACAGGTCCCCACTTGTTAACATATTGTCACTGACAAAATAAGTGAGAGAAAACAGCAAACTAAAGGTGAGAACACTCGAATGTGGGAATATCAGTGAAAATTCAGGCAACTGAAGGAAAATATGAAGAACTGCAAAGGAGGACAAAAAGGAAGCAAGAGTTACAGAAAGTGATGGAGAGAGAGACCTGCAAGGGGTCACAAGAATAACACAAATGTTTTACATGAAAATTAGAAAATCAAGGGGGCTCCAGTGCAATGTGAGCCCTTTAAAATCAAACAGGGAATTCCATGAATGAGACGAAGGGAATGGCCGATATGTCCAATAATTAGTTGTGTCAGTCCTCACAGTCAAGGAATGGGATAATGCAGCTTACATTCCAGGGAGGTTAGTAATGAATTGAAGACTGGAATTCGCAAAACTTGATACGTGCCAGAAAACAGCATTGGAAAGCGAGCAGCTCTAAAGGCTGACAGATCTCCAGGACCTCAGGGGTTTAAAGGAAGGGGTGGGGGGGATGAAGTTTCAGAAGCTTTTCCCATCAGGTTCCAAAACAGCAACCATTTCTTTAGTTTGGAAAATGTCCTGCGGTAACTCCACGGGTTCAAGAAAGATGAGAGAGGGAACCGAGGAAATTACATTCTGGTCAAGCTCACATCTGTTTTAGGGGTTTCATTGGAATCTATAATTAACAGCCAAGAGAATGAACATGTGGAGAATTGGAAATAGCCCACATAGATTTGTGATGGGTAGGTTCTGACTAACGAACCAAATGCATGAACTAAAATAGTCGAAAGGGCAGAAAGTCTTATCAACTTTCAGAAGCACTCAATAATTTCCCACAAAACAGTCTGCTGACCAAAGTTAAAACCCATGGGATTGAAGATGAATGTTTGACTTGGTTCAGAGGCTGGTTTAGTGACAGACGACAGAGAAAGAAAGTGACGAGTGGTGTTCCACAAGGATTCTGTGTTGAGGTCTTAACTACGTACTGTATGTAATAATGAGAATCATAGTTCCACATTGACACAAAGACTGATGGAATAGTAAGCAGTGCAGATGGTCTTTTTGTTTAAAACTCACTCCGAGGACATGGGTGTTGCTGAATTGGTCAGTATTTATTATACATTTTTGTTGTCCTTGAGAATCATAGGAGCATTATACAGAGTGGAAGAGGGCCATTTAGCCCATAAAGTCCACACCAACCCACTGAAGAGCATCCCATCTGGACTGACCCCATCCCTGTAATGCTGCATTTCCCTTGGCTAACCCACCCAACCTGCACATCCCTCAACACTACATGCAATTTAGCATGGCTAATCCACCTAGCCGACATATCTATGATTTGGAGATGCCGGTGTTGGACTGGGGTGTACAAAGTTAAAAATCACACAATACCAGGTTATAGTCCAACAGGTTTAATTGGAAGTACACTAGCTTTCGAAGGAACGCTCCTTCATCAGGTGATTGTGTCAGGTGACAATCACCTGATGAAGGAGTGTCGCTCCGAAAGCTAGTGTACTTCCAATTAAACCTGTTGGACTATAACCTGGTATTGTGTGATTTTTAACTACATATCTATGGACTGTGTGGAGAAAACTCACTCAGACATGGGGAAAATGTGCAAACACCACACAGAGAGTCGTCCCAGGGTAGAATTGAACACGGTCCTTGATGCTGTGAGTTAGCAGCATGAACCACTGAGCCACAATGCTACCCTTTGTAAGATGGTAGTGAGCTGCCTTCTTGAACCGCTGAAATCCATGTGCTGTAGATAAACCCAGAATGCTCTTAGGGAGGGGTTTGTCCCCGTGACAGTGAAGGAACAGTAACATATTTTCAAATCAGGATGCGATGTAGATTAGAGTGGAATGTGCAGGTGGTGGTGTTCTGTGTATCTGCTGCCCTTGTCCTTCAAGTGGAAATAGTCATGAGTTTGGAAGGTGCTGTCTCAGGAGACTTGGTGAATTTCTGCAGTGCATCTTGCAGATGGTGCACACAGCTAGTACTGAGCATCAGCGGTGAAGGGAGTGGATGTTTGTAGACCTGGTGCCAATCAAGCAGGCTGCTTTGTATTGGATGATATCAAGCTTCTTGTTTTTGGAGCTGCACCCATCCAGACAAGTGGGGAGTAACCCATCACACTCCTATCCAAATCTTGACTGATCTTTTCTTAATTCATTTCTAGGATTGGGTATCACTTGGTACGCCAGCATTTATTGCCCAGAATCAAATGGTGTGGCATTGTGGCTCACACTGCTACCCCACAGCACAGGGACCGGAGTTTGATTCCACACTCCGGCAACTGACTGTGTGGAGTTTGCACATTCTCCCTGTGCCTGCCTGGGTTCCCTCCAGGTGATCTGGTTTCCTCCCACAGTCCAAACATGTGCGGGTTAGGTGGAATGGCCATGGGAAATGCAAGGTTATAGGGGAGTGAGTTTGGGTGGGATGCTCTTTGGAGAGGCGGTACGGGCTGAATGGCCTGTTTCCACATTGTAGGGATTCTATGAATTTCTTCACTCAGAGGGTTTTGAATCTTTGGGATACTCATCCCCAGAGGATTATCGATACTTAGGCATTTGAATAAATTCAAGATGGAGATCATCCACATGTGGGGAAGCAATGGCCGAGTGGATCATCACGAGATTCTTAATCCAGAAAGCCCAGTAATGTTCTAGGGGACCGGGGTTCATATCCTGGCAATGCATGGAGTGGAATTTAAATTTAAAAAACTCTGGAGTTACGAGTCTAATGACGACCATTGTTGGGGGAGAACCCTGTCGGGCCCACTAATGTCCATCAGATTGCTGTCCTTGCCCATACTGACTGACATATGACTCCAGACCCACAGCAACATAGAATCATAAAATCCCTACTGTGTGGAAGAAGGCCATTCAGCCCATCAAGTACAAGCAGCATCTCACCAGAACTAGCCCCCTCTCCTAACCCTACACTTCCATGGCCAATCCACCTAACCTGCACACCTTTAGACTGAGAGAGGAAACTAGGGTGTCTGGAGGAAACCGGCACAGTCACAGGGGGAACATGCATACTCCACACAGACAGTCACCTGAGGGTGGAAGCGAAGCCAGGTCCCTGGCACTGTAAGGCAGTGGTGCCAGCCACTGTGCCACCCATTTCTCATCTCTGATCGAAATATCTAACCCCTTATTCCCAGACTGTGACTCTGCTTTAGAATTCCCAGGTAGGGGCACATCTTTCCAAAATCTAGCCTGTCAGGGCCCTGGAGAATTTAGCGAAATCTCAACCCAAACTTCTAACTTCCAGGGAATCTCGACCCAGTCCCCTCTCTCGATCATTAGGCAATCCACTCAACCCGTCACATGAACTGTTGCTGGGTTTGATCATCTCAGTAAGAGTTTCAAGGAGGGAAGGAGAAAGAAAGTCCCTTTTGCTTTGAATTGATGCTAAAAACTGAAAAAGCAGGAAAATATTGTCACTAAGTATTGTTCACATACTCTTACTTTTCATCAAAGTGCTGGGTGAGGTTTCTTATGAATTTCAGGAGGTCACTGGTGGTGTCCTTATATTCTTTATTCTTGCCTTACCTCTTGTTCACGTCATTTAGGAAAACAGAGTCAACCGAGAAGGAAATGAACAGCAGAGTTTGTTTTCCTCTTGATTAAATTCACCTTGCTTGCTCCTCTGAGCATCTGAAGAAAGGGCAAGGCTCTGAAAGATTATGTTTTCTCATAAACCTGTTGGACTATAACCTGGTGTCGTATGATTTTTGACCTTGTCCTCTGATCACATTCAGGTTATTCCCACGAGCACTGCATGTTTTGCTTCTCCAGACCAGGAGGTGGCTATCTTGACAATGGATTTCACAATGGTCTCCATCAAAGAGGACCCACAAATCAGGGACAGTGATCAGAGATTACAGGCTCCTCAGTCCCAGATCCGAGCACAATGGGCCCCCTGGGGTCCTGGATACTGGACATTGCGTCCCAGGCTCTGTACATAATGCAAATGGTGAGACTGATCCTTCTGATTGTTCCCAATCTCACCAGGTCTCTCCAGTCACTGAGATTATTTAGATGCAGCCTTTGCCAATTAAAGACCCTGACTGATGGGAAACAGACTGAAATGGGTCAATAATACAGTATTGGGGAGTTACAGACACATATTGTCAAATGGAAATCTGATGTAATGGCTCTGACAGAGACCGGGTGGGACTGGGGATTCATAGAATATAGAACATGGAACATTACAGCGCAGTACAGGCCCTTCGGCCCTCGATATTGCACTGACCTGTCGTACCAATCTGAAGCCCATCTAATCTACACTATTCAATGTATGTCCATTTGCTTGTCCAATGACGATTTAAATGCACTTAAAGTTGGTGAATCTACTACCGTTGCAGGCAAAGTATTCCATACCCTTACTACTCTCTGAGTAAAGAAACTACCCCTGACATCTGTCCTATATCTATCACCCCTCAATTTAAAGCTATACCCCCTCATGCTCGCCGTCACCATACTTGGACAAAGGCTCTCCCTATCCAACCTATCTAACCCTCTGATTATCTTATATGTGTCTATTAAGTCACCTCTCAATCTTCTTCTCTCCAACGAAAACAGCCTCAAGTCCCTCAGCCTTTCCTCGTAAGACCTCCCTTCCATATCAGGCAACATCCTAGTAAATCTCCTCTGCACCCTTTCCAAAGCTTCCACATCCTTCTTATAATGCGGTGACCAGAACTATACACAATACTCCAAGTGCAGCCGCACCAGAGTTTTGTACAGCTGTAGCATAACCTCATGGTTCCAGACCTCAATCCCTCTATTAATAAAAGCTAAAATACTGTATGCGTTCTTAACAACCCTGTCGAACACCTTGCTGAAATATACATATACAACACATCAACCGGTTTACTCTCATCTACCTGTTTGGTCACCTTCTTAAAGAACTCAGTAAGGTTTGTGAGGCCCGACCTCCCCTTCACAAAACCATGCTGACTATCCCTAATCAAATTATTCTTTTCTAGATGATTATAAATCCTATCTCTTACAACCTTTTCCAACACTTTACCAATAATTGAAGTAAGGCTCACTGGTCTATAATTACCAGGGTTGTCTCTACTCCCTACTTGAACAGGGGAACCACATTTGCTATCCTCCAATCTTCTGGCACTATTCCTGTAGACAATGACGTTTAAAGATCAACTAATCCAGCAGGGGGATGGGAACCAAAATTGTAGTTCGAGCATAGAAACGGTTGAGAGTAGAGAAATCAAGTTTCAGGGACGCAAGATGGCACCGGCAAGCAAGAAGTTGTTTTGAAGTGTGTCCACATCAACGCCAGGAGCATCCAGAATAAGGTGGATGAACTTGCAGCATGGGTTGGTACCTGAAACTTTGATGTTGTGGCCATTTCGGAGACATGGATAGAGCAGGGACAGGAATGGTTATTGCAGGTTGCGGGATTTATATGTTTCAGTAAGAACAGAGAAGATGGTAAAAGAGGGGGAGGTGTGGCATTGTTAGTCAAGGACAGTATTACGTTTGCAGAAAAGATGTTTGGGGACTCGTCAACTGAGGTACCAGGGACTGAGGTTAGAAACAGGAAAGGAGAGGACACCCTGTTGGGATCTTTCTATAGGTCTCCGAGTAGTTCCAGAGATATAGAGGAAAGGATAGCAAAAATGATTCTCGATAGGAGTGAGACAGACAGGGTAGCTGTCATGGGGGACTTCAACTTTCCAAATATTGACCGGGAACATTATAGTGCGAGTACTATAGATGGATCAGTTTTTGTCCAGTGTCTGCAGGAGGGCTTCCTGACACAGTATGTAGACAGGCCAACAAGGGGCAAAGCCACATTAGATTTGGTACTGGGTAATAAGCCTGGCCAGGTGTTAGACTTGGAAGTGTGTGAGCACTCTGGTGATAGCGATCACAATTCTGTTATGTTTACTTTAGTAATAGAAAGGGATAGGTGTATACCACTGGGCAAGAGTTACAGCTGGGAGAAAGGCAATTACGATGCGATTAGGCAAGGTTTAGGAAGCATAGGATGGGGAAGGAAACTGCAGGGGATGGGCACAATAAAAATGTGGAGCTTATTCAAGGAAAAGCTCCTGAGTGTCCTAGATAAGTATATCCAGATTCCTGAAATAAGATGTTCAGTCAGAAAGAGGGAAAACTGTGGGAAGTGGTGGGATTGATCTGGAGCCAGACAGTACTGACCAACCTTAAGCACTGAGATTAGATTACATTACAGTGTGGAAACAGGCCCTTCGGCCCAACAAGTCCACACCGACCCGCCGAAGCGCAACCCACCCATATCCCTACATTTACCCCTTACCTAACACTACGGGCAATTTAGCATCGCCAATTCACCTGACCTGCACATCTTTGTGACTGTGGGAGGAAACCGGAGCACCCAGAGGAAACCCACGCAGACACGGGGAGAACGTGCAAACACCACACAGTCAGTCGCCTGAGGCGGGAATTGAACCCGGACCTCTGGCGCTGTAAGGCAGCAGTGCTAACCACTGTGCCACCGTGCCACCCACAATATGATGGAGATGAAGGGTGAGCTGTTTCGGGCTTTGACTCACTGTTATCAGAGTAAAACAGGGATTATCCATTTCACAAGTGAGCAAATGGAACTAACAAACCAGGTGGATGTGAAACACCCACCCCGTCCCTGGGAGAAGGGGGGGACAAGAACAGGGACATTCTCAGACAGAAAGGATGCTAAAAATGGTATCACCCCGAGGGTGAAGGGTGGGGTGGGGATAGTGACAGCGAAACCCCCAGAGAATGGGGAAAGTAACACTGACACATTTAAAACTGTATTATAACAAGTGAGAACTTAAACAGACACCCACTCCGTCATATGGTGTTCAGGATGCACTGTTCTCATCAAAACACATTTGCAAACCTCTTCATAACATGTAAGGAGAGAGAAACATTGAAAACTGTATTATCATGAGTGAGGGTTCATATAAATCTCGGACCTTGATGTTAAATGTTCCCAACTGTAAACAACACTGGTGTATTGACGTCATTAGCTTACAAAACAGTATTAAACCCTCGGCCAAACATTTTCCTGCAGACAGTGTAGTTAAAATATCAAGAGGCTTTCCCCATTGTTGGTTTGATCAGTGACGTAGCAAGGAAGCAGCATGAACTCCAACAAAAGAATGAGAACAGGCTCTTCATACGGAGCTGGTCCCCGAGAATCCAATTCAACAGCAGGGACCAAAGAACAAGGAACAATACAGCACAGGAACAGGCCCTTCGGCCCTCCAAGCCTGTGCTGACACATTTTGCCCTTCCACACTGAAACTGTTTTCGCCGACAGGATTCATATCCCTCTGTTCTCTTCCTAATCATGCATTAGTGCAGGTATTCCTTGAATACTTCTATTGTGTCTGCTTCCACCCCCTCCTCTGGCAGTGTGTTCCAGGTACTCAACTTCCTTTGTGTGAAATACTAGCCTCACACATCTCTTTTAGATTCCCCCACCCCACCCCGCACCTTGAACCTCTCTTCCCCAATAATTGACCCCTCCATCCTGGGGAAGAAAAGCCTCATATTTTCCACTCTCCATTCACAACTTTATAAAATTCTATCAGGTCACGCCTCATTTTCCCGCATTCCAGTGAAAACAAACCCAGTCTATCCAACCTTTCTTCAGAACTACAATCGCCACATGTCCTGGTAAACATTTTCTGCACCGTCTTCATAACATCCACATCCTTCTGGTAGTGTGGTGGCCAGAACTTTATACAATATTCCAAGTGTGCAGCATAAGTTGTCTATCCTTCTACTCAATGCACCTTCCAATGAAGGAGAAAGTGAGGTCTGCAGATGCTGGAGATCAAAGTTGAAACTTTATTGCTGGAACAGCACAGCAGGTCAGGCAGCATCCAGGGAACAGGAGATTCGACGTTTCGGGCACAGGCCCTTCTTCAGGAATGAGCAGAGAGTGTTCAGCAGGAGAAGATAAAAGGTAGGGAGGAGGGACTTGGAGGAGGGGCGTTGGAAATGTGATAGGTGGAAAGAGGTCAAGGTGAGGGTGATAGGTCGGAGTAGGATGGAGGCGGAGAGGTCAAGAAGAAGACTGCAGGTCAGGAAGGCGGTGCCGGGCTGGAGGGATCCGGCTGAGACAAGGTGGGGGGAGGGGGGATGAAGAAACTGGTGAAGTCCAAGTTCATCCCCTGCGGTTGGAGGGTTCCCAGTCGGAAGATAAGACGCTCCTCCTCCGACCGTCGGGTTGTTGTGGTTTGGCGGTGGATGAGTCCAATGACCTGCATATCCTCGGTGGAGTGGGAGGGGGAGTTGAAATGCTGTGCTACAGGGTGGTTGGGTTGGTTCGTCCGGGTGGCCCAGAGGTGCTCTCTGAATCGCTCCGCAAGTAGGCGGCCTGTCTCCCCAATATAGAGGAGGCCACACCAGCTGCAGCGGATGCAGTAGATGATGTGGGTGGAGGTGCAGGTGAATCTGTGGCGGATATGGAAGACCACTCTCTCCGCGACTCCCTTGTCAGATCCACACTCCCCACCGACCCAACCTCCACTCCCGGCACCTTCCCTTGCAACCGCAGGAGGTGCAACACTTGCGCCCACACCTCCCCCCTCACTTCTCTCCAAGGCCCCAAAGGAAACTCCCTGATGTATCACCATTTTTTCAATCTAAATCCCCGACTGGGAGTTCCTGTAGTTTTATACATTCACTACAGATGTATTTACCCTGAATCACTTCAATGCAATAAAGGAATGGTGATCACACTTAGAAATGAAAAATATCTATTCCTTCATTAAACCAGTAATTGTCTTAAATCTCTGTTTTGAAGTTTCAGTACTTTCCATTTATAAACCTTCCCTAATGGACATGTCCTGAAGCAGTGTATTTAGACAGTCCCTCATACTAAACAATTCCCAGCTGATCTGCTTACCAGACTCCTATTCTCTTGGTTATCATTTTGTTTCATTCAAACCAAGGGCATATGCAGGCTCCCAGCAGCTGACGTGGCAGTTCCAAATCCGTTTGGAAAAGTAAAGGTAGACTCCTTCCCGGAGTTCACTGAACTTCCACACTGACCAAACTTCCCAGCATTCCCCTCTGTGCTGGCTGCACTCAGTGCTAGCTGCAGTATATAGGCTGCCCTGTATTTATACTGTTTCTGATTTATATCACTCCATTCTGTTGTGCTGTTGTTCAGGATCTGGGTTAAGCTCACTCATTTCTCAGTCGAGAGCTTCCTTCTTTCAGCCTGACAGAGACTTTACATTTGCAACCAGCAAATGGGACTTCAATGTTGGAATCTGTTTTCAGGATTGATGGGCTCGATGGTTTGATTCAATGAGATGAGGTATGAAATACCTGTGACTCTTGTTGTAATCAAACCTTCCCTGTCTAATCTGTTCAGAGGTTGACGTTTTGGGTGTAACCCTTCTTCAGGAAGAGGGAGTGGGTGTTGGGGGAGCTGCAGATAAAGGGGGTAGGGGGGAGCAGGGTGGCGAGATGGGGATAGGTTGAGAAAGGTAGAGGGTATGACCTGATTGGTTGATGGGAGAGATGAATCCGGATTCATCTCTCCCACTCCCTTTATCTGCAGCTCCCCCAGTACCCACCCGCCCCACTTCCTGAAGAAGGGTTTTACCCAAAACGTCGATTTCTCCACCTCCTGATGCTGCCAGTCTTGCTGTGTTCTCCCAGCCTCCTGCTGGTCATCCTTGGATTCCAGCATTTGCAGTTTGTCTCTAGTCTCTTCAGGGGCCAGGATGAGTGTGAGGAGATTGGGCTTTGATGGAACTACCCACAGACTGAAGTCAAAAAAAGAAAAGCAAGAAAGGCAAGTGGATCGAATGCGAGAGAGCAAATTGTGAGCAAAAAGTAAATGTTATCAGTTTAACCACTGCAAAGGAGAGAGTGATGATATTGAATTGCTTCTGATGTCATCCTCTGTGCCCTAACATTTCACAGTGCCAGCTCCACATTCTTCCATTGGCTTTGTCATTGAGAGGAACAGTTCCCTTCCCACAGCAATTTTTAAAATGTCCTGTCCCAGGGAATCACTGAGGCAAAGAATATTTCACCTTTACTGGGAAAATTGGAGAAATGTTGGATGTCAAGGAGCTGTTTCTCAGCCTTCAGGGTCTGACAGAAGGATGTGTGTAGTGTGTGGATTCTGGAGACAGATCACTGAGATATTCCTCACTCCCATCAACACCTGACTTTATTCTGACATCAGTTTCTATTCATCATGATAAAGTACCCTCACCAGTTTCAGACGGGATGTTTCATACTCAGCCCCCATTTCCTCACATTGGAATCAAAAACCAAACTCAGGATTGTCCTGTGAACAAAGATTTCAGCCCCATGGGTTCCCACAGATACTAGAGCCATGGAGTGAGATTGCCGGAGCCACATGTGGACTGAGGAACACAACAGTCAGGACAATGAGCTGCTCTGGAATCCACCCTGAGCCCTGGATGATCCTCACTGAGATGGCCCAGGGGCTACAGAATATGACAGCAGAAAGTGGAACCAGTTTATCATTGACTGCCCTCCCCAGCCGTGACTCCCAGACTCCCCAGATTTAACATTCTCAATCTGACTCCAGGGACACACGGGGCAATTCTATCTCATTTGAAGAGTAAAGAAAACCCAAGTCTAATTTATGGAATATTTATATCCCAAACCCTGTGGAATTGTTATTCTGAGTAACAAGATCCTGCTGGTCATATTCATAAATACAGGGTTCCCAGTGGTTCTGGCTCTCAAACAGTTGAGTTGAATTTCTACGCCTGGGATCTTGCTGTGCCTAAGGAATGGGTGAGCAAATTTCCATCAGATTATTGTGTTCCCCATTGTCCCCTCCTACCTTCCTTTTTTCCTCCATTTATTGGGAAAGATTTCCTTGAAGCACTGCATTCCTGCTTAAAGTAACCCTTCTGGACACAATGGTAGCATTGCTCTCCTGCTCCTGGGACCTCATTGCCCCTCAATTCTCCCCCTCATTCTCCAGCCTTGAGGGTGGAGGTTAACACTTCACACACCCTTTCCCTGAGGCTTCAGCTCTGGCCATTCCCAAAGCACACAGAGACAGAGACCGAATATTATTCATTTTAATTTCCTTTTCCAGATTGACATTGACAGAAAACAGTCAGCAATTAACAGCCCAGACAGAGGAAGCTGCACAAATTCACAGCCACAATGGAGCTTGAGGAAAACACTTGTGGAGATTTTCTCAAAAAAAAAAGAGAATCCTGTCCCTTAAAACAGTGACAAAACCTTAAATTGGAACTGGCAGCTGAGCAGGAAGGAGATCTGGTTTACTGAAACAGAGACTTCTGAGGTTCACAATGTTTAGTACAGCTGACAGTTTTCAGCATCTTCGAGAGGTTTTACTTGACATCACAAGTCATCACTGCGCCAATCAAACACTCCCAGAACAGGGACAGCATGTGGTTTGATACAGAGTAAAGCCTCTTTTTAATGATCCCAATGACCTGTCTTAACCCTTGGACATCAGATGTGTCTCTGAGCCAGTCCTGAGAAGGAAGAGAGTTGAAATTCAGTGCTGACAATAATCTTTGCCCTGCCAGCTCAGCCCTGTTCTATTTAAAGTTGTGTCTCCTCTGTGGACTGTCTCCAACACTCTACACACATTCTGATCTCCTGATGCTCTTGCTGAGGGGAGAGGAGAGGGTCACGTGGGTGAGGGCACAGGAGAAGCGAGTGTTGGACTCCCAGTCAGACCCAGAGAGGGTCAGCAGGCTGCTGACACTGTAGGTGTTGTCCGAAGCTCGCAGGTAGTTGCTGGTCTGAACCCCATCCGAAATGACTGCACCGTCCTTCTTCCACTGCACCTCCAGCTCATCGGGATAGAAGTGATTGGCAAGGCACATCAGGGTGGCAGTGTCCTTGGCATTGACCTGCTCTGGGGAGGGGGGCAGCAGGGTCAGCTTGGGCTGAGAGTTTTGACCATCTGAAAAGCAAGAGAAATAATTTTGATCCCTGCCATTTGAAGGGATGTTAACTCTCTGATCATGAACTGGTAAAACAATCAATTTGAACATTTGTGGCCAACACCAAACAAACCCCATAAAAGGACAGGGATTTTAAAAATTGCATCTTGGGATGTGAATGTCACTGCAGGTCCAGTATTTATTGCTCATCCCTAATTGCCCCTGAGAAGGTGATGGTGAAAGAGAAGGGACAGTTTTGGACCATTGTTTAGGAAATGAATGTGAACAGCTGGAAGGGCTCTCAATGGGGGAGCATTTCAGTGACAGTGATCAGAACTCAGTGAGATTGAGAGGAGGGATGGAAATGGAGAACCATGGAGCAAGTATAAAAATTTTCTTTTGGGAATGAACCATTTTACTGAACTGGGCAGTGACTTGGTAAAACTTGGCTGAAAGACAAAATGCAGGGGTGAAATTAACCAGGACCTGAGGAAAGCAAAGAGCTGACAGGATGAGATGTGTCCAAATGAAGTGAAGGAAATCCCAGTGATGTTTATAATCACAGAAAGAACAAGAAGAGAATGAAGGAATGTGTGAGGCCCATTCGAGAGCAGGAAGGGAACTTGTGTGCGGTGGTGCAAGATGGAGCGATGGTTCTTCATGAAATCTTTCGGTCGGTTTTCACAAAAGAGAGGGACAAAGCAGAAACTGTAGTTCAGGAGGAAGACTGTGCAATATTGGAATGGCATCTTTCACATCTGAAAGATTCCCAGTTCATCCAAGGAAAAGAAAGATTCATGCTGTCCCCAAGACATTTGCAGACAGTGTGGGACTTGATTGAAATGAGGTCACTGAAGGAATGCAGGAAATGTGGAAGAGAGATTGTACACAGCAAGATCCCGCAAGCAACAATGAACCAAGGAACATTTTGAGTGACGTTTGTTCAGGGATAAATATCAGCCTGAATATGATTCAAAGAGAAAATAACTGGAACAGTTGGATGGAAAATGAGAAAATGAAAGTTAAAGGAGAAGGGAGGATTACTGGGTAGTGATGGGATTTGATGTTACCAGGAAATAAAAGGAAAGGACAGAATATTATGAATGTCATATTGTACTGAGGGAACTTAAAAGTGCAGGGAAGCTCAATTACAGACCAAACTTAAAGGCTTTGTATCTTAATGCTTGACCCATTTGGAAAAAGGTAAACAAAGCTGTACCACACAAACCAAGGTAAATCAAGTTTCTGAGGAATTTAAACAAAACAAAGAAGGTAGGGGCTCAGAATAAATTACTAAAGTATCCAGACCAATTGATAGGATCAAGAGTATGGAAAGGATCAGGAATCGAACTTGAGGCACCACAGGGTGGAATGGTAGATCAATGGTTAGCACTGCTGTCTCACAGCTTCGGAGACACAGACTCAATTCCAACGACTGTCTGTGTGGGATTTACACATTCTCCCCGTGTCCACTTGGGTTTCCTCCCATTGTCACAAAGATGTTTCGGTCAGGAGGATTATCCATGGGAATTGTAGGGTGGGTGGGATACTATTTGGACGGTCAGACTGGGCTGAATGGCCTGCTTCCACACTGTAGGGATTCTGTGATTTCTAAAGGAGATAACTATGAGAAGGAGGCAGTCAGTGCATGACTGAGGGTGTTGTACTTCAATTCATCGAGTATATGAAACAAGGTAAATGAGCCTGTAGCGCAGGGACGTGGCTGCAAGGGGATCAGGGCTGGGAACTAAATATCCAAGGATGCACAGCTTATTGAAAGGAAATGCAAGGGGATAGAGGGTCAAGTGTGAAGGAGGAACTAAAGGTAATCCTTGTTAGTCAGGAAATGGTCTTGGGGAGACTGATGGTATCAAAACTTAATATGTCCCCAGGGCCTGATACTCTGCATCCCAGAGTCCTTAAGAAAGTGGGTGGAAAAATAGTGGACACATTGGTGATCATTTTCCAACATTCTGTCGACTCTGACAGAGTTCCAATGGACTGGACAGTATCCAATGTAACCCCCCTTTTTAATAAAAGGAAGGAGAGTGAAAATGAGGAATTATACAGGAGGAAAACGCTGGAGTCAGTTATTAAAGATACAATAACTAAGCATTTGGAAAGCAGTGACAGGATCGGTCCAAGTCAGCATGGATTTACGAAAGGGAAATCAGGCCTGACACATCTTCTGGAAGGTTTTGAGGATGTGATCAGTTGAGAGTGGACACGGTTGAATCAGTGGACAACAAAAACAAAAATTAATGAAAGTTTTCGGCCGATCTGGCAATATCTGTGGAGAGCAATCAAAGTTAGCGTTTCGGATTGACTGACCCTCCCTCAGAACTCAGTGAGTGTTGTGTATCTGGACTTTCAAAAGGCTTTTGACAAAGTCCTATACGATAGGTTAGTGAGCAAAAGTAAACCTTGTGGTATTGGAGGTAATGTATTGACATGGAGAGAGAACTCGTTGCCAAATAGAAAGCAGAGAGTTGGAATAAATGGGTCCTTCTCAGAGTGGCAGGCAGTGATGAGTGGGGTACCGCAGGGTTCAGTGCTGGGACCCCAGCTGTTCACAATATACATAAATGATATGGACAAAGGAATTGAATGCAATCCCTCCAAATTTGCAGATGACACGAAGCTGGGTGACAGTGTGTGCTGTGAGGAGGATGCTAAGAGGCTGCAGGGTTACTTGGACAGGCTGGCTAAGTGAACAAATGCTTGGCAAATGCAATATAATGTGGGTAAATGTGAGATTATCCACTTTGCTGGTAAACGGGAAGTCAGATTATTAGTGAATGGTGAAAGTTTAGGAAAAGGTGAGGTGCAATGAGAGCTGGGTGTCATGGTGGAACAGTCACTGAAAGGGGGCATGCAGGTGCAGCAGGCAGTGAGGAAAGCTAATGGCATGGTGGCCTTCACAGTGAGAGGATTTGTGTATTGGAGTAAGGATGTCTTGCAGAATTATACAGGGCCTTGGTGAGGCCTCACCTTGAGTATTGTGTGCAGTTTTGGTCTCCTAGTCTGATGAAGGACATTCTTGCTATTGAGGGAGTCGAGCGAAGGTCACCAGACTGATTCCTGGGACAGCAGGACTGACGTATGAGGAAAGACTGGATCGAATGGGTTTGTATTCTCTGGGATTTAGAAGAATGAGGGGAATCTCTTGGAAACATGTAAAATCCGGATGGGATTTGACAGTGTCAATGCTGGAAGAATGTTCTCGATATTAAAAAGTCCAGAATTAGGGGTCACAGTCTAAGATTAAGTTATTCAGATGTTGTGAACCAGTGGAATTCTCTACCACAGAAAACCGGTGGGGCCAGTTTGTTTGTTATATACAAGGGGGACTGGGCCCTTGAGGCTGAAGGGATTTATGGGTATAGGGGGGAGAGTGGTAATGGGATACTGAGATTGCATAATCAGCCATGATCATATTGAATTGTGGTGCAGGCTCAAAGGGCTGAATGGCCTATTCCTGCAGCAATTTTCTATGTTTCTACGTTTGTAATGATCGGTAGATGGGGGTGCGGGGGAGTGGGTTTACTCTGTCATTGAGAAATGAAATTAAATTGACAGCAAGAAGAAATATAGAGTTGGACTGCATAGAGTCTGTGTGAGTCAACTTAAGAAAGCACAAAGAAACAAAGACCCTGATGGGAGTTATGTACAAGCCTCCTCGCAGTAATCGGGATGTGGGTCAGAAAATAAATCAGGAGACAGAAAAGGCAAGTGAGAAAGGCATTATTACAATAGTCATGGGGACTGCAATATGCAGGTGGACTGGGAAAGTCAGGTTGGCAATGGATCTCAAGGTAAGGAATTCATGGAATGTCTGCGAGAGGCTTTATTTGGAACAGCTTGTGGTAGAGCCCCTAGGAAACAGGTAATTCTGGATTCAGTGATGTGTAATGAGGCAGCCCTGATTGGGGAGCTGAAGGTGAGTGAACCCTGAGGGGGCAGTAACCATAATGTGATCGAATTCACCCTGCAGTTCGAGAGGGAGAAGCTGGAATTCCATGTTTTAAGAGGAGTTAATGGGCATGATCTGTTTGAATTTCCAGCAGGCCTTTGACAGGTTGCTACACAGGAGGCTGCTAAATAACATAAGAGCCCATGGGGTTTGGGGCCCGGTACTGGCATGGATAGAGAGTGGAAATAAATAGGTCTTTTGCAGGATGGCAGCTGGTGCCTCGTGCAGTTCAGCAGGGGGCAGTGTTGGGACCTCAGCTATTCATGTAACAATTAATTATATATTAACGATCTGGGAAAAGGAACTGAGGGCATTGTTGCTAAATTTGCTGATGACACAAAGATGAGGGGAGGGACAGGGAGAGTTGAGGAAGCAGGGAGGCTGCAGAAGGACTTGGAAAGGCTCAGAGAGTGGGCAAAGAAGTGGCTGATAGAATACAGTGTGGGAAAGTATGAGGTTATGCCCTTAGGTAGGAAGAATAGAGACTCAAACTGTTTTCTAAATGGGGAAATTTGGAATTCTGAAACACAAAGGGGCTTAGAAGTCCTCTTTCAGATTTCACTTAAGGTTAATATGTAGGTTCAGTTGGCAATTAGGAAGACAAATGCAATGTTAGCTATCATTTCAACAGCAGGTGTGTACTGCTGAAGCTGTATGAGACTCTGGTCAGACTGCATTTGGAATATTGTGAACAGTTTTGGGACCTGTATCTAAGGAGGGATGTGCTTGCATTGGGGGGGATCCAGAGGAGGTTTATGAGAATGACCCTGGGGGTGACAGCCTGGTCTGTTGAGGAGAGATTGAGGACTGTGGATGTGTACTTGATAGAGTTCTTAAGGACCTGGGCAGGGGGGGGGCGCGCGTGGGATCTCATTAACACTTACAGAATACTGAGAGGCCCGGATAGAGTGGGCAGGGAGAAGATGTTTCCACTCGTAAGAGAAACTCGGACCAGTGGTTACAGCTGCAGAGTTAAGGGATAACCCATTAGGACTGAGATGAGGAGGAATTTCTTCTGCCAGAGGGTGGTTAACCTGTGGACCTCATTGCTGTGGAGGTGAAGTCATTGAGTGTATTTCAGACGGACATTGATAGGTTCCTGATTGGAAAGGCCATCAAACATAATGAAAAAATGGTTGTGAGAAACACATCAGCCATAACCAAATGGCACAGCAGACTTGATGGGGCGAATGGCCTAATTCTGTTTTGATATCATAAAGTCTTATGGTCTTTTGAAGAGACTCTGCCAAACCCCAGATTACTGAAAGGCCTGGATTGTGAGCCCTGCTGAAGCTGTTTGTCATCAGAATTTTGCCAAGAGATAACCAAAGAGTGGAGAGAGTGTGGATCCTATTCCATTTGGGAACTTCAGAATGCTTCCCAGCTCCTGGAATACCATGAGAGCAGGAATTGTGGTCAGTGACAGCGGTTGGAGCTCTGGGTTTCAGAGCTTGAGCAGCAGCTGGTGTCAGTGCGGAGCGTCCGTGAGGCTGAGAGCTCCGTGGAGAACACGTTTCTAGATGTGGTCACTCTGCAGCTTCAGAATATACAGGGAGAGAGGGAATGGGGGAGCAGCAGACAGTCCAAAAGGATCAGGCAGCTAGTACAGGAATCCCCTGAGAGTGTCCCACTATCCAACCAGGATTTAGTTCAGAATCCTGATGAGGATGATGGTTCATCTGGGGAGTGCAGCCAGAGCCAAGCCCCTGGCAGCACGGAAGGGCTCGGCTGTCCAGGGGGGCACAAGGAAGACTGGAAGAGCGATAGTGAGAAGAGATTCGAGAGTGAGGACAATCGATAGGTGTTTCTGCATCTGCAGATGGGAATCCAGGATGGTGTGTTGTCTCCCTGGTGCCAGGGTCAAGGATGTCACTCTGCAGCCGCAGAGCACCCTGAGGGGAGAGGGGGAACAGTCAGCAGTCGTGGTCCACATCAGTCCCAGTGACAGAGGGAGGAAAGGGATGTGGTCCTGCAGTCAGAATGTTGACAGGGAATTTGTAATAGAAATCTCTGGATTACTCCAAGTGTCCCACACAAGTGAGAATAGGAATAGGAGGATAAGACAGGTGTATGTGAGGCTGGAAAAGTGGTCCAGGAGGGAGGGCTTTAGATTCTTGGGACTTTGGGAATGACTCGCGGAGAGATGTGACCTCTATAGACCAAATGGGTTGCTTCTGAACAGAGCAGGAACTGAGCTCCTTGCTGGTGTTGTTGGAGAGGGTTTAAACTGACATGCAAGGGCTGTGGGAATCAGGGGCGAATATCCAAGGAACTCAGAATCCTGGATGAGTTAGATCACCAGAGTAACAAATCGTAACTTATTAGGCAGGGTCAAAGTGAGGAAGAGAGTCATCATTTCTAAATCCAGCTGACTGCGCATGTATGGGACTGCACGGAGTGTGGGGAATAAGATTGAGGAGTTACAGACACAGATTGCCAAGTGAAAATCTGAAGTTGTTGCTCTCACAAATGAGGCTCAAATAAGGACAGGACTGGGTGTTAAATATTCCTGGATACAAGGTGTTCAGGAAAGATAGGAAAGGGCGGAAAGGGTGAGAGGTGTGGGATTGGTTAAGGAGATCGGTGCAGAGCTGGAGAAAGAGGATGTCCCAGAGGGCTCAAGGACAGCATTGATTTGGTTCGAGATACAGAACAAAAATGGTGCAATCAGCTTGTTCAGTGCAGTCTATAGGTCACCGACTAGTGTGAAGGATGTAGAGGGACAAATCTGCAAGGAATTCACAGCTAACATTAGGGGGACTTTAATTATCAGAATATCGACTGGGATAGTAGCAGTGTGAAGGGCAAACAGGGGCCAGAGTTGTGAGAGTGTGCTCAGGTGAATTTTCTCCAGCCGTGTGTTCCCATTCCAATGAGAAACAAAGCTCTGCCAGACCTGGATCTTGGGAGTGAGGAGGCCCAAGTAGATCAAGTGTCAGTGAAAGGACATTTAGGGAAGAGTGATCATTGTATCACAAGGTTTAGGGTGACCGTGGAAAAGGACAAAGGACAATCCAGAGTAAAGTCATGATCATGGATCGTATCCCATAGAGCACCACCAAAAGTTTCATAGTTAGAAATTTTCACTTTCTTTTTAACCAGAATATGGATGAATCACAAAACAAATATTTTGCTCAATATTTACCATTGGTAAAGGTCGTGAATTAAAGGAAATTCAGGAAATAAATGTTGAGAAGAGTCCTCATTAGAGAAGAAAAGGTGCAGTGACCTGTTCTTTAAACTCATAAAGGTAGACAAATCCCCAGGACCTGATCAGGTCCATCCCAGTACTTTGTGGGAAGCTTGGGAAGAGACAGGGACACCCCTTGGTCAGACGTTTGTATCATCAACAGCCACGGGTGATGTGTTGGAAGACTGGAGCATGGATAATGTTGTGCTGTTAGTTAAGAAAGTCTGCAAGGAATACCCAGGGAATTATAGAGCGGTGAGTCTGATACCAGTGGGGCATAAGTTGTTGGAGGGGATTTTGAAAGACAGGATTTACATGCATTTGGAGAGACAAGGATTGATTAAGGACAGTGCACAAGGCTTTGTAAGTGGGAAATCGAGTCTCACAAATTTGATTGAGTTTTTTGAAGACATGACCAAGAAGATAGCTGAGGCCAGAGTGGTAGACATTGTCTACATGGACTTTAGCAAGGTCTTTGACATGTTCCCGCATGGACAACTGGTTCATACGGTCAGATCAAATGGGATCCAGGGAGAGCAAACCAATTGATACAAAATTGGCTTAATGGTTGGAGACAGTGTGGTAGTAGAAGGTTCTTGTTCAGACTGGAAGCCTGTGACCAGCGGTGTGGTAAAAGGATTGGTTCGGGGTTCATCATTGTTCGTCATTTATAGAAAATATTTGAATGAAAATATCGGAAGTATGGTTTGTGAGTTTGCAGATGACACCAAAATTGGTGGCTTCGTGGGCAGTGACGAAGGTTATTTGAAAGTACATGTACATTCCGTATTGAGATAATAGCGAGGTGTTGCATTCAGTACAAAAACTAGTCCAGGGCTTACACAGTTAATTGTAGGGCCATAGGGAGAGTTATCAAAGAGGGAGACCAAGGGGTGGAGGCATATAGTGCCTTGAAACTGGAGTGATATGAAGACCAGGTGATAAAGAAAGCATTTGTTACACTTGCCTTCATTGGTCAGAGCATTGAGTAATGGAGTTGGGACATTATGTCACAGCTCTCCAAGATATTGATCAGGCCACATTTCTGGTCACCCTGCTATTGGCAACATGCCATTAACTGGAAAGAGTGTAAAAAAGATGACAAGGATGTCATTGAGACTGGATGGTTTAAGTTATAAAGAGTGGCTGGTTAGTCCTGAGCTATTTTCCTTGGAAGGTCAGAGGCTGCGGGGTGACATTTTAGAAGTTTGTAAAATCATCATGGGCATAAATACGGTCAAGGTCTTTTCCTCAAGGAGGGGAGTCCAAAACTAGAGGACAGAAGTTTAAAGCAAGATGGGAAAGATTCAAAAGGGACCTGAGGTGCACCTCCTTCACATAGAGGGTGGTGCGTGTATTGAATGAGCTGCCAGAGGACGTCATAGAGGTGAGTCTGATGACAACATTTAACAGATACATGGAGAGGAAAGATTTAGGGGGAAATGATCCAAATGCAGGCAAAAGGGACCAAGGGGAATAGATAAGGTGAATAGTTCATGAAGGCTGTGCTTATTTGGCAGATGAGGTAAAAAAATTCCTATGGAAAATTCAGGGATGAGGAAAGTCAGTTAAGAAAATATATTGGAGAAATTTGGATAGTCTTCCTTGGAGAAGAGAAGGCTGAGAGGACATTTGTTTGAGGAATTCAACATCAGGAGGGGTCTGGACAGAGTAAACAGGGAGAAAATGTTCCTACTCATGAAAGGATTGACAGCAAGAGGCCAAAGATTGAAAGTAATTAGTAAAGGAATCGAAAGTGAGATGAGGAAAAACATTTTCAGCCAGTGAGTGGTTAAGGTGTGGAATGCACTGCCTGAGAGTGTGGTGGAGGCAGCTTCAATTGAAACATTCCGAAGGGAATGAGACTGTTACTTGAAAAGGAACAATGTGCAGGGTGACAGGGAGAAGGCAGGAGAATGACACTCAGTGAATTGCTCATTCAGAGAGCCAGTACAGACAGGATGGGTGGAATGGTCTCCTTGTGCACTGTAACAATTCTGAGATTGTGTGATTGAGCAGAGTTAAAGCTGGGGGAGGTGGGAGCTCGGTGTCTCACTGTGCTGCTGCTGCTGCTGCTGCTGCTGCTGCTGCTGCTGAGGTCAGTGAGATCAGAGACTGGGACAGGGAGCCAGAGCTCACATCAAACTCTGCCCGTGTCCGTCACACTGAGACTGGCAGGAGGCTACTCACTGATTTCACTGCATGCTGCAGGAATAGGACCACAGGCTGCAAATGGACAGAGCTCCTCCACACGGTGAGTAAAACTGACTGACTTATATCTTGCTGCTTAAAGGGAGCAATGGGACTAAAGAAATACAGCTGGACACCCTGTTAGACACAGTGCTCCTCAATCAACCATTTCATTCACTGCAGCTCCCCACTAACACCTTCAACAATTCAGTATTTGTGTTTTAGTCAATATTTCAGTATTGAACGGAGGATTGAGGTTTACTTACTCAGTCTGAGCTTGGTTCCTTTACCGAACGTAAGCCACAATGAGAGCTCCCAGTGCAGAGGCTGTACAAAAACCTCTGCTCTCGGCTTCCCTCCATCACTCTCACCCTCTCCCTGTCCCTCTCTGTCTATCGCTCACTCTCACCCTCTCCTTGTCTCTTTCTGTCTTTCACTGACTCTCACCTTCTCTCTGCCTCTCTCTCTCACTCATGTCTTTCTCTCTCTCTGTGTTTCTCATTCTGTTTCTCTCTCTCTCTCTCTCTCTCTCTATCCGCTCCCCACCCCAACCCTCACCCCTCCCTCTCTTGCTCTCTCTTATGTGGCCATGGAGTATAAGGGAGAATCTTGAGGCCTTCAGTGAGGTCTTCAGTGAGACTGGAGTGTGTAGTGGACAGTGACAATCCCAGCATGGGGTAATTTGTTCAGTTTTATTTAGATTTAACTGTCGGATATGTCAGTTCAGGTGGCGGGACTGTGTCCATTATTATACATCTAATATAACTGTTGGATGTGTCAGTACAGGAGTTGGGACTGTGTGTTCAGAGATATATATATATTAGATATAGCAGTGGGATGTGTCAGTACAGAAGGTGGTGGTATGTGTATTGAGGTTTTTGTACAGCCCTGTATCACTGTGTAAGGGCTGGACTCGTACTGACAGTAATAGTCAGCGACATCCTCATTCTGAACGTTGCTGATTGTCAGGGTGAAGTGTGTGCTGGATACTTGTGTCCCGGTGAATCTGCTGGAGACACCTGTGAATCGTGTTGCTGCATCGTAGATCAGGAGAGAGGGTTTCTGCCCTTCTCGCTGCTGGTACCAGGAAACATCAGCACTGGCACTCTGACTGGATTTACAGGTGAGTGTTGCGGTCTGGCCCAGTCCCACTGACAGCACTGGGGGAGACTGAGTCATGATGATGTCCCCACTGATACCTGAGGGGTCAGAGAGAAACACAGTGAAGTCAGAACTGTCACAGAAAGAGCCTGTCAAATGAGAGATTGTTGGAGACACTGAGCATTCCTCTGGTTTCAGCATTTTCCCTTCAATCACAAGTCAGTGGAATTGGAGTGAAATGGAGAGCAGCTAAAGATTCAAGGTGGAAGGAGAGAGATTTGTACCTGCGACATAGAATGCCAGGGGCCAGATCAGCTGGATGTGTGAAATCATGGTGTGTGCTCCTGTCCCTGTGCCTGGTTCCTGATAAACTCTCCCTTCACTGGGCTCTGCTTTATAAAGCTGCAGCCTGTGAGAGTCTGACTGGGTGTTCCTCAGTATGTAAATGGCATCAGGCTGAGAGAGCCACGTCAGCCCCTCACACTTCCTCTTCTCTCTCTCTCTCTCATCCTTCCTTTTCATACTTCCTCCCTCCCTTTTCCTATTTTCCTCTTTCTACCTTTCACTTGAATATATTCCTGTCATTCATTGACTACCTCCTCTTTTCTATTTCCATTTCCGACTCTGTCCTCCCCAATTATATAATCATGTATATCTTTCCCTTTTTCCATGTATGTTTGACAATCTGTTTATCTCCCTTTCCTTCTGTGTTGGTTGGTCTGTCTGTCTGTCTGTCTCTCTCTCTCGCTTATTATCCATTCCTCTCCTTCACTTATCTTTCTACCTGTTTCCTCACTCGTTCTTTCCTTGTCTCCTCAATCTCTCATTACCTCATTCACTCTTTGTCTGTCTCCCTCCAGTCACTCTCTAATTGAGCTCTCTCGCAGGCATTATTCCAGGATATTGGAACTCTGAGTCCTGGAGCAACAGCTAAATGCCTCGCCCTCTTTCACTCAATCTCACAATGTACACTTGCTCTCTCTCTCTCTCAATATGTGTGTCTTCTGTCCCTCTCTCAATCAGAAGCTCAACGACATGAGCAGCAGTTAACAAGTCTGTACTGGTCATCCATGATCTAACAACACTAATCTCAACTTGGCATTGATTAGCCATGGTCATGTTGAATGGCAGAGCAGTCTCACAGGGCCGATCCCGAACCCTAACCCTAATCCTAACCCTAACCCTAACCCTAACACTGACACTACTCCAACTCCATGTTTCTATCTTTCTATGTCTGCGTGAACTTCAATCTCTGCCCTTGGATATTGATCCCTCTACTCATGGAAAAATTGCCTTCCTGTCCACTCTATCTCTGCCCCTCATAATCTTATAGCCCTTTATCAGGTTCCCTCTCAACCTTCACTGCTCCAAGAGAAACAATCCCAGCCTTTCCAATCATTCCTCATAGCTCAGACCCTCCAGGCCAGGCAGCATCTTGGAAATCTGCTCTGCACCCTCTCGAGTACAGTCATATCCCTCTCATAATGTGGTGACCAGAACCTGTTTGTCTGTCTGTCTGTCTCTCTCACTAGATTCCCTTTACTCCAGTCTCACATCCACTCTGTCTCTTTTTCTATCTCAGTCACACTGTCTCAGACCCTGTCTTTCTCTCTCTTGTCTTCAACCCCACTATCTCTGCCTCCCTTTACCTCTCTCTCTCCCTGCACTCGCTTACACTGCCTCAGACACTCTCTCTCTGTCACACCCTGTCCTTCTATCTCTATCTCTCTGACTGTCTTTCTCTCTCTCTCACTCCCTGCCTCTCTCTTTCCCAGATGACAACAGATAAATCTCCCTCTGCTCTGCCCTACTAAAGGATGTTAACTCTTGACCCAGACACATATCTTCTCCTGGACTAAGGCCCCATTTCTCACATTGACCAGGGTTTGGTGTCTCTCAGGAACATGGACACATTCTTGCCAAATGAAGGACAGTTCTGTGCTGCTGGCCTATTCTCACTGGGGACTGGTTTGGACACAAACCTCATTCCATGAAGGCCCAGCAGAGAGAGGATATCCTCAGGCCATCAGTGTGAGCTGGAGGGGCAGGACAGGCTCTGACCCACTGACCCATCCTGTCCATCCACATCATGTTCCAATCCCTTCCTCTCTCCTTTCCCTTCCATGGTCAGGCTCTGGATCAGGGTGTTTTACTGGGATGAGGCCTAGACCATCCCACAGTTACAACAGAAAGGAACTGAACCCCACACCTACCATGATGTCCATGTCCCACTGTGACTATCCAATAGAGACAAGTAAACATGGAAGTCATTCCCATCGGACATCGAATAGAGACCATTAAACATGGGCCTCTTTGCCAACTGCAGTCTCTCATGGAGACTTGCAAGTATGGGCCTTCTTCCCACTGAATACTCCAGCAGAGACGAGTTAAACATGGACTTTATTACTGTTGGACCTTCCAGTAGAAACCAGGAAAGAAAGGCCAACATTTCATTGAACTCTCCAGTACAGACCAGTAAATATGGACCAGCTTCAAATAAAGACCAGTAAACAACGATCTTTGGAACTTTGGATTGAGCAGCCAGAATAAGTAATTCAGCCCTTCAAGCACGTTTGCCATTTAACATGACCATGGCTGATCTTATCCTCATCTCCACTTTCCAGACTGCTCCCTATTGCCCTCTATCCTGCTTTTCATCAGAAAGATATCTATTTCTTTCTTGAATCTGTTGATTGATTCGGCCTTCACTGCATTCTGGGGGCAGTGACTTCCACAGATTCTCAACCCTCTGAGAGAAATAGTAAGAATGGAACAGAATCCCTACAGTATGGAAACAGGCCATTCAGCCCAACAAGTTGACAACGACCCTTGAAAGAGCATTCCACCCAGACCTGTTCTCCCTACCCTTTCCCTGTGACCCTATATTTGCCATGACTAATGAACCTAACCTACACATTCCTGGACACTATGGGTAATTTAGCATGGCCAGTCCTCCTAGGTTGTACATCTTTAGACTATGGGAGGAAACCGGAGCCCCCAAGTGAAAACCATGCAGACAGGGGGAGAATGTGCAAACTCCATACAGTTGCCTGAGGGTGGGATCAAACTGGGGTCCCTCGCAATGTGAGGCAGCAGTACTCACCACTGTGCCACCTGTAGTTTCACCTCATCCCAGTTTTGAACCTACCTCCTCTCGCTCTATATCTATGGCCTATTGTTCGAGACTGGCCCACAAGAGGGAACATCTGTTCCATCTCTGCCTTATCAATCCCCTTTAGCATTTTATGTACCTCTCTCAGATCCCCCCTCATGTGACTGAATTCCAGTGAGTACAAGCCCAAGCTATTCAGCCATTCCTGTACGACAGCCCTTTCATCCTGGGAATCAGTCTGGTGAACATCCTCTGAACTGCATCCAGTGCCACCATATCCTTCATCAAGTAAGGAGACCAAAACTGGACACAATGATTCAGATGTGGTCTCACCAATGCCTCACAGAATTGTAATAATATTTCTTTATTTCTGTAATCCAATCCTTTTATAATAAATACCAAGATTCCAATTGCTGCAAGAAATGCCAACATTCCAATTCAATGGGACTCAGTTTCCACTGAAACTCCAACAGAGATCAGGAAACATGGGCCTCCTTCCATCAGGACTCTCCAACAGACACCAATAAACCTGGACATTGTTCCCACTGGACCACGAAATAGAGATCAGTAAGCATGGGCCTCCATCCCACTGGAATGTCCAATGGACATCAATAAGCAGGGGCCTCTTTCTCACTGGACTCTCC